>NC_083291.1:33116541-33425583 GCF_963506605.1 Zootoca vivipara | reverse complement strand
GCTGCTGTTGCAGACTTGGTAGTAGTAGACTAAAACAGAAGATGTGTGTGTGAAATGCAGTGGCTTTGACATGTTGAGTAATGGTGCAATCCAGTGGGGAACTTTTGTACAGACCCAAATGGGACACCTCTAAAGTACCCCTTAGCAGCCACAAGAAGCAAGGTTCCCCCTTGGGATCACATCCCCTCCAAGTGTCCCAATTTTCTAGGGACAGTCCCAGAATTACAGAAGCCATCCCGGTTCCTGACTGGATCCCAGAATGTCCCATTTTTCCTTTTCCTTCCCCTCTATGTCTCTGAGAACAATTAAAAGTAGTGTGTGTGTGTGTGTGTGTGTGTGTGTGTGTGTGTAGGTGCAAAAACACAGTCCTGTTTTAGACTGAAAATATAATACCTGCACCAAATGAAGGATACGGCAAAGCTAGCATACAAAGCTCTTCCTATAATTTTGAAGGGAAATGTAACCAATCCAATTTGTTGTTGTTGTTTAGTCGTTTAGTCGTGTCCGACTCTTCGTGACCCCATGGACCATAGCACGCCAGGCACTCCTGTCTTGCACTGCCTCCCGCAGTTTGGTCAAACTCATGTTCGTAGCTTCGAGAACACTGTCCAACCATCTTGTCCTCTGTCGTCCCCTTCTCCTTGTGCCCTCCATCTTTCCCAGCATCAAGGTCTTTTCCAAGGATTCTTCTCTTCTCATGAGGTGGCCAAAGTACTGGAGCCTCAGCTTCACGATCTGTCCTTCCAGGGAGCACTCAGGGCTGATTTCCTTAAGAATGGATAGGTTTGATCTTCTAGCAGTCCATGGGACTCTCAAGAGTCTCCTCCAGCACCATAATTCAAAAGCATCAATTCTTCGGCGATCAGCCTTCTTTATGGTCCAGCTCTCACTTCCATATATCACTACTGGGAAAACCATAGCTTTAACTATACGGACCTTTGTCAGCAAGGTGATGTCTCTGCTTTTTAAGATGCTGTCTAGGTTTGTCATTGCTTTTCTCCCAAGAAGCAGCCGTCTTTTAATTTCGTGACTGCTGTCACCATCTGCAGTGATCAAGGAGCCCAAGAAAGTAAAATCTCTCACTGCCTCCATTTCTTCCCCTTCTATTTGCCAGGAGGTGATGGGACCAGTGGCCATGATCTTGGTTTTTTTGATGTTGAGCTTCAGACCATATTTTGCGCTCTCCTCTTTCACCCTCATTAAAAGGTTCTTTAATTCCTCCTCACTTTCTGCCATCAAGGTTGTGTCATCTGCATATCTGAGGTTGTTGATATTTCTTCCGGCAATCTTAATTCCGGCTTGGGATTCATCTAGTCCAGCCTTTCGCATGATGAATTCTGCATATAAGTTAAATAAGCAGGGAGACAATATACAACCTTGTCGTACTCCTTTCCCAATTTTGAACCAATCAGTTGTTCCATATCCAGTTCTAACTGTAGCTTCTTGTCCCACATAGAGATTTCTCAGGAGACAGATGAGGTGATCAGGCACTCCCATTTCTTTAAGAACTTGCCATAGTTTGCTGTGGTCGACACAGTCAAAGGCTTTTGCATAGTCAATGAAGCAGAAGTAGACGTTTTAACCAATCCAATTTAAAATTCTTTAATTGTAATGCTTCCTCAGCCAGCCATTTTTAAGGAAACGTGGGACGTTTTTACATGTGAATGGAGTCTAGCACTGCCTACTCAGAAGTAAGTCACACGGTCTTCAATGGAGCTTACTCCCAGGTAACTGGGTAAAGACTGTGCAGCCGTACACAGCAACCCTAAGCATTTTTACTCAGAACTAAGTCCCACTGAATTCAACAGGATTTACAGTACTCTCTGGTATGTTCTGATCATTCTCACAGTTTGTTTGTTTGTTTTGCTTGTTTTATCCCATCTTTTTCCCTAACAGTGACTCAAGGCAGCTTATAGCCACAGTTTTATTTCATTCCATTTATCTGCTGAAGGTGCTGTACACAATCCCTTCCCTCACATATTTTTTCTTTACAACAATCCTGTGAGGTAGGTTAGGCGGAGAGGTTTGTTAAAAGCAAAAATCTGGCCTTATTCCCTTATGGGGTACACAGGAGCCTTATTGGGTTCTCCATCGGTCGGAGAATATATAACAGAGGCCAACCAGAGAAGTTTGAGAAGTAAAGCCTTTATTTTTGCTGTTGCAACAGGGTCCTTCCCCTCACGCAGGAGAGCAAGGAAGGAACCCAGAACAAAAGAGAACCTCCACCTTTATCAGTTTTCCCATCACCAAGAAACGCCCCCAAAATACATCATTCCTACATCACAGCTATGTAATCAATACTTCACAAAAAAGGAGGGTTCAAGGTAGAAATCTGAGCACCTTTGACACCTCCTAGTCCTCCTCTCACCCCTCCCAGGTGTGAATTCCTAAACACAAAGAAAAATTAATATTTTCGTAAGAGTTGATCACTGTCTTTTGTTTGAAGGAGTCTTCCATTGTGAATGAGATGGCTAGCAGTCTGGTGCCATTGATGGGGAAATGTCCAGTTGGCAGAGCCTCTGACTGACAGGATTATGGCTCCCAAGTTGCTTGTTGTTGTTGTTTAGTCGTTTAGTCGTGTCCGACTCTTCGTGACCCCATGGACCAGAGCACGCCAGGCACTCCTGTCTTGCACTGCCTCCCGCAGTTTGGTCAAACTCATGTTGGTAACTTCGAGAACACTGTCCAACCATCTCGTCCTCTGTCATCCCCTTCTCCTAGTGCCCTCCATCTTTCCCAACATCAGGGCCTTTTCCAGGGAGTCTTCTCTTCTCATGAGGTGGCCAAAGTATTGGAGCCTCAGCTTCACGATCTGTCCTTCCAGTGAGCACTCAGGGCTGATTTCCTTAAGAATGGATAGGTTTGATCTTCTTGCAGTCTAGTCATGTGGAAATGTGTGTGTGTGATTCAGTGGGGTGGGGGAAACTCCTACAACAAGATGGATATCACTTTAATTCTGGTCAGTTTGGGAGAGTCAAAATGGGTTTCAGGCCTGTCTTCCTGTACTGTTTGCATGGTACATTTATGAACATTTATTATATATGTGTGACCTCAAAATTCTTATAACAGGTTCTAATTGGCTCAAGGTGACAGATATATATATATATATATATATATATATATATATATATATATGGCATCTATATTTGTGGGAGATCAAACACGGGAGTAGTTTCTTCATGTAGAACAGACTGTCCCTATTTGCATCTGGAAAATGTTGGAGCGTATGGGATCAGGGTGTGGGGATTGCATAGGAAGAGTGGCCATTTTTTCAGAGAGGAGAAGCTGTGAGTAGGAGTGGGAGCCTGTACAATCTGTACACATTCAAGACAATGAGCCAAAGCCATGAAATCAGGTAGCTCCCACTGGTCTGTGCACTCTGGGGCTCCTCAGCCAAAAGAAAAAGATAGCTCCCAACAACAGCTTACACGTATCAATGGTTTATAATCTAAAAGACGTAACGCAAAAGGAAAATGAACTGGGAAGGAGTAGGGGGAGTGGAATCAATCTCAGGCAGTTTCTTAGTTACAGAATTCTTGTCATGAAGACCTACTGGAATGGATAATATAAAATATTTTGATGTTTTTCTTTTTAATGTCCCAGAATATCTGGGGCAGTGCAGTAGATTAAAATAATTTAAACGCAACACTCATGCACTTAGAGAAAAAGGGAGAGAGAGAGAGAGAGAGAGAGAGAGAGCATTTTAGCAGAGGCTTCTACTCTTCTGTGCTATGAAGGAGCGAATATGTCTCCTTCATACCAGCGCTTTTGGGGAAAAAACCTGCTTTACACACCTGTCCCCAGGTTTTTGCAATAAGCATAATGATTAGGAAAATGCACTGGAAATTCTGGCCTGTTCTCCTGTTTCCCACTGTGTTGCAGCCTGCCAGAATGGCGGCTGGCTGGTGACTAGGTTGTAGGAATCCCATTTCTCATTCCTCTTCCTTGCTGCGACCAGTGACAGAAATGGCCTATTCCGGCTTCAATGCGGGGATAATTGTTCATAATGATTTATAATATTTCTATATTAATTTTCAGCAGAAAGCCCCAAAAGCTATTTACAGGATGGACATTAAAAACTGGTTAAAACATCTTAAAACCCTGCCATTTAAAACTGAACAGATTATCTAAAACCTTGTCCCAACAACAATGAAAATTAACTCTTGTAGGGCCCAGTGAAATATATATATATATATATATATATATTCTTTAAACCACATGCTTCTGAAAGAAGGAAAGCGAAGAAAATAAGTGGACCATAAGGTTCTGGAACTATTATATAACTGGGCCTGTTCCTGACAGATGAAAATCTCACAGCCAAATAGGTCAACGTTTATATCATGGATCTTAAGGCTGAAGATCATACTGCCTGAAGTCGCTGGGGAGAAGTTTTAAAGACTGGCATAGTGTACTCGGATTTTTAAAAAAAGAACATTTCATCCTAAGGATTGCTATTGGGACCTGTGCTTATTCTTATTTTTTTTATTGGTTTAAAACCAACACCTTACACACACAACAAAAGCTTGAAAAAAGAAAAGAAAGAAAACAAAACAAAAACAAAACAAAAGAAGCACAATACATCTCTTACAAACAACAAACAATAATAACAACAACAACAACAATTTATTATTTTTACCCCGCCCATCTGGCCGGGTTCCCCCAGCCACTCTGGGCGGCTTCCAACAAAATATTAAAATACAGAAATCCATCAAACATGAAAAGCTTCCCTAAACAGGGCTGCCTTGGAATGTGCTTTTTAACCTGCTGATAAACAATCCAGAGTTAGGGGTGAGCCAACACTGGTCCAAGACATTCTGACCAACCACAACATGGTGTGTGCCCCACTCCAAGGAAGAAGGGGTGAACATCTACACCAGGAACAATGGTGGAAGGAGACTAGTAGCGCCTTCTATTTACCAAGAAGTCACTGTAGAGGTGGTAAGGGGGCGCTGTTGAGGAGGTAGCAAATCCGGCCTCCAGCAGGCGCTGCAGCAATGATGCATTCCTTGGAGCCTGGATTTGCTGCCTCCGTCAATCGTGCCACCTGAGGCAGTCACCTCACCTTGCCTCCTGGGTGGGCTGGCCCTTGGGTGATCAGTGAAGTGGGCAATGCTAAATTGTTCAGGGTCCTTTAAAAAAAGAGAGAGACTGTGAAGAGTTCCAAAGGACCTCTCCAGACTGGGCAGTAAAATTAAATTCAATGTAAACAAGTGTAAAGTGACGTATGTTGGGACAAAACAACTCAATTTCATACATGCTTATGGGATGTTGTTATTACTACTACTACTACTACTACTACTACTACGGTACTACTATTACTACTACCCTACCCATCTGGCTGGGTTTCCCCAACCACTCTGAGCAGCTCCCAACAAAATATTAAAAACACAATAAAACATCAAACATTAAAAACTTCCCTAAACAGGGTTGCCTTCAGATGTCTTCTAAAAGTCAGGTAGTTATTTATTTCCTTGACATCTGCTGGGAGGGCGTTCCACAGGGCAGGCGCCACCACCGAGAAGGCCCTCTGCCTGGTTCCCTGTAACCTCATTTCTCGCAGTGAGGAAACTGCCAGAAGGCCCTCGGCGCTGGACCTCAGTGTCTGGATGACTGACCAGAAATGATACCTTGGGATATAGTAAGTAGATAGCTTGATGAAGATGTCAACCTACTGTGCAGCAACTGTGAAAAAGGCAAATTCCATGCTAGGGATCATTAGGAAAGGAATTGAAAGTAATACTGCTGATATAATGCCATTATACAAATCTATGGATTGGCCAGGGGCTTTTTTTCAGCCAGAACTCACTGGAACTCTGTTCCAGCACATCTCAGGTGAGCGCCATTGCCATTATGAGAGAACAAGGGAGATGGTCATGGTGAGTTGGAAGATGTAGTAAGGCAGATAAAAGGAAGCAGCACACAATTAAACTATGGCGCTCGCTTCCACAGGAGGCAGTGATGGTCACCAACTTGGATGGCTTTAGAAGAGGGTAAGACAAGTTTGTGGAGGTAAAACCTGTCAATGACTACTAGCTGTGGTGGCTGTGCTTTGCCTTCACATTCAGAAGCAGTAATGCCAGTTGTTGGAAACCGTAGGAAGGAAGAGTTCTGTTGTGTGCAGGCCCTGCTTGCAAGTTTCCCACGGGCATCTGGTTAGCTACTGTGAGAACAGGAGGCTGGGCTAGGTTGGCCCATTGGCCTGATCCATGAGGGCTTTTCTTATCTTCTTAAAGATCAAACCTTGTGCCTTGAATTGTTCCCAGCAACAAATGCATAACCCACAGATTGGTTTGAAGATCTTGTTGCATGCCACCCTACTCTCTGAGTGGTGTGAGATTCCAGGGGGGGCCAGGCACTTACCCAGGGTTCGTGTTTCCTTTGGAAATGAGGCACAGCAGAGACGGTGGTGTCCGTATGATATATGGTTTATTTGCACATATATACAACCTGAGCCCACGATGGAATGGGCTCACAACACTACACTCCAAGAGGTTCTTGTTTCTCCCATAGCCACAGTCATAGATGCCAGTAAAAATCAGCCATTGCGCTCTGTCCCTCTTCTCTAGCTTGCTGTGTTTAACAGACTGCCACTCTTCCCTCCAGCTTGCTGATGCTTTCAGCCTGCGGCTATTTTTCTTCTAGCCCATATCATCCCCTGCTGCAATCCTAAACTCAACTATGCTAACTAGCTCTATGTTGGAAGAAGGGCTCACACACCTCTGCCATCCGACACAGAGTAGTTGCTTTATTAATCGCCCATTACCTTCCTTTTGTTCTCCATAATGGTTCTTCTCCCAGGCAATTTCCTGAACAGGAAACTGGTTTGGCCTGTATTTTAACACTTTGCTAAATCCACCTTGTGGCAGGCCATTTTAATACTCCAAACACTGATTAAACTCCAACACCCAGTAGACCCAGGAATTTTAGGGAATGATTTGGCAACCAGGAGTTTAGGGACACAAGGCACCTACACATAGCTGCCAAGTACCCCGTTTTCCCCGGGAAACCCCCCGTATTTTCTTACCGTTTCCCACAGGTGTCCTGAATGGCAAAATACCTCGTATTCCCCCGGATTACGGAGCTCCTGCAGGCAGCCAGGTTCTTCTAGTGCCACGCTGGCATCGGAAGTCACTTCTACGCACTTCTGGACATGCGTGGAAGCAACTTCTGATGCCACGGTGCTGCTGATCCCGGATTTTTCAATCCGGAACTTGGCACCTATGCACCTACATGCTCATAACAATATATATAATATAGGATGTGAAACACAGTAAGTACGGCAGAAGTAGTGTGAAGATGTCTTCCTTCACTACTTTGAAACCACATGTGCATATTTTAATGTCCTGAAGTAACTGCTGAGTGGGGAAACAATCGTGCAAGCTTTCGACATATTAGGGAAAGCCAGCTGCAGTGTGCACCTATTGGCTAGTGCCTATACCAACCAACACACCTCCACCTAGCCTAGAGGCATTAAAGGCAGACAAGTGTGCATTGGGAGGAATTTCCAACAAGTTCTGTTGGCATAAGCTATAAACTCCTTGTTCTCTGCCACCAGATATTGCCCGGAATATCACAGTAATTAGAATGACAAATGCACATTTGCTCATTTAGCTTAAAGATGTTTGAGCGCAGAATTTGAGTTTCCTTGGGACAGAATTTAGATGCAGCATTCATTTTTGGCACGTGACGCACCTAGGGCAATTTGGCTCCTTGGCAGTCACCCCACCCCAAGAGTAATTTGCATCTGTCTCCTGCCAGGCTGAAGCTTACAAGCTGCATTCTCTCTCATGTGTGTGTGTGTGTGTGTGTGTGTGTGTGTGTGTGTGTGTGTGGTGCTCTGAGCCACCTGGACATTCAAGCCCTCCTCCTGCCACCTGGGCGGGGCCAGGCAAACCTGGAAGCTTCAGGGCAGCCCTGAGGGTTTGGCAACCCTGTTTCTGGGATCACCAGTGGCAAGTGCTGCCCCCTACAGGCTGCCCCGTCTGTGGTTGCTTAGTGATGTGGCTGGCTACCCTTAGAGCGCAGTAGAGCCTGAAGCTTGCCCAAATCCACACTCTTGCATCTCCATGAACTTTTGGACTGCAAACTGAGCAGGAATAGAAACCTAACGTAAGCGCATGCGTTGCCTCTCTCCCTCTCCCTCTCTTTCCCAAAGTGGGAACACACGTTCCCTCCCAGCAGCCCCGGTCCATTCCTGCACACCCAACCTCCACACCTGGACATCAGCCAAAAACACCTTCCAAACTCCCCCTTCCCTTCCCTTCCCTTCCCTCCCTCCCGCTCCCGCTCTGCAGTTTTGGCAGCGCCTGCCACGAGGAGCCTGCTTCAATTTGGAAATGTTCTTTAAGGCCTTGACTCAGCCGAACTTCTGGGGCCCCAAAGGGCAGGGGTTTTAAAGGACCCTCAAAAGATGTGTCAAACTGAGCTCCCCTGATCCCTTTTGCTTTTCCGAGGAAGATGCAGCGACGTTTGGCAGTCGGAGCCCAGAGCTGGCTAACTGCACTTCTTCCCCAGTCCACTCTCCCAGCTCCAGCCTGCACCGTCTCAAAGAGCCCGGCCCCTCCTTCCTCACATCGCAGTCTATAAATCCATTTGGCTTTTGCAATTCCCCTCCCCCCTTTATGGTCCAATTGCTCTTCTCCCCCCCCCAACCTCTTCCCTTCGCTATTTTGTTTCAGCCTTTCTTCTCGTTTTCTTTGTTCTTAACTTTTGCCAATATTTTTAACAGCACATTTCTGCAAATTGCTTCCAAAAGTCTGCAGTTGTAGAAAATCTATCACGGAGCTTGGGGTTTGATTCAAAGTTCAACATGGTTTTATATCCTCCCTATAATATCTATTTGAACACGTCCATTGGCCAACACAGAAAGTTAGTTTTGGCTGTGTTCTCTGCTGAGGCTTTCATAGGTTTTTTCAAATCTATGTGCTTTTTTCCCTACCAAATGTCAGGAGTGTTTTAACCCTTACCCTGGGAGACAAGGCAGTCCTAGCCAATCAGTAGGGTTTTTATGCCTTGGTGCATAATGTGGACCCTACAATTCAAATTCAGAACTGAATCAAAACTGACTCTCGACTTTTGCTTCTAATCCAAAGCCATTCTGGCTTGGACCCAAAATTCGCAGTTGGCAGAGAATTCGCCTAGGTATTTACAACTCTGGTTCTTATCCGCACTGTTTCATTTGTAGGGCCTCTCTTTTACCCTAGCCTGATCTGCTTCATTTCCCACTCTTTCTCTCCTCCTATTTTCGGCACATCTTTCTTTTCCTGACATTTCAGTCTTTCCTGTCCGTCCGTCCCCAATCCCGTTCCCTGGGAGCCAGTGTGGTGTAGTGGTTAAGAGCGGTAGACTCGTAATCTGGGGAACCGGGTTCGCGTCTCAGCTCCTCCACATGCAGCTGCTGGGTGACCTTGGGCTAGTCACACTTCTCTGAAGTCTCTCAGCCCCACCCATCTCACAGGGTGTCTGTTGTGGGGGAGGAAGGAAAAGGAGATTATTAGCCACTTTGAGACTCCTTCGGGTAGTGATAAAGTGGGATATCAAATCCAAACTCTTCTCTTCTTCCTCCTTGGTTCCACACACATGTTCCGTAGTTTCAGGCTAACTCTTACCCTTGGCCTCCTTGGGGGAAAATTCTTGCCCAAATCAGGGTGACACCGGGGCAGGGCCGACCCACCCAAGAGACAAAGTGAGGCAACTGCCTCAGGCAGCAGAATCAGCAGGAGCAGCAGTTCCGACCTTCAAGAATTGCCTTGCCTGATGCTGCCATAGCAGCTACAGCTATGGCGTGTTCCCTGGAGTCTGCCTTATCCTCAGGAGACCCCCAGGGCCACATCTACCTTAGCCTCTTGGCAAATAGGAGGTGCTGCCAGACTCCTCCCACCCTTATGGAGGAAATAGCGGGGGCAGCCCTCTGGAATCAATTTCAAATTAGCCTTAGCTGATGGCTGAAGTGGGAATCTAAGGCTGATTTGATCCCCCCGTTTGTTCCTGAGGTAGGTCTTTATTTCCCCTTGTTCCTGATATACATCTTCACTCAACTCTTCTTCCCTGGCAGGAGGAGACACCATTTTGTAGTTTGTCTCATGTGCCAAAATGTTTTGCGTTGACCCTGCACCTGGATGAGGTGGTACCCTCTGTGCTTCTCCAGACCGCCCCAAATCCACAGTTGGCCAAGTTTAGCTGTCCCCAGCTAAGCCAAGTAGTGCAAGGAAACCAGCACATTTAAAATAAAAAAGAAATGCAACTTTCATCTGTTGCCCCCCTGCTTCTTGTCAATGGTATGAAATGGGCCCTTACACTGGGATAGGTGTTTTAGTTTGGGGAGCAAAGGAGGCAAAGAGAACTCACCTAACACACACACACACACACACACACACACACACACACACACACACACTGAGGGTGCCTCCAGGCGACCTGTTTATTGAGCATTCATCTTGATTTATTTACAGGGATATTAGATGGCATTGGCTATTTAATGGGTGTTCACTCATATGTTTGTGAGGAGGTTAAGTGGCATTGCATCAAAGCAAGGGTTATCTCACACTTTCCAGTGCATTTCTCCTCACTTTCCTTACTGCAAAAAGTCCAATTGTGCAAGACCTGAATTTGCTGAAATAGCAACAGCCTGGAAGCACTCCTATTATGACTGAAAGAGAAGGTATAGTGCTATAATACGATAATGCTATGAACATTATTGTAATATAGTGCTGCAGCATTATAGCTCCCTAATAAATTAACACCATAGCAGAATGACGTTATAGAACTATACATCTCTTTGGATTAAAACTAAAATAGCTAAAAAAGTGTATTAGCCAGAGCTCACCATCAACTCATCCCTTGTTCTCTTAGAATGGCAATGGTGGTTACTTGAAAGGTGCCGGAGCCGAGCTCTGGTGAGTTCCAACTGGGGGGAAAAAAAGGCCCTGGCATTAGCAATAATTAAAAGATTGGTTAAAATAAATATAAAAACAGGGTTATAGAATAGCACCCACCACAAGAGTGATTGTGAAAGCTTTAAATAGATCCAGTCACAGCAGCGATGTCATACCCACTGTTCTGGGCAGACCATAGCAGGATAGACGCATGGAAAAAACCACAATACCCCTGATAGTGTGGAAAGTTAATTGCAATACTGCTTGTAGTTTACAACAGAGAAGATTGGGTAGCACTAGGAGATACCCACCTGGAAGCAGCCCCAATGTTATTTATGTTCAAGGAGGTTTTGTAGTGCACCACAAGAACTTGCTATCTAGAGACAATAGAGGGATGAATGCACTGCAGGTAAAAACGTCTCTTTTATACCCCTTTCATCACTTCAAATTATCTGTCATTTGTCTTCAGTCACGAATGTCAGTGCCTAGAGTTCGAGATGCAGGCAGCCTGATTAATGACCCAGAATGAAGAACTGCTCTAGTCCTGCAGAGCAGAACGACATCTATCTGAATGCTTTGGTGAAGAGGAAAATTCTGGTGGGTGGCTGTACCAAATCACTGTCCTCGACATCACGTGTCATTGCTTGCTGACAGGGTTGTGGCATGGAGGGAGTTAGGCTACGCATGCCTTCGGCCACCGCTGCACACACGATGGGTTTTGTTTCCCGTTGTGTAAACTGAACAAAAGACCTCAGTGAAATCTCCAAACACAAATCACCAGAAGTGGCAGCTGCAAGGCCGACAACTACATTGCAGGCTTGGGGTACTTTTTGTTGTGTTGTTGTTGCTAAAGGAAGAATATGGAACTTATTAAAGTTTAATTTGGAACTTACGGGGAGGCTGGTTTCACCTGAACAGCAAGCTCTGCAGAGGTTGCTTGAAACTCGGTCTCTGAAACAGCTGCTTTTTCTGCGCAACGGGCCTCCCGAGTGCAGCAACGCGCCACGTAGATCTGCTGCCGCCGTGCCATTTTTTTCTCTCCAGGCTGCCACAAAACATTCTTGTCGGCAGTCTGTGGCACTTTGCAGAAAGCCACGTGGTGGCAGCTGATCTGCACTGCAAGCCAGCATTGGGATACGTTAGCATATTGTTGGACTAAGACTTGGGAGACCAACCTTCAGATCCGTGAAGTTCATTGCTGGGTGGCCTGGGAAGGAGGGAGAACTACTATGTATACACTGCCTTGAGCTCCTTGAGAAAGACATGCATGTAATAATATGTGCAGTATTGGCAATTTTGGCTTCAGGTAACTTCTATGCCTCTTGTCATTTGTGTGGAAGGGCAGTTGTGCTCCCAGGTTTGAAGGAGACCTGGGATAGGATACCCTCTGGGCCCCCTCCCCACCACTGCACCACTCCTCCCCTCCCACTTCCACACTGCTCGCGCACTGTCCCCCTGCCTATCTGGTGGCAGAAACAAAACAGAAACAAACCAGCTAGACTGATAAAGAAAAAGCAATGTACATGCGATATAACATTGTGCCACAAGAGGGCGACATGGAGTCCCGTTTTTCTCTACCTGTTTTCCCTGTTTAAATTTACAACGCTTTAGAGCAGGCATCCCCAAACTGCGGCCCTCCAGATGGTTTGGCCTACAACTCCCATGATCCCTAGCTAACAGGACCAGTGTTCAGGGATGATGGGAACTGTAGTCCGAAACATCTGGAGGGCTGAAGTTTGGGAATGCCTGCTTTAGAGACTGAAACACTTCTCTGATGTGTCTACATCCAGCCCCTTTTCTTTCTTCTGTTTGCAGGGATGGGGTGAAGAAAAAGGGGCCTGTTTGTTCCCTTCCCTGCCAGGCAAGCAGCAGCAGCAGGGGGTAACAAACAGGACCGGTTTTTTATTTATTTCAATAAATAAAACGAGAAAGGGCATTGTCAGGCAGTGGGAAGTGAAGCAGCAGTTCCCTTTTTCATTCTTCAGACCTTTTGACAGAGGTTGCCTCAGGTACACTTTCTAGGAAAGAAGGAAGGATGGAAGGATGGAAGGATGGAAGGATGGAGGGATGGAAGGATGGAAGGAAGGAAGGAAGGAAGGAAGGAAGTGCTCTATCCCTGGCCAGCCTCACCTGCCCTGGCCCCTTACCAGATGATGGTTTGTTTTCCTCTTTTACAAAGCTTTCACAGAGGAGATGTGCTGCCACAGGGTAAAAGACCTGAGAGTTGTGTCTGCCATTTTCATTGGGGCCCAGGGGGGCAGAGCACTCTGGGAAAATCAAGATGGTGGGCATGTCTGCCTAGGGTGTTGCACCACAGCAGCACACCTGCTTTGTAAAGAGAAAGAAAAGGGTGGGGTGAGGGGATATGTTGTGGTAACTGCTACTGATGTGGTGCTGGGATGACCAGTGGCCCGTCTCAGACAGAGGTTGTATCCAGGCCTGCACTATTAAGATTTTTTGATTGGAGACACCAGGGGCCTATCTTGGAACCTGCTGCAGACAACTTGGGTTTTCTACCCCAGGGAAGCTCACTGGAAGGACAGATCATGAAGCTGAGGCTCCAATACTTTGGCCACCTCATAAGGAGAGAAGAATCCTTGGAAAAGACCCTGATGTTGGGAAAGATTGAGGGCACTAGGAGAAGGGGACGACAGAGGACGAGATGGTTGGGCAGTGTTCTCGAAGCCACGAACATGAGTTTGACCAAGCTGCGGAAGGCAGTGGAAGACAGGAGTGCCTGGCGTGCTATGGTCCATGGGGTCACGAAGAGTCGGACACGACTAAACAACAAAGGATGTGAAACACAGTAAGTACGGCAGAAGTAGTGTGAAAATGTCTTCCTTCACTACCAACATTATCAGCAGTAAAACATGATGGGAATTGTGGTCCAACAGTAGTTGGAGACAGGGCCAGCCCATTTATGAGGCAAGGTGAGGCAACCGCCTCAGGCGGCAGGAACCACAGGAGCATCAGATCCTGCTGAAGATCCTTAATCCCCACTTGTTCCTGATGTAGATCTTCATTTTGTGGTTCGCCTCAGGTGGCAAAATATCTTGGGCCAGCCCTTGCTGGAGGGCCACAGGCCCCTCACCCCTGATTTAAAGGTTAATCCTTGTGCATTGAAATGCGCTCAGGAACAAATTGGCAGCAACACGAAGATCCATTCCATTGTTTTGTCCCCCTGTGATTCCTCCACAGTCCCGTTGCCCAGTCTCCTCCTGCAGCGAGTTTAACAAGTTTAACACCACAGCAGTAAGGTTGGCGAGTCTCAAGATTTTAACACTCTTGTCAGAGCCTCTGTCAGAAGACTCATAATCTCAGGGCGAGGAGCCAGAATAAATAGAGATGGGCAGGCTATTTGTTGCTTGCCTTTAGAGCAGCCTCCCCCAACATGCTGCCCCCAAAAGCCTTTGCTGGCTGTGGCCAAAGGAAGTTATCCCAAGTCCCTGGAGAGCACCAGGCTGGGGAAGGCAGCTATAGAGTTCTCCCTCTGCCATCTGCATCAGGCTGCACCCTGAGGCACCACACACAGGCAAGCGTGGCCCCTTAACCCAGCAGGTGCCAATGTACCACACGAGAAATGCACACAGAAGGAACTGCCTAGTAGAGAAAAGGCCTGAATCGCATAATAACGACTTCTCTTGTACCAAGGGTGTGGGTGGCGCAGTGGTCTAAATCACTGAGCCCCCTGGGCTTGCCGATTGGAAGGTTGGCAGTTGAAGTCCACGGGACGGGGTGAGCTCACAGCTCCTGTCAAGCTAGCAGTTCGAAAGCACACCAGCACAAGTAGATAAATAGGTACCACTGTGGTGGGAAGGTAAATAGGGTTTCCATGCGCTCTGGCACTCGTCAGGTTGTCCCGTGGTTTAGTCATGCTGGCCACATGACCCGGAAAGCTGTCTGCGGACAAATGCTGGCTCCCTCGGCCTGAAAGCGAGGTAAGTGCCACACCCCATTGTCATGTTTGACTGGACTTAACCGGGCGTCCTTTACTTTTCTTGTTGCCTCGGAGCTTTCAAAGTTAGTTTATTCACATGACCAGTAAGATATTACTGAGCTTGCATCAAGAAGCTGAACTGAGTAGCTATACAGGGCCTACAATACAGGACGCTTAAAAAAAAAAAGACGTCAAGGCTTACATGTGAGAGAAGAAAGCAAAGTGGCACAAATCAGGGCCAGCTCAAGACATTCTGCTGCCTGTGGCAAGGACATGATGGCACCCTCCCCCAAGAGAGATACAGAAACCAATAGGACTGGCAATCAAATCTTAAGTCCAATACTGATGAAAGGACCATGTCTTACATTACACTTGAGGGCAGCAGGTTAGCCTGGTGGGTTCTGAGCAGGTCATGTGGCACTCACAGCTCCATCCTCTCCCCCAGGGCCGGTGCGTCCATTAAGGCAAGCTAGGCAGCTGCCTAGGGCGCCAAAATGGAGGCGCCTGCCCTCCTGGCCAGCCTGCCCGCCACCCGCCACCGTCCGCTGCCCCCCCGTGCTGCCTGGGGCCGCCTCCACTGCGCCTGTCACTGTTGAGTGGCTTCAGGCCGCTATCCCGAGGCGTGCGCCTGTCTCCGGAGAGCGGCCTGAAGCCGCTCAGCAACAGCTGACAGGCGCTGTGGAAAGCAAAGCTCCGGAGGCGCGCGGGGAGCGCAAGCCTGGGACCATCTCGCCGCACCTCTCAGCTGTTTTTTGTTTTTTGTTTTTTTTCTACTTTTTATTTTTATTTTTTCTATTTTTATTTTTTCTATTTTCTATTTTTATTTATTTTCTATTTTTTATTAATGGGGGGGGGGGCGCCAAAAGGTGATCTCGCCTAGGGAGCAAAAAACCCTAGCACCGGCCCTGCTCTCCCCACACTTCAGCATCTGCTGCCTGAGGCAGCTGCCTCACTCTGCCTCATTGTAGGGCCGGCCCTGGCACATATGCAGTAGGTAAGCCCGCCTTGTTACAAGTCCCCATTGAGGAGTCTAGACCATGTGCTTTTCAAACCAAGCCAGATAAAACCTTTATAAAATGTGAGTGGTGGAATGAGAGCAGAGGGAACATGTATCTAAAATTGGTCTACTACCTATATTTTAATCAAGTAGGATGAAATATTTGGATAAAGATGTAGGCTGCACGTTTAGTAAATTTACAGGAGAAACGGAATTGTGAAGGGCTGCATAAACTTTAGAACATGGGTCCTTCAGTGTTATTGGACTCCAACTCCCATAATCCCCAGCTAGCATGGCCAAAGATCAGGGATGGTGGGAAGTAAAATCAAGGAATTTCTGGAGGACTACAGGCTAGCCATCCCTGCTCTACAAGATAGCTGATTTTTTAAAATTTAATAAATCTTAATTAACCTGGGAAGTAAACAATAGAATGGACTTTCACAAGTAAAATATGAAATGTTTTGCCTAGCAATGAAGAACCAAATGCAAAAGTGCCATGCAGTTAACAATTTGTAGCTTGTTATTTCTTAACGTTATTTTCATACTCAGATGGGAGTGACTCATCACCCGGATTCTTAAATTGTAATGCGAGAAAAGTCTATTCTGCCTGCCACAGAAGTATGGATCAGGGGCCAAGACCTGCTTTTCTGCCAGGTTGGGTATGATCTCTGGAATGCCAGCCATTGTGTTTGCTTTTTTGGTGACCCCGTTCACACAGAACTGCCCTGGGCATGGGATTTGATAGGAGACCCTCATATCTCTGCACGAAGAATAGTGTTCTGTGTTCCAAGGATGCAATTGCCACTTGCAGTTGGTGCTGCCACAGCCCCTAAGGCAACGCTGGAAGTCCGTGGCAGAGCCAGGAATTGCATCCAGATCTCCCAATCCGCCCAGTTCAGCAGTACAATCTTAATATCCTCCTACGTAAACAATGGAAGTCCACGGAATCGTTTGACTGGCCTTCTCTGGGCGGACTGAGTTGGACACAAATGCCTGGATCACTCCCTACCGAGTCTTTATCCTTCATTAGCTAGTTTTTCAGACGCGAAAGCACTACTGCTTACATGCTGCAGAAGAAACCTCTTAACGCTTCTAATTGCCTCTGCAAATCCTGAGCGGATGGCATCCAAAATGCCCTGAAATGCTTTTCTGTTCAGCGGTGGGGGGATTGAGGGAGGATGCAAAAGGGAATATTTCCCCAACCTGTGCAGACACTGCATATTTCTTGCCTCGGAGCCCAGTGTGGTTGGAATGATATTTTCGCTCATGAGTGTGTGTGTGTGTGTGTGTGTTTTAATTCATTTCCCAAAGAAGATGTAATGTCTTCACAGAGCACTTGACTCCTACATCTGTGTCTGCAATATGGCGTCCTGGCACATCTGTTGGAGCTGAGGCTTGTACTACAAATACAGCCGGCTCTGGCCATCTGGAGTGTGGTTTCCTCCCCCCCCTCACTCACACACACACACACCTCCTCTTCCTGCCCGGTGGGTCTCAGGGAGAAGAGGCAGTTCCATCCCAGGGATAACTGGAGGCATATGGATGTTACTTAAGAGGAGCGCCTGGCGCCAGCAGCCACAGCTCTCGCAAGAAGCTTTCGGCAGGTTGGTTGCATCTATGCCCAGCAGAGCCCTTGCACAAAGCACAGCAAACACATGTGCCTGCATGAAAGCACATGGACTTAGATGGCAGGCTTACAGCCATATGCATGTGCGCCATCTGAAATTGTGGATGCACCTGCGTGCAGGAACAGACGTTGCCCCAATAAGCCAATTCACTTTTAAGTTGTCTGCCACAGTATACTGCTGGGTTGTCGCTCTGCCCCAGATTCACATTGCTGCTCTCCTAAAGCACACTTGCAATTTAAACTAATGCATCCTGTAGCAGAATATGTGGTAATGTTAAGAAAGGTAGGAGAGGATATCTTGTTTTGATATTATCCCTGCTCACTCACGCTAGTGAGTAAACAGCAGAGCACATTCCCTTTGCTACTTATTGGAAGCAAGTTGATGATTCATTAGAATCGTTTAATTAAGCAATCCAGTCTGGCTTTTCCAGTCTGGATTGTTCCTGGTAAGTTTCCCCTTAATTTCCCTCTTAAAATAACAATAAGACAACACGGTCTTATTTAAAAGTGAGAATAAAGTTTTACTTACATTCAGTTCACAGCGATAATCTGAAGGCAGGCTTTATCTTGTGTTTACAGTGAAGTGAAGCCTGACTTTCTGCTTGTGGGCTCCATCCTATGTGTGCTGGCTAAGAGCCAGGAGAGTGAGAGTAAGAAAGTTAAGAGTCCAAGAGAGAGATGATTGCGTGGCCAACCTTTTTATCTGGTCAACTAGGGTCACAGACATCTACCTGGTCACACGCACAGGGGGAGGAAGCTCCAGAGCAGGTATGACAGGAAGTCCTCCCTGTCTGGAGCCACACTCCCCTGTGTGTCCATTCTAGGCAACAGGAAAATGTTGTACTTGTAATAATACATCCCACAGAATGCAGCTTTGCATTTAATGAGGGGCTGCATACACAATTAAAAGGGCTCACATATATACACAGAGGCAAACATGTGTAGATCCCACCTGCTGGGAGAGTTCAGTCAGTAGAGCATGAAACTCTTAATCCCAGGATTGTGGGTTCGAGCCCCATGTTGGGCAAAAGATTCCTGCATGGCAGGGGGTTGGACTAGATGACCCTCAGGGTACCCTTCAAGCTCTACAAGTCTTTGAATACATTCACATCTCTACAGGTCTCATATTGGGGTAGTTTACTCACTGCATGAACATGGCAGGTTGTCAGATGGCCGCTGCTGCCTTAGTCTCCACAGTACATCCGCTTCACCCTCTGATTAGAGCAGGCATCCCCAAACTTTGGCCCTCCAGATGTTTTGGACTATAATTCCCATTTTCCCCGACCACTGGTCCTGTTAGCTAGGGATCATGGGAGTTGTAGGCCAAAACATCTGGAGGGCCGCAGTTTGGGGATGCCTGGATTAGAGGGTGCTATATAGCAGCTACCTGCTCAGCAAGGGTCAGGTGACACAAGGAGGCCAATTGGACCTGGACTTTCAAAAGCTTCCGACTCTGGCCTAACTTCTTCAAGTGAATTGTTTCTGTCAGGTCTTCCTTGTAATTGACCCCAGGTGGATGGGGTCTGTTTAATGGGCTCCCCAACATCGTTGCCCTCCTGCCCCAAGCAGGCTTACCATCGGTGGGCAGCAGCAGCAGCAGCAGCAGCAGCTTGTCACCGTCTGGAGGGCCAAAAACGCCCTATACATGTTTTTGCTTTTTTAGCCCGGCGTTATTGCCTATCTACTCATCATAGGCTAAACCTAAGAGACAGTGCAAAGCCATGAAGGTGATTTAAAAATTCGGCACCACAGCAGATGATGCTATGAAAGAAGCCATGTGTGTGTTGGGGTGCAGAGCAGGGGAGAATGTGAGGCAAGACATTTGCCTCGCCTTAGGTAGGACTTGTTTGAATTCCCTATTACCAGAGCTGGAACATATCGTTCCCTCATATTGTTCACAGGTCATTCTGTTCTCTCAGACAGAGGTTTTGCCCCATTGCAACAGATGTTGCTTGCAACAGATCCCTTCCAGATTACATGCAACTTTGAAACTCGTTGCTATCCTAAGCGATTGCCTACGTTCCTCTTCCACGAGTCAGGCTGGATCCCACAGCTGACACAACGGGGTTTGGCCCATGGTATCTTGATGCCTGGGGTGGAAAAACCAAGATGGCACTCACCTTTCCACCAATGTGTCAGGAAGCATTCCTGTGCAAGAGCTGTGATCTTGAGTAACTTAATAATTCCTACAGGTCAAGGATGGGGAACGTGTGGGCCTCTGTATATTGCTGGACTAAAACTGCCATCACCTCTGGCCATTAGCCATACTGACTGTGGCCCGTGGGAACAGGAATCCAACAACGTTGGATGGTGACATAGTTCCTATCCCTGCTATAGGGTTTGCAAAGGATAACTTCCCAACTGATCATGCCACTTGGGAGGAGGAGGAGGAGAAGAGGAAGAGGAAGAGGAAGAGGAAGAAGAAGAAGAAGAAGAAGAGGTGGTGGAGTTTGGATTTGATATCCCGCTTTATCACTACCCTAAGAAGTCTCAAAGTGGCTAACATTCTCCTTTCCCTTCCTCCCCCATAACAAACACTCTGTGAGGTGAGTGAGGCTGAGAGACTTCAGAGAAGTGTGACTAGCCCAAGGTCACCCAGCAGCTGCATGTGGGTGAGCAGGGACGCGAACCCGGTTCACCAGATTACGAGTCCACCGCTCTTAACCACTACACCACACTGGTGAGATTTGTCTGTCTTTTTTTCTGCCACTTTTAAAGGCCCCAAAATCCATATTACCTAGCTTTGTGATATTGTTGTCTCTGTGATGCAGAAATGGCACCTCTAACGTAAGTATTGCCTCCAATACTGTACTTATGGTGTTTTCACTGCTCCTTATGCACAGAGATCAGGCAGAGTGTCTGGCATATGTAACTTGCAACTCGTTGTAATTCAAGGAAGCTCACACAAAGAGCTGAGCAGATGAGATATGGGAGATCCATTATTAGATTTCCTGACACCTTTTTCTAAGCTTGAAAGCAGCTTGATGGGAATGGAACCACAGTGCAGGGTGCCGTTTTCCCAATATAAACCCCTCCACGTAACATACAGTTGCCTGTGGTTATATAATGCAGTTCCTGTACCCGCTGTAGCGTCTAATGGTGTAAGAAACTATTAAGTTCTGCTCTGTCACTCTTGGTTCTTCCCAGAGTGATGGAAGCATGAATATTGTACTTTGTGTGTCTACACACACACACACACACACACACACACACACACACACACACACTATGTAAAATAGATGGATAGATCAATATCATACATGCATGCAGTGGCGTTAATGTGTATCAGGAATAGCAAATCTGGTGTAATCCAGGCATTATTAAGCTCCATCTCCCATCATTCCTAACCACTGGTGATGCTGGTCGTTGCTGATGTGAGTCCAGCAACATTTGGGGGTCACCATTTTGGCTACCCCCTGATGTGACTTGGTAAAAAAATTCAAACCATTCAAACAAATACTGACTCTTGCCCGACGAGGGGCTTAAAAACTTATTCTGAACAATGAGAGAAACAACGCAAGAAAAAATGGGAGAGGCAAGTTTAGCAAAAGATAAATTTGAGCAAATGCAGTTGTAAGATTTTAAGAAGTTATGCTTTGTTTCAGCCAGGGGTGAGACTAAGGCTGTAATTAGATATTACAGCGCATGTGTGAGCCTTCCACCAAGAGCAACAGCACCACTTCTCCTCTTTCTTTCCTAATGTCTACTAATAAAATAATAAAAAAAGTGACATGATGAAATTATATTATGAGTTCCACCGCTCCCTTCCATCTCATTGGCCCATTAGAGGGGCACTGGACAGGGAAATGTGCAGTGTGATGACATCACACCACATATTTTATACTATGAAACATTGGGGAGCGGGGGAGGGGATGCAATGCTACTGGTTATAGTGGCACCCGTGTGCATGTGCCATAATGTCTGTTTCTGGAGTCAGGATTAAGTCAGACATGATCATCTGGGATAGCTCTGTCAGTAGAGCATGAGACTCTTAAACTCAGGGTTTCAGGGTTGTGGGTTCTAGCCCCACAATGGGCAAAAGATTCCTGCGTTGCAGAGAGTTGTACTAGAAGACCCCTGTGGCCCCTTCCAACTCTACAGTTTTATGATTCTGTGCTGCAAATATGTTTTGACACAGGGAGGAGACAGAGCAGTGGAATTTGAAGCAAGATCCGCAAAGCAGTTGTGTTCTAGGAATGAAATAGCTAGCATTTGCTTCTGCTGTAAAAAATTGTGGGAATGTTTAGGGTGGCAGGAGAGGATATATTCTTTATTAATATCCTTTTAAACTTCCGCTAGCAAGTTCCTTTACTTAGCAGAGTGCATTCCCTTTTACACAGCAGAAAACTTGTTGCAAACTTGTGTGGGTTTCTTAAGACCAGGCATCCTCAAACTGCAGCCCTCCAGATACTTTGGCCTACAACTCCTATGATCCCTAGCTAACAGGACCACTGGTCAGGGATGATGGGAATTGTAGTCCAAAACATCTGGAGGGCCAAAGTTTGGGGGTACCTGCTTAAGACAATACACAATTCAACCTGGCTTTTCCAGATTGAAATGTGCTCTAATATTTTCCTGGTAATCCCTCCTAAAAGAATAAAGACGCCACAGTCTTATTCATAAGCAATAAAAAGAAAGTTTACTCACAATCAGGCAGAGCACAGTTTGATCCCTGGAGGCAGGCTTAAGGCTTAAAGTTACAAGCATATACAAACAAGTTTACCCCATATGTGGGTTGACCTAATGATTGCAGTTAGCAGCCCGGGAAGTTCGCAGGACGAAAGGAAGATGGAAAAGAGAGAGAGAGGCCAGTGGTGGAGTTAGCTGCATGGGCACCCAGAATGGCGGCCATGCCATGCCACTGCACACGGGGGCAGTGGGACAAGCCCCCCGCGGTGTGCCGTTTTGTCACCCCCCCTCAGGGATGACACCCGGGGCAAACTGCCACCACCTTCCTATGCCCCTGAGAGTAGCAGCATGCCTTGGCCTTTTACCATGTCTGGAAAGGTCACGCCCACCCACTAGTCGCATGCAAGGAAGGATGCTCCAGGCCAGGAAGAACAGGAAGTTTGACTGGCTGGACCAAACATTCCCCTGCATGTCCACTCTAGCAAAACAAGGAATGTTGTACTTGACTGCTCCCAGTGGATTACATCCCACAAAAATTAACAAATGCTCTAGATGAATGAGTGCACGGGTGCAACTCGCCATTGACAAGTAAGAGAGAAACTAAAGTAAAGGGCTTCAGTAATGAAGGCGGTAAGCTGGTCAGTTCTTCCCAGGCTGTTGCAGGCAAGTTTCTGCCTCTTCTACAGTGGTACCTCAGGTTACAAATGCTTCAGGTTACAGACTACGCTAACCCAGAAATAGTACCTCTGGTTAAGAACTTTGCTTCAGGATGAGAACAGAAATCGTGCTCCAGCGGTGTGTTGGCAGCAGGAGGCCCCATTAGCTAAAGTGGTGCCTCAGGTTAAGAACAGTTTCAGGTTAAGAACAGACCTCCAGAACAAATTAAGTTCTTAACCAGAGGTACCACTGTATTAGGGACAAACTTTTGCATGAGAAAACCAGGAAGGTGAAGGGCAAATGCAGATCACGGAACGCAATGCAGACTGCATGTTTTCCTTCTTTTCCTCCTGGTTCAGCAGAGAGGAGAGAGGGACTCTAAATGGCTGGGCATTTAACATAGCATTAGCCTTATGTGTCTCAGCATCGCACTGTTGGCTCATACTCAATTTCATTACTCTCCATAACTCCTATATCTTTTACGGAAGCAATGTAGCCGCTTTTGACAGTATATTTGCTTCATTTCCCCTGCACATGCCTTTTACATTTGTCCTCGTTGATTCATTCTGCTGCTACCTACCCAGCTAACCCATTTGCTAAGACCATTCCGAATGCTTCAGGTTTTAATCCTCCTTCCCAATCCTGAATCTACTGCAGATCTGAGAGGTGTCCTTTCTCATCCAAATCCATTATGGGGGTATTAAATTACAATTGCAAAAGTTACACCCAAACTAACTGTGCATGCAGCTGTTTTGGTGGCGGTGTGCTTTGCTGCTGAGGCTGCTATGTCTGTGCTATATGTGGAAATGGAAGCAGAGCAATGGGAGAAATGTAGAAAAAGTTAAAAGGGAAAATTGCAATTCCACCTTTGATGGATCAGTCAGGGCTAAACATCAATTCATGTTTCCTTTTGCTCTGTTATTGGCAGAGCAGCAATGTGGGGCGGAAAAACAAACCAGTAAATCGGGTATTTTGTGGAGGCAATAGTCAAATTCCTATTTTGTTATTTTAAAGATTCTTTGCCATCGATTAAGGGACCCAGGTGGCGCTGTGGTTAAACCACTGAGCCTAGGGCTTGCTGATCAGAAGGTCAGCGGTTCGTATCCCCGCGACGTGGTGAGCTCCCGTTGCTTGGTCCCAGCTCCTGCCAACCTAGCAGTTCGAAAGCACATCAAAAATGCAAGTAGATAAATAGGAACCGCTACAGCGGGAAGGTAAACAGCGTTTCCATGTGCTGCTCTGGTTTGCCAGAAGCGGCTTTGTCATGCTGGCCACATGACCTGGAAGCTATACGCCGGCTCCCTCGGCCAATAATGCGAGATGAGCGCGCAACCCCAGAGTCGGTCACGACTGGACCTAATGGTCAGGGGTCCTTTTACCTTTACCATCGATTAAGGTGCCTATCGTATCCACTAACAATTCAGTTTCTGGGGATTAAATGGCACATCCTGCTATGCTGAAGAGAATCACAAGACATGGGTGGGTAAGTCAAGACCAGCCTCCCAGTCCCTGACCTGTTCTGGAAGAGACTGGCTTATAAATCAGTACTCACCCCAGTACCGATTCAGGGCAAGGCTGTAGGCCACAATCCAGCATGTCATTCTGAGTCCCAGTGAAATAAACTCTGGGCTGGATTGTAGCCATGATGGACACATGGACAGTAGCTGAATCTGAAGCTGGTTTGAAGGGCAGAAGATAGGCCTGGTGAGTATAGGCAGTGAAGACAGCTTCCCTAAATAGGAGTTGGGAGGGGAAGTGTTACAAGCATGAAGGAAACAAATCAGGTAATTCACATCAGGTGAAGACACACCCTTCTTCCCTCTGGTGTGTACAGCAACGGGAGGAAAGCAACTTGAAATACAGCAAGTGGAAATGACCTCCTTGCATTTTAAGCCACTAATGTGTATGTACTGTACATACCCAAAATTCAGCAGTAGAGAGCATTCTTTGCATCCATGTTTTGCATCGATATTCTCTCTCTCTCTCTCTCTCTCTCTCTCTCTCTCTCTCTCTCTCTCACACACACACACACACACACACACACACAACTCAAACGAGGCCACCCGGGGTTATTTGTGTTGGAGGGCCAACCACAAAAGTGAGAATTCTGATCTACAAATATCCCCGTGTGTCTTCCGAACCAGTGGTTCAATTCCTGGAAACTCTGGATGGTGTGCTGCTGATGTAGACTTTGGAAAGAATCAAGGATCTGCATCTGGATGTATAAATTTACACAGAGAAAATTAATAACGTTGTACTGGAGCAAACCCAACACTTTTCTCTTTTCATTAATGCAACAGAGCATAGCGTTTGCCAGTGATCTCTTAAGTCATAGAAGAACCCATTATATTAACACTAGGATTCACTAAGCAGGCCATAATCTTGAGCCACAAGTAAGTCCATTGTTTTAAAGGTAACATCTCTGTAGGTCCTAGGAAGCATCTCATACTCCACAGCCCTTCAAAAACCCATGCAGATCAGATATCTATAAGTGGTTATAGTTCTTTCTCCACCATAGGAAGACGACATTGATATTGGCTTTGCGAGACCTCCCACTGCTTCAGAGCTAAGCAATTCTGGAGGCACCTTTGTGGGCACCTTCATTCATTGTCTGAAGATGCAAAAGAGCCCTGGAGAACAGGCAGAAATGGGAAGAAGGTGGAATGGGGGGAAGGAGATTTTGCCCATCTCCGTTGACTAAGGGCTCGTCCACATTTCTGCTTGTCCTGTGCCTAGAAAGCACAGGTTGAAGCAGTTTTCCCCTTGCCCTGCTCCTCAGTGCTAAATCGGAGCAAACATCAATCCCATAGCTGCCAAGTCTCCCGTTTTCCCCGGGAAATCCCCGTTTTTCCAGCTGTTCCTAGCTGAAAAAATGGGTTTTTTTGTTCCCCCCCCCGGTTTATTCTGGCACGCCGGCCATTTTGGAACTGGGCGGAGCATGCTCAGAAGCGACTTTTGATGCTGCTCTGCCCAGTTCCAAAATGGCTGCAGCGTGACTTCCGGTCTGCTATTTTCGGCCCGGTCCCTTATTTCTCTGACAGCAACTTGGCAGGTATGCATCAATCCAGAGAAAAACCCAAACTGCCGTTTCCCCCCCCCAATTAAGTGTGGTTTTCCCTGGATTAAAGTAGCAGGACATGAAGAAATGTGGATAAGCTCTAACAAGTCACTCGCTGGCTGGAAGCTCTGATAACCCCTAAGCGACGTTTTCACTGATCATTTTGTTTCTAGATTCATAGACTTGGAAGGGTTCTTGACAACCGTCTCTAGTCTGACCCTCTGCTTGATACAGGGGGAAGGAATTCAACGTTAAATGGACACAGTACTACAGATGCAGCCCAGACAGCACAGAACAGCGTGAAACGATTACTTCTTGTGACCTGGACACTATGCTTTTGCATAGGTTGGCTAGGACCAATGGGAGCTGTAGTCCAATTCACCAGAAGCGCATCAGATTGGTGAAAGCTGCCCTGGTGCAATTTTTTTTTTAAAAAAATCCATTTTAACAAATCCTAACATTTTGCAGTTAGGGAAGTGACTGGAAAATGCATTGAAAAGGATGGAGTGGACGATGACTCCTCGGTGAATGTTCATTCTTGTATAACCGCTCCATAAACAAATCAGAATTAAGTAAATCAGGTTAAATAGGTCACCTTCTGATAAAACCGGGTGCTGCTCCAGAACTTCTAAGGCCTGAGGGAACAGGGGCCAGTGGGCTAGCAAGGAAAATGGATACTCTGCCTGCCATAGCTTTTCAGACTGCTCTGCCTGCTCTCACACTCCTCATCTTTGCTCATAGCAGTGTCATTCTTTCGAGATTCCATATATATTAACCAGAAAAGAAATGGGTTCCATGCTGCAGTCTTTACACCAATGGCTTACACCATTCTGCGATGAGAATCTGTCCCTGTTGGAAGCACTTAATAATAAATCTCATGCCAAACATATGGCCCATCACGATTGTTCAGTCATTAACTGCCCTTGTAGCTGGACACAATTTCTGCTAATGAAGCACTAATAAATGAGTGTGCTGATTGTTTTACCTGTTACTGCCACTATTATGAAAATGAAAAGGCCCTAGTGATTTTGAGAGTGAATATGTACATCAGATAAAAGTTGTTGCTATGGGAAGAGCTCAAGCTTGGGCAAAAGTGAAGGGTGTTTTGCACCACTGAGCCACAGAAGGGGGCACATTTTCTTCACCACATGGGCACTATCCATGCCAGAGTGCAACTAGTAGTACTCAGCATTTCTGCAAAGCAATGGCATCTGTAATTCTCTTCTCATTTGGCAGATGACCATTTACACGAGGAATGTGGAAATAAAAGATCGCTGTCTGGTTCAGTGTAGTGCAGGAAAAAAATAAAAGATAAAATTGTTTGCATGTATGGGAATAATAGAAGGGGCAGCAGTAGCTTGACCCCAACAACAACAACAACAACAACAACAACAACATAGCAAACTGGAGCAGAGCTGGCCAAAGACCTTTTTGGTGCAAGAGGCAGAAACCTCAAATTTCTCCTCTCCTATTAATGAATCTGGGCTCACAATCTGCTGTGCCAGCCCCACTAAAATGAAGAGGGGCTGCGCAAGAATGCGCTCTTATTTCTTTCCATGGGGTTTGCTCTGAAAAGGAAAAAAAAAAAGCTCCGTGGGTCAGAACTGCCTGGCTCTCGTACAGCTGTCTTTACTGTCATTCAAGCTAGCGATGCCCTTGATTTGGAATGTTATGGAAAGGAGACTCATCTTCTTCCTGGATCCCTGGTCCCATGGGACTCCCATGGTCCCATAAGAGAAGAGAAGCTATGTGAAGAGAGTTTGGGCGTGTGTGTGTGTGCGGTATTTGTTACGGCAGCAGTTTGGGGTGGTGGCCGCCAATGGTGGTGGCATCCGCAGTGCTGCTGCAAGGCGAGATTCTCGTTTCGCATAGCCAGAAGGACTGGATGTGGCCTTCTCTATTTACAGAGGTTTAGAAGCCTCAGCTGGAAGCAACGCAAAGGCTCATTGCAGACCAGCAGATTTTTTATTTTTTTGAGGAAAGAAAAGGGGCAGATTCTTATCTCTGCCACGTTTTCGGATCAACGCAGGTCAGGCATCCCCCTTGACATCCTGCCTCTTTCTGGCCGGGTCTTGATGAACGACCTGGGGGTGGGTGCAGGAATGAAGCAGGCCTTTACGCGCGCGTGTATGTGTGTACACACACACACACACACACACACACACACACACACACACACTTCAGTGAACAGCCACAGATTGGGGGGGGAGCAAGGGGGGTTAGAACTGGAAGCAGATGGTCACTTTGGCAGGGCGCCGAAAAAAAGAATCTGTTCCATACATCGCACACAGCAGTCTCGGCAGAGGCCTCTGCCAGGAAAAACAGAATTACCTCTCTGATTACAGCAAGCGGGCGCAAGCGCTCTTCCTGTAACACTGGGCTTTGTGAGCCAGCCAGGCCAAATAGGGGCTGCTTTGGTGTGTGTTTTTTAAAGTGCAAAATAAAGCCATAGTGCTGCACAGCTCAGGCATGGCCTGTAGAAGAGAGGTGGTTTTCCCCCCCTTGCCCTTAGCTTCAGTACAGACCCATTTTTTAAAAAAGAGAAAGAGAAACTTTCCGTACAAAGGGGTGAGCGCGATCCATCGTCGCCCCTCTTCGCTTTGATTGAGTGTTACCCTCCCCCCCACATACTTTTGTGTCCTTGGAGCAACAAGTTCCAATTTTCAAAAATATAAGTCTCTCCCAATCAAAGAACACTTGATGTTACAAAAATACATTCGAGAGATTGTTTATTATTAAATCCAGCTAACCGCCATTTATATGGGTCTGGCTTTGGAATGGAAAGTTCCTTTGTTGCTCTGATGGGTGACCTCTTCCAAGAGCGAGTCACAGAGAGCGTGCTTCTGTTGGTTCTCTTGCGCTTCTCAGCACACGGCACCCTTCTGGATAGTCTCTCTGGGTCGGGTTCTGGAGCCACAGTGTTGCAGTCGTCCGGCTCCTGCAAAGAAGGCCAATTTTAGAAGGTGGTGTGGAGTTAAAGGTAAAGGTAAAGGGACCCCTGACCATTAGGTCCAGTCGTGACCGACTCTGGGGTTGCGCGCTCATCTCGCATTATCGGCCGAGGGAGCCGGCGTATAGCTTCCAGGTCATGTGGCCAGCATGACAAAGCCGCTTCTGGCAAACCAGAGCAGCACATGGAAACGCCGTTTACCTTCCCGCTGTAGTGGTTCCTATTTATTTACTTGCATTTTGACGGGCTTTCGAACTGCTAGGTTGGCAGGAGCTGGGACCGAGCAACAGGAGCTCACCCCGTCACAGGGATTCGAACCGCCGACCTTCTGATCAGCAAGCCCTAGGCTCAGTGGTTTAACCCACAGCGCCACCTGGGTCACCTGGGTGTGGAGTTACCTCCTTGCAATTAGGCTATGCAGTTCCACAGGGAACTGCAAGTTTTATCCCCTGCTATTTAATACTGTATTTTTCTGTGTATAAGACGAGGGGTTTTTATTATTTAAAAATGTTAAAAATTGGGGGTTGTCTTATACACGGATAGTGCAAGGGGGGCGGGCAATTGGTGGCAGCCGCAAGCAGGAGATTGTCAGCGGCGATTTGGCGGGTGATTGGTGGCTGCGGCAAGGCCTGCTGGCGATTGGCTGCTGCGGCAATTGGTTGGGCGATCGGCGGCGGCTGGCGGCAAGCAGGCAAGCGATTGGTGGCTTCATCGATGTGTGAGATTGGCAGTGGCGGTCATCTAAACAACTCTGCACATCCCCCCTCCCACAAAAAAAAAGATTAACAACTTCTGGAGTGTGCATGCACACGACAGCTCATACCATTGACAAACTTAGTTGGTCTCTAAGGTGCTACTGGAAGGATTTTTTAAAATTTTGTATCAATTAGAACAGGAAGAGAAATATAAATCTGCATTCTACAAATACCACAACCCTGCAATACGTGAATATGAGTTGTTCCCGCCACGATTGCGAAGATCCCATTAGAATAACACAGAGGGGTTTTGTTATATTTCTCTTTGTTCTTTTATAGCTTTGCACTTTGTAATCTGTGACTTCGCCGTTTTAACCTGTTACTCTGACATCTAAATTGAAAAGCTGTCAGCCTTTATAGCATGCGTAGCTGTGTGGAAGTTTCAAAATAACACATTGCTAAGTCACACATTACAAACTGCAGAGTCATGAATAATGAACTGAGAAATCTTTGACTAATCAACCTCAAAAATGAACCGAACTGCCAAATAAAGTAGAAAGATGTTCTGTGAAAAGGAAACTCCAAATACTTTAAAGGTTAATACCACTAAAAATGGTCCATTATTATTGCTGCATCTGTTGTTGTTGTTGTTATTATTTAATAATAACATTATTAATGTATATATTGGCTGTGAGCAGGGCTGTCTTAAGCCTATCCGGCACTGTGGTTCAAAGATCCCTCCAGCGCTCCCCCCTCCCTTTCCCAGAGTTGCTGACCTTTTTACAGCACTGCCGGCAGCTTTGAGGGGCTGGAGGAGGTGGGCAGCAGCTGGAGGGCAGCTCCTGCAGCGGGGAAGAGGCGCAGAGCTGCTTCAGCACGTGCCCAGCCTCCGCCTCTTCCCTGGCACCTGTGCCGCGGTGGCCACGACAGGTGGAGGCTCTGGGCGCGGCGCTGCTTCGGTGCGGTGGACGAGGACAGTGAGCTGATGCCGGGAGGCGCCACGTCCAGCCACCGCCTCTTCCCAGGCGCCCTCCAGAACTCAGCGCGAACTTGGCGCCCTGGTGCCCCGCGCCACTTGCCTCTATGGGCAAGACGCCCCTGGCTTTGAGCCTTGGAAGACCTGCTCCCTGCCTTGCAGCCTTTTCCACCTGGCTTGGGAGTGCGGGGCCCAGACTGACTCCAGCTACAAAAGCTGAGGCTGTTGAACAGACACTTGGGGTGGGGTATTGTTTTAGGGTTTTTTTGGGGGGGGTGTTGCTGTTGTCTTTTTGTATATTTTTGATCTTGTGATTTATGCAGAAATTGTTCCATTTGCTTGTGTATTTTTTATGTTTTATTTATTGCTTACGACTACTTTTGAAACTTGCAGTTATGCTTTTTTGGACGTTGTAAGCCGCCTTGAGCATGTTTTGAACGGTGGAAAGGCAGCATACAAATAAAATTATATATGTATGTATGTATGTATGTATGTTTATTTACATACCACTTAATTGTCAATATGGTTTCTGTGTACACAATAAACCAATTTCATCAAAACATTAAATTTAACATTCACAAATAAAATGTACTATAAAACTAGCCCATTAAAATTTTGTTTAAAGATTTAAAATAGCAAATTAAAGCATTTTAGTAAGTTGAAGCCAAGAGATCAGGGGGATCCTTGTGTAAACAGGAACATCTTCAAGAATGGTGTGATGCCAACAAGGTTAGCTTTGCATGGGCTTCCACTCGTGGGGACAGTTAATTGAATAAAAACAACGTTATTCATTTATTTTAAAATATGTGTATGCTATCTGTCATGTGATCATATCCAGGCATCTACAAATAAATTATTATTAAGCATTATTATTATTTGTTCTGTCTTAGTTCTCTTCTGGGATATTCATTTTTAGAATTACTTTGATATTAAAGTTCCTAAGGACTACTTCCACTTGGTCAAAATGAACCTTGATTCACTATAATGCCTGCAGGGGGGCAAAGGGATTCTCATTCCCCATAACTTTATAATGGCCCCTTTACCTACCATTGTTTACTGGGTCTGGCTAGAACAGAGCAATTGGGGTGGCTTTCATTAAAGAGCCCCCCCCTACTCCCACAACTCCCATGATTCACATGCTGACTCAGTTGTTTCACGAATATAAATGGACCTTGATAGATGGAAGCCACGGGGGTTCAGCCTCTTCAGGGAAGTAAATATAATTAAAATTAATATTCACCCCCTCTCACTTTGTCTGCACCCTCAGGGATGTACAACATCGCATATTGCATTCAGACTAAATACCATCCTTCCCAGCTTCTCATTGAGTGGTACCAATAATATTCCCTGAAGAAAGTGCACCTTCCACATGAATAAGGTTTTTAATTATCTTTGCCTTGCCTCATAGAGTTTCCCTAGTATCCCATGCCCTAGAGGGAAAACTTCACCCTACTGAGCAAAAGCTACAAGAGCAGCAAGGCTGGCTCTACCTGAGGTTATGCAGTCCCCTGCCAGAAACTGACAGATCGGTGCGGAGCTCCTCGTGAGGTGCGCCATGCAACTTATGAGTGGCAGCTTCACAGTAAAACACCTTCAGGCCCTGGACTAACTCTGCCCACACAGAGTGAGATCTTTGGATCCTTCTGTGTAGGAAAGAGCACAAAGGGCTTCCTGTCAGGGCCGGCGCATCCATTAAGGCGAACGAGGCAGCTGCCTAGGGCGCCCAAAGGGAGGGGGCACTGGCCAGCCTGCCCGCCGCCCCCCGGTGCTGCCTGGGGCCGCCTCCACTGCGCCTGTCAGCTGTTGAGCAGCTTCAGGCCGCTATCCCAAGGTGTGCGTGCCTCCGGAGAGTGGCCTGAAGCTGCTCAACAGCTGACAGGCGCAGCGAGGTGGCCCCAGGCTCGCGGTCCCCGCGAGCTGTTTTTTATTTTATTTTATTTTATTTATTTTTTCTACTTTTCATTTTTTCTATTTTTTATTTCTATTTTCTATTTTTTATTTCTGTTTTCTATTTTTCTTTTTTTATTTTTTTATTCCACTTTTATTTTTTCTAAAAAAGGTCAACAACTCTGGGAAATGGGTGGGGGCGCCAGAAGGTGATCTCGCCTAGGGCGCAAAAAACCCCTAGCACCGGCCCTGCTTCCTGTTCCAGCTGAGCCTTGCTTAAGGAACAAGGTCTTCCCGAGCTTCAGTGCACTCTGGCATTCTTTGGCCCTAACGTCCGGCTTGCTCCTTGACTCAGTCTCCTGGCTCTGGCTTCTTCTTCAGACTTGACTACGGGCTGGTCCTTGGCTCTTAGCTCCCACCTCAGTGATGACTGCTACTCACTGCCACCCAGTCGTAACTTTGTCTCATGGGGTGTCATGAAAGAGCAAAAGATCTATATTATTTCTATTTCTATTATTATTATTATTATTATTATTATTATTATTATTATTATTGCCAGAGAAAGGCACCTGTGGGGTTTGCTCCCCTGGGTACCAAAACTGTCACTGAAAGTCTACTCAGTATTGATCCAGAGTAGATTCCAATGTATAGTTAGCAGAGTAAAAACTTAAACACGTTGCAGGATTCCCAAAAAGAGACCAGAGGCAATTGTATTTCATCCAGCAGAGCTTTACTGCTACTGAAGGCAAATGAGAATAATAGTCACAAATCCAATACGTTCAGGATTGGCACTGTCCATAAGAAATCCAGTTGCAGCAGACTTAACAAACTTACAACTTAACTAAAACGTAACACTCTACACAGCACACCAGGACGAAAGAGAGACGGAAAGAGAAAGTGAGTGAAACTTGAGCAACCTCCTGGGTATTATGCACCTTTCCTGGGGAATGAGATACTGCCATTTGCTGCTCCATCTTAGGCAACAATACATTGCAGGCTGACCCTGATGCGTGCTGCTGGAGACTCATTAACAATACTTGCATTGTGGGTGGGTAGCTCTTTGTTCCACTCATATAACATTCACCCCAAACAGGGCCAGCCCTACCATTAGGCAATTACTTCAGGTGGCAGGGAGATGCTGGAGAACAGAGCTGTGTTGTGCCACGCAACCTCTCCTGCACCTCCTAAGATAACCTGTTACCTGTTCTCTTGTCAGCATCCAAGTACATTTCAGCTCCCAGTCCAGTTGGCTTCTGTGGAGCCGTATGTGGAATATGAGTGTGGAGGCACAACCTTGTCTTTCACCTAAGGCAACAAAGTAGGCCAGCCCTGTCAACTATACCTGTAGTCCTGAAGGAGCGTCTCCACCCCCATCGTTCTGCCCGGACACTGAGGTCCAGTGCCGAGGGCCTTCTGGCGGTTCCCTCGTTGCGAGAAGCCAAGTTGCAGGGAACCAGGCAGAGGGCCTTCTCGGTAGTGGCACCCGCCCTGTGGAACACCCTCCCATCAGATGAAGAAAAAAACAGCTACCAGATTTTTAGAAGACATCTGAAGGCAGCCCTGTTTAGGGAGGCTTTTAAGGTTTAATAGATTATTTTATTTCATTTTTCTGTTGTAAGCCGCCCAGAGTGGCTGGGGAAACCCAGCCAGATGGGCAGGATATAAATAAATAAATAAATAAGTTATTATTATTATTATTATTATTATTATTATTATTATTATTATTATTATTAACTAATAATCTGACCACAATTGTGGGAGCCAGAGAGGGGCCCCCTCCAGTTTCCTTCCACTTTTTCTTACCATGTTATTGCTATTCAGCGGTCCTACTTGTTGAAGACCGCACTGTTTATGTTAAAATCACTGGATTCTTCCTATATTCATCTCTTTGAGGGTGGGGTGGGGGGAATAAATAAAGAAGTTCCTTTTTAAAGCGTCAGCCAGCATGTTTCCAGTAAAAGTGCCATGTTGGCCAGTTTGATACTTCTCTTCCTGTTTCTACTATGGGGATGTCACTTTTTTTTAACTAGATAGGCTGTGCGTTTTGGGATATGAGCACTTTGATCTGGTGAGCTCCGGTGATTGCTGTTCATAGCCATGTTGCCGTCATTACACGACTCAATGTCGCAGCATATTTCCTTTAAATAAAAAATAAAATAAAGAAATGGTACAGTTAACATCCTAGGTGGCTATCTGCCTCCCTGCTGCGCATCTCGATTGTGAGATGATGCGGGCGATTATTTTCTGTACAAAAAGCAGCAGCACTCCCTCCCACTCTCTAACCTGCCCTCCTGTCATTTCAGGAGCCTTTTACGTTTTTATTTTTAAACCTCCTTCTTGGCTATGTGCTTCCCATTTTTAAAAATAACTGCTCAAGAAAAGAAGTAAAGAAAACTGGGAGTTAAAGGACATAAAAACAGCGAAGAGACAAGCTGGAGACAGTCACTGTACTTCCTATTTTTAAACAAGAACATTTGTGAATAGCAGCGTGGTTTAGCGGTGGTTGGGGCATCCCTCTTTCTCGCCCCCCCCAAAAAAAAACTCAGAGAGAGGCTCTCAAATCTCTTATTTCGGAACAGACCTCACCATGACCTCACCATTCATCAGTGCCTTCTGGCTATATATGAAACATCTTTTCCGTATCGTGAAGGCAATGTCACATTAAGCTTTCTACAATTCCTAACAAATTGCTTTACGCACAGAGCAGTCTGCTTTCACCTACAGCCCTGTTCACCCTGTTCCCCACCCTCCTTTTAATAATATTTTTTAAAGCATTATATACAGGAAGGCTGGGACACACTGTCAAACAGAGTGCCAAGGATACCCCAGTCCCCCACGATTTTAATTTGCTCAGGTGTAGGCAGATTAGTGCCATGGGCCCTTGCTCCTGAGTCCTTTAAGCATCTAGCAATGGGCCTGCTTTATTTCACACCAGCGTTGTGCCCCACAGAACCTAATATTATTGACTACTAACAAACAAGCAAAGGGGAAGATCTCTGCTCCGACAAGCTTACAATCTAACTTTTGCCACCGGGGAGACAAAGAGAGGAACGGAGGAGAGACAAGGAAGAGGCTTCTGTAGGTAACTACGGATAAATACAGGCATTAAGGCTCAGCTGTACGATCTCAGTTCTAGCACAGCTCTTGCTAGCCTGCTAAGTAATGACTAAAGTATTGCACGCAAATGTGTGTAACTGAACAGCCACATCTCCCCTTCCCTGCCCGCCCCCACCGCGCTGATAAAGCTGCTTTGGGAGAGGGCAATGTGAAATGGAGAAGCAGCAGGTGGGAAAGGGTTAAGCATCCCCTCCTAATGTGGTTTTCCTTGAATGGAGGGTGGGAGTGCTGAAGACCACAAGAGTTTGGTCACCTATGTTTGCATGTAGACATCGTCTTGGGGCCAACATATCTTTGGCTACTGCGATAGAGGTTCTCTCCTATTTAGATGAAAAATATGCGGGTGCACCTGATGAGGACTAGGACCATGCAGCGTCCGGGTTAATTAAAAAACATTGCTCCTGTGCCATTTTCCTGCTGAAAATCACCTCCCTCGCAACCTGCACACACACACACACACACACACACACACACACACACACACCCTCGAAACAGCTATTTGCCCCTGAAGCTTAGACCAGGGGGAGAGTCATGAAGGACCCAAGAAAAGGAGGGGAGACATTGCAGGCAAGATTTTAGCTCCTCAGACCTTCCCTGGTAGCAGAAGCAGCTTCAAGGTGCTATAATCAATGCTTTTTTCCTTTAAAAAAATGTTTAGGGGTACTCTCGTTTCCCTACTCATATTGAAATACTGCCCCTCAATGAGACCCAACTTAGATTCACAAAATGTTTAGGGGTATGCGTCCCCCCCCCCCGAAAAAAGCACTGGCTATAATAATCTGCACCCCGTAACTCTGTAGACAGCTGTTCCCCAAAGAATGGATATGATTATTGCAGAAGCAAGAATATCAGCATTTTTTCTCGAAAATGTCAAAAGGGTATATTTAGATTCAAATATTGCTTTCCATTTTTGCTCGCATGTGAATTGCCAGTAGTCTTCTAATGTTCTTCTTCTAATTTACTCATTAAAAAAAATAAATAGTATACCACTGATTGGTTTAACACATGTAATTTTATATTCCTCATTAATTTTCTACTCTATATGGTACATTGTAAATGTTGATATTTTTAATTCAACAATTGTGTAGCTTTTGAATTGATAGCCTAAATTTTTCTACAGAGCATAATTTTTGATTGGGTGACTGCCTTTTAATTACGGCGACATTCCAATTAGCTTAGTGTATTTAAAATAATTTCACAAAACCTGTTCTTTCTTTTAAAAGAACCAAATGACAGAAGATAAGCATCTTTATATATATATGTAAAGCTAAAGCAGCTCCAAGCCTCATTTTCTATTGTAAAGGAATAATATATAGTAGTTGAATATGTTTACAAGGAAACTTGTCTCTTGTTTTTATATATACAGATATTTAGAAAGATAATAACAGTGATAAAAACCACCATAATTTGAGGGGGGGGAACAATGGCTAAACTATGGGAAAACTAAAGGCTAATTTAATTTTCCTTCAGGAAACTTCATATAAAAATAAGATATTGGAAATTATCTACAATTGTGAGACATGTTTCTAGCATTGGGGCAGAACTTTTCCGAGGGTGTAGCCTCTACTGTGAAATAACTACTACTATTATTTTTCCACTTAAGATCTGTGATGATAAGATGATGATGAATCCTTAGGGAATCCATTTTGAATAAAAATGTCTTGGTTGTATCTGTGGACTCTTCAAAGGGACAAAATACCTACTGTATAAAAAAACTTTAAAGTCATGGGTGAGTTCACATTAGGAATACTTAGTAGGGACCTTAAAAGGGGCATTGATACGAGTTATTTTTATTAATTAAAATTAATTTATATACACCCTTCATCTGAGGATCACAGGGCAGTTTATAGTATAAAGTTGGGGAACTCAAGCAGGTGGACTTTCAAACCCCTTCTTTTAAAATATTGATAAATACTGACATATGGCTATTTGGAGATACTGTAGTCTGAAGGACTCGGATTCATATTCCTGAATAATTGTTTCGCAACACCAGTCTTTGCTCAAGAGGCTATTCAGGTAAAATGTACTCTTCTGATTATTGTTGATCACAGAGTACTGTTGATAGTAACTGCGTAAAGACAACTTTTCCATAGTACTCAAGTTACACATGTTTGGCCGTTTCAGATGTAGCACTATGCCATAGTTCGACATTATTTGGGAGCTTGTACTCTCCCCCTTCTCTTCTGGTGCAGCTGCAAAGAGACTTTGGAAGGTTTCACTCCCATTTTAGATTAACCACAGCTTTTCATTCCATCTAAACCCAGACAAACTAAGGTTAATCTTAACTAGGTATTGTTGGAATCAAGCTCTTTTTCAAACCATAGTTTATGAAGCGGGCTTGTTTTTGTTATCCATTGTTAAGATTAGCCACTGTTTAGAGTCCAGAGAACACACAAAAGCAAAGCAAAAAAACCACGGCATGACACCACCACAACCCCGTATTTGTACTTGAGAAACTAATGGTGAGTCTAGACAACCTTTTGTGACAAATTGGAAAGCGGTCGCCTACACAAATCATGAATTAGGCTCCTATTTTGAAAGCAGAGAAAGCAAATTTGAGAGGGGTTTTGTTAACAAAGCATCATTTTGCTGGCTGCTGATAAACAGGTACTGTTGAGTGTGGGGAAGGGGTTGTTTTAGGGAGTTGTGAGTGGGTTAGGGATCTTGACGGGTGTTATTCCTCTGTATTAAAAACCTAAATCTTTACATTTAAAAAGTATGTCTCACATGGCCCTTTTCCTATACAAAACTAAACTTAATGTAAATAAAAATGCATTCGCTTATATGCAGCAGCATATGTGATGCTGCCATGAATATCTCTTTTGCTATGTATAAATATATATATATAAAATGTCCAGTAGCACCTTTGAGACAAACTAAGTTTGTATCTCTTTTGCTGCAATTGCAGAGGGCAAAAAGCTGAGGCAGCGTAATTCTAGCCCAAGAGATACTTGTATGATTTTCATACCTGATGTAGTTATATAGTACTTTTTATTCCTAGCAGTTGTCTTCATGAAGAAATTTTTTTATACATGAAGCAGTCTGAAAAACCACTCCTTGTCAGACACGATGGAGCTCCTTCGTTGATTAAGGAAAGTAAGACTTTACTTCAGTATACAGGAAGGTTAGTGAGCTGATTGCTTTATCTTTGGGCTACAATGGAAGGGGCTGCAATAACCTTACAGCTCTTTTATTCATTATTCTGTGGAGAATAATGTGGGGGGGGGAACCTCGTGCTTCAAGCAGGCGCCTCCATCTAGCCCCTGGGCAGTGACTCCGGCTTGCACCCCACACATGTGGGTGCCTGTCTCCAGGGTGCATATGCATGCTGCGAGGCACGCATACTATGTCATCGCGCCCTTCGTGGTGTGTGCGCTACGCCATCAAGCCCCCAGCGAGATGACCTCACTTGCGCACGTAGCAGGGCACAGTGACATAGTGTTGAGCGCTCTGGGGGTGGGGGTGGGCGGGCGTGATGATGCCGTCTCACTGCACTTTATGGGTGCCCTGCACCCTCATTCAACATTTTGTGGGAGCCATGGCACCCAGGGGCCCTGGGACCTGGCGCCTATGCCCCCAGGCCTACCTCTTGTCCACACTCTGCACAAGCCAGCCTTTGTGTCTTTCCCAAGGGCTTTTGCCTGGCTGGAATGTGCCTTCGATCTCCAATACAGTAAAGCACCTTGCTGGCCTGGATGTAGTATGGAGAGATGTGTGTGTGTAGAAACCAGTGTGTGTGTGTGTGTGTGTGCGCGCGCGCGGCTGGAATTCAGCCTACGGTACAAAAGTAAGAGCCACGTCCTTTGCCCTCCCCAGTTTTGCCTGTGACCATTGGCATATGGCCCCCCAGAAGCTTGCTCACTAGACAAGGTGGCTCTCGAGGCTCAAGAGCAGGGGTCAGCAAACTTTTTCAGCAAGGGGCCGGTCCACTGTCCCTCAGACCTTGTGGGGGGCCGGACTATATTTTGAAAAAAAATATTAATGAATTCCTATGCCCCACAAATAACCCAGATGCATTTTAAATAAAAGGACACATTCTACTCATGTAAAAACACCAGGCAGGCCCCACAAATAACCCAGAGATGAATTTTAAATAAAAGGACACATTCTACTCCTCATGTAAAAACATGCTGATTCCCGGACCGCCCGCGGGCCGGATTTAGAAGGCGATTGGGCCGCATCCGGCCCCCGGGCCTTAGTTTGGGGATCCCTTCTCAAGAGCTTCCCCACCCCTGCTAAATAGAGTTGTGCTTTAGAGATGACTTCTGTGCCTCTACTCCAGCAGGCAGCCATTTATACCCCTGGACTCTTCTGCGAGTGCCAAGAGGCACCCTCTTTCTCAGATTAGTAGGCCTTCCTTTCCTCTCTCCGCATTGGCGGTTTCCTGTTCCCTGGCAGCCACAGGTGAAAGAGAGGGCAAGGCTCCTCCATGAATAATTGTACAGAGGAGGGGAAGTTCAGCAGACCCGGCTTGTCCTATAAGCGTACCCTCCTTCCCCTCTCTGAAAAATGGTCACTCTTCCTATGCAATACCCAATCCTTGATCCCATACCCTCCAACATTTCTCAAATGAATACAGTGGTACCTCGGTTTATGAACACAATTGGTTCCGGAAGTCTGTTCATAAACTGAAGCGTTCATAAACTGAAGCGAACTTTCCCATTGAAAGTTATGGAAAGTGGATTAATCCGTTCCAGATGGGTCCGCGGTGTTCATAAACCGAAAATTCATAAACCGAGGTGTTCATAAACCGAGGTTCCACTGTACAGGGACATTCTCTTCTACATCAGGAAGCTTCCCCCGTGTTTGATCTTGCCTCACACATCTGTCACCTTGAGCCAATTGCAACCTCTCAGCCTAACCTACCGTACCTCACAGGAATGTTGTAAAGGCAAAATGTACAAGCAAATGTACAATGCTTTCAACAGATAAATGGAATGGAATGGAATGAAATGAAATGCTAGCTGTAAGCTGCTTTAAGTCACTGTCAGAGAAAAAGGTGGGTAAGAAAAGGTGGGTTTTATATCTTGATTTTATTCTGTGAACGGCCCTGAGAGCCCCGGGTTTAGGATGGTATATAAATTGAATAAATAATAAAACAAACAAACAATAGAAACTGTGGAAATGATCAGGGACATACCAGAGAGTAAATCTTATTGAATTCAGCAAGAGTTAGTTCTGAGTAAAAATGCTTAGGATTGCTGTGTACGGCTACACAGTCTTTACCCAGTTACCTCGGAGTAAGTTCCATTGAATACGGTAGGACTTACTTCTGAGTAGACAGGGTCAGGCTCCATTTCCCCAAAAAAGGAATAAACACCCTACATGTTTCCTTTAAAAAATGGCTGGCTACGGAAGCATTGCAATTGAAGAATTTAAAGTGGGTTGGTTACCTTTGCCTTCGAAATTATAGGAAGGACTTCATATGCCAGCTTCACCGTTTCCTTCATTTGGTGCAGGTGTTTTATTTTCCGTATAAACAGGACTCCATTTTTCACACACACACCCCACACCACTTTTAATGGTTCTCCAAGTTGTGGACGGGGCAATCGGGCATCAGAGCAGAAACCGGGATGGCGTCTGTAATTCTGGTGTAGCGCTGTGTACCAGACTACCAAAATTAACCAGAATAAAATTCAGGCAGCTTTCCTAAAACACAGTATAACACTGGGACTGTCCCTGGAAAACTGGGACACTTTGGAGGGGATGTGAAGCAACACCTGCACACTATTAAAGGTGCAAGCACCTGCCCCATCGTACCCCAAGCCCCTTACTGCTTTGGCACAAACACAGACACTGCCAGAGAATGATGCCTCTGTAGTCCTTGTGGCAATGAGAGATGTGAGGGAGAAATCTTCAGAAAAGCGCTGAGCGGCAACCCTGGTCGCAGTTAGGCGGTGGCTCCATTCGGCAGCAGATTTTGGGGTGCCGTTAAAGTACAGGGAATTGTGGGTTAGATATTTTTTTTGGGGGGGGTCTTTGCTGGGAAGGGGTAGGGGAGGCAGATTGTTCTGCCAAAATGTCTCTGTGTGTCTCTTTGCTGAGGAGGCTATTGAGCGGGGTACAGAGCTAGGCCTTTAGAGCAGAAAGAGTGTCTGACAGACTGGAGATATTGGCGGGCGGAGGGGTGGGGGTGGGAGGTTGGATGTCTGGAGTCCTGGCAGGGGTGGTGGGGGCTATATTGGGCTCAGGGAATCTCCCCTCAGCCGCCTCTCATGTCCTGAAATTCCAGTTTCAAGGGGTAGAACTTTGAACAAAGCCTCGATTGACGAGGTGCCCGCTGGTGCCATGGCAACGCCGGCTCTGTCTTGCATGGGCAGAGTGTGCCAAGAAGGTGCCATGGTGACGCCCGAGAGGCGCGCGTAAACCTGTGAAATCCCCGCAGCCGAGGAGGAGGAGGGCAATTGTCTGCCCTGGGCACTCTCCTTAAAGAAGCCACATCCCCCTTCCCCACCCCGTGCCCCTGGGTAGGGATGGCTTGGCAGCGGTTTCCTCTCCTAAGCCGTCTCTGTGCAGCTGTTATTTGGGGAGAGGCAGGCTCAATAGGGTGCCCCCCTCAGTTGGCACAGGCTGTGTGCCGGGCCATTGTTGTGCTCTATACCAGCCTGCTGAATAGGAGGTGGCATCTGTTTTCTTCCAGCGATGGGAACTTCATCTCCAAAGCCCTGGCATCAGTTAGGGGGCGATTGGGTTGGAGCGAGGGAGGGGGGGGACACTTTATTGTCCGAAGGGGGCATTACGTTTCTATCACTAATGCAGCTCACACAGAGAAGGCAGGGACTCAGTGCCAACAGCCATGACCCAGTCTGCCCCTGGCTGGCAGCTTTGCCAGTCTCCCTTCCCTTCTACCCATGCCAACGTGCCCACCCCACCCCCTCCTGGATAGGCTTTCCATGGGGAACGGGGCGAGTGCTAGCAGGCAGCAGAGCAGACGAAACAAGAAAAGCCGATCTTTAGAGTGAAAGCAAGTGAAAGAGAAAGGAGGGGGGGGAGTGCAGTGGAATTAGGCGAAGCCGACACCAGGACTCCTGGGTTCTCTCCCATTATATTCTGGAAAAGCAGAGAAAAGGGGGTCTAAGTGGGTTGTCCAAAGTCCGTTTCGGGGCCTAATCCGGCCTGCCGGCCAGTTTAATCCGGCCCCTGTGGCAGTTTATTTCCTGGGGTAAAATCCCCCCCCCCAAAAAACCTGGACAATTTCAATCCTAAAAAAACGGTCAACAGCTTTCGTCGGCCCTCACGGCCCTTCACTCCATCAAGTCTGGCCCTCTTTGAAGAAAGTTTGGACACCACTTTAAGCAGCGGGGCAGGAGCTGGTGTCCCCGATCCATTATTAAGGAAAACACTATCCCTGATTTCTGCACCCTTTTCTGTTTCTCTCTATATTAAGAGGACAATTAGTGCCACAACTGCGAAGTTTTAAATAAGCAAAATATATAGCTCAGGTACTATTGCGTTCATGGTTTATTCACAGTATATCATAAAATGGGGTCACCTTATGCTAGATTGTAAAACGACATAATATACCAAATAGAAAGCCTTGCGCTTCCTGCTACACAATCACCTATTTCATTTTGGGAACTAGTGTTAATAGGCGATTAACAAATGTAAGTTATAATCAAATTAATAAGCAGCCTAGTCCTGAAGGGGTCTCTAATACTGGTTGGGGACAACTTTTGCAAGGCAGGCTCTACATTTGGTGTTCGGCTCTGTGGTGGTCAAGGAAATTTTTGGATTTCCCCCAAAATTAAAGAAATAACTCCTTTTCCAAATTTGAGAAGGACGTTATTATTATTATTATTATTATTATTATTATTATTATTATTATTGGCACTGTTGTTGTCATTGTTATTATTGTTGCTATTGGCCTTTATTGGCATAAATTTAAACAATAAAATCACCCAAAGTCATCCAAATACATTAATAATCCAAACACATGCAATATGTTAAATACTAGATAGCCACCACTGAGCAAAGCAGGCAACTTTAGATTTCGCTTAAAAAATCTCGGCACTTAATATGCATCATCAACAAGATGTCTGATTTATCAAAAACGGTGGGACAGCATCATCAGCAAAGTCCCAAACATAGCAGGCTTGTCTCTGGAAGACAGAAAGAAGATTACCAGTATCAGACAAATGGAGATGATATGCGTGGATTACAATCTAAACATTCTAGCAGGAAAAAACTTTCCATGTTATTCATCCTTTTCAGGTAGCAAAAGGGAACTGGAAATCTCCAAACCCTGCTATATGACATATCAAGCATGATTCCACACCCATCGCCCTTTATTTGGCCTGCTCTGGGATCCTTTAGAAATGGCATTAACACAAGTGTCCCTCGACCCTCCCTAACAAGTAGGCAGGCTTTTGTGATAAAGCCGTACAGAAGTGGGGACTGTCTTTGTAACGTGAAATTTCCTCCCAAATGTTGTTATTATTAATGCCTTATAAAACCACCGCTAGTTTTATTTGGTCAGCCTTTTTTTTTTTTGGTATTAAGAAAATAGATTAAAATCATTACACAGATCCTATTTATGACTTTTTAATTGGATATTAACACTGTGCTTCGGGAAAGGAGTCGGCTTGGAATATGAGTAAGTTAAACTATTTGGATCAGTGAGTGAAACGCTGACTACATCCCCTCCCAAACCACCTACGCAAGAGCAAACAGTCGGGTGTATGAGGGTTTTCTCCATTTTCCACCTCCTTCCTTTTTTGCCCACCCTACGACCACTTAGCTCCTTGACCCTCCATCTCCATGCTTCCCTTCCCTTCCCACCTCTTCTTGCCCCCCAAATCTGGTCCTTTCCTGCTGCTCCTTGCAGCACATGTCTTCCCCTGTCCCTCTTTGTGTTCTGCCCCCCCAACCTTTCAAGTGAAGAAGGGTTGAACTCTTATTCCTGACAACCAGTTTTCTATGTACAGTGCTATAGCTATATATCTATACCAGGCACCCCCCAAACTCGGCCCTCCAGATGTTTTGGGACTACAACTCCCATCATCCCTAGCTAACAGGACCAGTGGTCAGGGATGATGGGAACTGTAGTCCCAAAACATCTGGAGGGCCAAGTTTAGGGGTGCCTGATCTATATGGATAGCTCAATTATGTGACACACACCCCATGATGATGATGATGATGATGATAATTTTTTATTTATACCCCGCCCTCCCCAGTCAAAACTGGGCTCAGGGCGGCTAACACCAATAAAATTACAATAAAACATTAAAAGCAATTAATTAAAATACAGATTAAAATACAATATTAAAATTTAAAATGCAGCCTCATTTTAAGTAGTCCATAAATCCAAAGCATGAGGGAGGAAAACACAGGGGTCAGACTAAGTCCAACCCAAAGGCCAGGCGGAACAGCTCTGTCTTGCAGGCCCTGCAGAAAGATGACAAATCCCGCAGGGCCCTGGTCTCCTGTGAAAGAGCGTTCCACCAAGTTGGGGCCAATACTGAAAAGGCCCTGGCCCTAGTGGAGGCCAATCTAGACAACCCAAACAGAGGTTTACTACCTCATCTGCTTGTGAGAGCAGATCTGTGTACACACCAAACATTGAAAGTGTGTTATTTCCCTCTAGAAACTGTGGAAACTGTAGTTTACCTCTCAAAGAGCTATAATTCCCAGCATCCTTAACTATTTGATGGTGCAACCGCGCTTGTTCACATGTCTGCCTCCAGATGTATGTTTAAAAGTGGAAGGTTGCCGAACTGATATACATATTATGGCTGTTAAAGGGTGGGGAGTGTGTAATGTTGATTTCAGAAGAGGCCATAAATTGGGGGGGGGCATCCCACCCCTCCAATTGCTTGGGGTATTTTTCTCCCTTGTCTGGTGGTTCGCTTCCAATTTTGGAGGTGGGAAGAGAAGTGCCTGAGGCAATTGAAGCCTCCTACACCACTTTCTGCATTTTCAGGGAAGATACATTAACAGCCAATGCACGCCCTCTAACACTTCTCCAATGAAAATAGGGACGTCCCATTCCATAGTAATAATTTTACTATTTTTCTTACTGGGTTGCTCCATCCACTCTTGGCAGCTTCCAACACACATTAAAACATAATAAAACATTAAACTTTTTTTAAAAAAACTTCCCTATAAAGGATTGCTTTCAGACAGTTCAGCGGTCGGATAACATACCCTCCAACATTTCACCAATGAAAATAGGGACATCCTAAGGAAAAGTGGGACATTCCTGGATGAAATCAAGACTCAGCTATACTGCTGCAAATAAAATGCTTTAAATGTGTTGTTAAGTGCAATATACAAATGGCACACTAGATGGCGATGGTGAGCTATGGCAAATTCAATATATTTTTCAGAATTTTTTTTTTAAAAAAGCATTTTCACAGCGTTTTTTAAATATGTGTGTAGATTCTAGGGACGACCCTAGAAAACAGAGACACTTGGAGGATCTGCTAATGCAGATTCTCCTCTCAATCCTGAGTAGGCCTGTACTTCTGTATCTCTTTGATATACCTGCCATACTGTATTTGCCATACATATTCAGAAAAGTGAAAATGCTGTGTGCACATACACACAGGCGGGAACTGTGAGAGTGAGAAAAATTCTCTTCCTCCAAGCACCGTCATTTGAGTCACTTTTGCAAAGAGCATAACTGCACCTGAACATCTGCAAATTCTGACACCCCTTCCAGACAGCTGCTTCCTCTAGTAATGTTTATCAGTGACAGGTTGCTGAATTAATATACCTGACATACTTAAGCCACATTTGGACTGTGCCAATCTTTATGTGCATCGCTGTTAGTCAAAAAAGACTTGTGGGATAATTTCGGGTGGCACAGAAGAAAGAGCAGCACCAAACTGCACACCATCGCCCTTGGAGTGTGTTGTCAGCTTTCGAAAGCTGCTACCTCATCGCTGTTTTGATCTCCATGCCGCACATTTGCAGGTGATCCTGCTTATCTCCATGCCATGAAATGCTTTGTGGGCTGATCTCTGCAGATAAATCCCCGTTAAAGGCAGAAGAGAAGGCTGGGCCAGCTTTCTTCAAAGTGCTCCCTGTCAAACTCCTTGTGCCGGCAACTACGTTTGCAAATAGCATCGCGTGCTAAAGCAATACCTTGCTTAGAGCGCAATCTCAAACAGAAAGGAAGGAAATTCATGTTCTGAAAGTTGCTCAGTGTAGAATTAAATCGAGTTGATCAAGAATTTAAAATACTTATTAAATAAAGGGCCCTGCAAATGTTTAAATTCTCTGAAAACAGCATGAAAACATTCTGTTTTAAAAGCATTTTTATTTTATCTATTTGCAAACAGTTAATATTTACACTGGCATCTCTGTAATTTTTTTTGAATGGTGTGTACACAGCGGTGTTTTGTACGTGTATGCGGATAATGGTTCGGTGCGGTGCTATAAGTAATACCTACTTGGGTTTTTTTGCACCGAACGATGATTACTGTATATTCCTGCGTATAAGACTACTTTTTAACCCAGGAAAATCTTCTCAAAAGTTGGGGGTCGTCTTATACGCCGGGTCGTATTTCTTATACGGCGAGTATATCCCGAACTCTATATTTTAACTGGAAAAGTTGGGGGTCGTCTTATACGCCCAGTCGTCTTATATGCCAGAATAAACGGTACATCATATTTTTCATTTCCCGTTCCCATTGCTATCTATTTCAATACTTTGGGCCTTTTCACCCGACAGGTGGCTTCTCTTCCTTTTGGTGCAGCTGGCTCCAATTGTTTACAATTTACTTGATCATCTATATTTTGTCTGCTCCCTAATACAGTCCATGTGGGTTTACATACATCCACAGTGTCCACGTACCTTTGAATTAAACTCGAGAAACTGGGCTGCCCTGGGAAAGCACAGACAAGTTATGCACACCTGCCACCCTAGGGTTTTAGAGGGTCTTTTGCTGCATGTGGGGGGGGGGGGAAATTATTTAAGAGAATTGCAATGGTGCAATGTCACCACACTTGCGGTGAAATTATGCTGTAGTTCTGCACAGACGCACAAAAGATTGTTATGAAGTAAAAGAAGGTGAATGGCACCATCTATGTCACCTTTTGTGCCAGAGAGTGTATACACACAGGCTCCCACAGGAAGAACAAACAGGTACACAGCCCCTAGGTTTTCAGCATGGGTGTAGATCAGCTGTCCAAACTACCTGTTAGGGGTACGCCTGGCATTTTCACTGTACAATTTTTTGGCGAATGCTGAAGGCTCACTTCTCAACCCTGGCTTTGACATCTGAGATGTGTGCTTTCAAGACCCACCCTATTCCTGTGACTGTAATTTGTCTTCTTAATACTGAATTTTAAATGGTTGTCTTTAGCATATGCACCGCCAGGGTGCAAAGATCTGCCCAGCGCCCCCGAATTTAGTTTAGACAACCCCCAAATTAACTTTTATTGGGCTTTTTTTTAGGGGGGGTGAACTCAAAGTTGTTGAGGAGGGGGGCGGGGACTTTCGATCCGTTGCTTTTCACTGTCGTCGATCAAGAGGGACCAGTATGCAGTAGGTATACATTTGGCGCCCCCCCCGAATTTGGCGCCCAGGTGCCCCGCACCCCTTGCACCCCCCAGGTAAATATGGCCCTGGTTGTAAACCACCCTCAGTCCTGCTGGTGAAGGGCAGGTAATTTATTGTTAAATTTACTACTGCTACTATTAATTTACTGAGCCTGTTGTTTAAATTTTCATGTATCTATTTCTCACTGCAAACATCAGCTGCTGGGGAGCTCCCTGTTCAGGACTGGGGCTGCAGCATGTGGGGAGAGAAGGGTTTGACATTTTCCATCGGGTCACTGATCCTAATGGAGCCCCACCCCCACAGCAGCAAACTGCTATTTGGGCATGGGAGCTGACGCTCTGTTTCAGTTTGGCACTGGCTCAAAGAAAGTCCAACGTTTGACAACAAGCGTAAGTTTCACAATGAGTCCTGTAGCGGGGAGAACTTTCACAGACTGTACGTTCGCACCAGCCTAAGACAATTTGATGCCTGAGGCTGTGTACACATTGCCATTTACTCTAGCTCCAGTGCACGCCCAGCACTGGCTTTTGAATCTGTGTGCACGCAGCACTGCCCACGATGCAGAGCTATCTTGCAGCTCCTTGGGAAACACCTTGAGAAATTCCACATTGCGCATGCGCAGGTGGCAGCTTCGTGAATAGGAGCTTGGGGGGGCGGGGGGGACCAAGCAGGTAATATGCATCAGGTAAAGGCAAATCCGCTCCCTTTCTGGTGTGTACAACAATGCGCAACTTCATTGACCTTGTTGTGTTGTAAGCTGCTAGTATGTACATAACATCAGACTGGGAATCCAAATGGTTTTCCTGCTAACTAACATAGGGGCACAAGCCCTCTGAGAAGCCACCCTGTGCTAGCCTCATCGAATAGCAACTTCCAGGACCAGTTCCAGGTTCAAGCCCCCACTCAGCCTGCCAGTTTCCATTCGTTCGAATCCAGCTTGGCTGGAAGTGGGTGACTCCCCTTATCTCATGGTCAAGGCACCTCTGAATCTAGAATATAAACTGCCCATGTCATCAGATATTAGGTTAAACCAGTGGTTTTCAACCAGTGTGCCATGGCACCCTGGGGTGCCTTGAATGATAGTCAGGGGTGCCACGGGCAACACTGGCCTCCGTCCCTCTTTCCTTCCCTCCCTCCTCTGATGCCCTCTCGTGTCTCTATCTCCCAAAGGCTTGCCCAGCTGTTTGTTGCAGCAGCCCTGGCTACAAGCTGCGCAGGTGACTGGTGCCTCTGGGGGAGGTCAGGGGGCAGCTCAGAGACCAGGGGCAGCAGTGGCGGCTGCCCAGAGGACTCCCAAGGAGAGGGGAGAGGAGGCCGAGGGAACACTCCACAAGGGAGGGTGTGTGAGAGGTTGCCAGCTCTGCAGGCAAGGGGTGACCTAACTGGGCTCCTGAGCCCCACAGGTGCACTGCAGGAAGAAGGTAGTTGGTCAAGGGAACCGTGGAGTCAAAAAGGTTGAAAGCATCTGGGTTAAACTATTGTGGGATGGTACTCAATAATTCTGAAAAGCAGCGCTATGGGCTACTTTAAAATGAGGGAGACACACACTGAAATTTGACATTCGTGGTATCTGAAGCAGAGGTACTTATGTGACCATGAACCGAAATCAGTTGCTGTTCAGCCATTAGTTTGGTCTGTCCCTAGCACCTGTTTGGACAACTTGTATCGGTGGTAGAGGCAACCAGTGGCAAGAACACAGCTGGCAATGTATGCAGTAGGTTATCTCACATGGGTGTGGAATGTGTGTGGAAGATAGGGCAGCATTTGTGTAGATGTCAGATGGTTCCCTAGATTATGTTAGAGAAATCACTGTCTCTGGTTACTGACTTACAAAATGTGGGGGAGCGGAAGTGACCTACCTCACTGGGTGGTGAACAAAGACAGAATGCAAAGCACTTTACTGTAGAAAAACACACCCACCCAATAATCATATTTTTTGTTGTCAAATTGATGTGCGACTCAAAGGCTATGGGAGTGGTGCTCAAGAACAGTGATGAGTTAGTAGCTGGAAGAATGGTGATGTAGATTATCATCACGATAAAGGCATCAAACACCAGCTATTACTTCCGCTACTTCTAATATTTTATTATTATTATTATTATTATTATTATTATTAATCATTTTTCTGGGGGGAAAGCATAAGGCAGTGTACAAAATTTAAAACACAAAAATGAAGAATCAATATAGTTACTTTTCAATAGATTTGCTATAATTGATAGCAGCATAAAAGTCTAATAAAATAACAGAATCTCAATCAGGAAATACAAAACCTATAAAAAATGCATATTTAAAATCACAGTAGCCAACCAAGCCTGCTCAGACAGAAATGTCCTTATAAGATACCTAAAGACCTACAACTAGTGAGCGCAGAAAATGAAGTCAAGGTACTAAATCAATAAAACATATTTCTGTACCAGATATATATAGAATACTAAAAATGACTTTACAAGGATAAACTTGTTGGCCACACGAGATATAAAAAAATAAGCCATAATATTAACATTATGATTTATATTTGTTCAACTCATTGGCCAATTAGATTATCCTTGTAAAGTCAAAGAGAGGAAAAAAAGATTATCCTTGTAAAGTCATTTTTAAACACACACACACACACACACACATACACACACGGTAAAGGAATATATGTTAATTCTTCATTTTGAGTACCTCTTCTATGGTCAGGAAATATATCCTCTAGGTTTGTTAGACTTCTAATGAGAGCATTTCATAAATTGGTACCCACTACCATGGAGAATACACACACCAATGTGATTTCACATATCTACAAGATTTCCATCCTTGACCTTAATTGCTAGGCAGGTTCATAAGGAAGTAGATAGACAGTCCCAATGTAAATGAGTCCTGGTCCATTTAGGACTCTAAATATTAACATCAACACTATAAAGTTGATATAAACGAGGTCCAAAAACAAATAGGAAACCAAAGAAGGTAGAAGTAATATGTCACCAATGCAAAATACCACCAAAATTTTCCCTCCTTGATGTAGAGAAACAAGAACAGTTGGGGGGGGGATTTCCTTTAGCCCACTAAAGGACTTATAAAAGGACTGACTTATAGAACTGTTGTAGGCAGAGTAGAGCCTGACTAGCAGCTGGCAAGTTCCTAATAGTTATTTTTAAAAAAACAAAACAAACCTCAGCATAGCCACGTACTCACTGGCTGGATTTAGGTGAGCCAGTACTATTCAACCCGAGCCCCACACCTGCAAAACAGGGAATAATAATACTGGCCTACTTTACATGGTCATTGCAATGATTATTGAGAGTATATATGCAGAGCACTCAGAACACATACAATTCTGAAGAATATCTGAATATCTGAGAGAATATCTGAAGAAGTGTGCATGCACACGAAAGCACATACCAACGACAAACTTAGTTGGTCTCTAAGGAGCTACTGGAACGAATTTTTTTATTTTGTTTCGACTACGCCAGACCAACACGGCTACCTACCTGTAAATAAAATCACCTGTGCAAATTCTACCTGTTTTAGTGGTATTATTGATATTAAAGCTCACACTTCCTGTACACAACACTCAGCAACCTGGGGCCTGCTCTGTGTGCCCCTGCCATAGCTGCCAAGTTATCCCTTTTTTTAAGGGATTTTCCCTTATGCTGAATAGGCTTCCTCGCGAGAAAAGGGAAAACTTGGCAGCTATGGCCCCTGCTGACTGAAAGTGCGTAATAGGAGCAGGGCCTTTTCAGTGGTGATACCAAATTTATGGAATGCCCTCCCCATAGAGTCTAGCTTGGCCCAACACCAAGCACTTTCAGCATCAGGCAAAAGAACCAGTTTGTCAAATATATATAGCAGGTTTGAGGAAGGAGAATTTTGCATGCAAAAGTTCCCAGGTTCAATCAGTCGCTGAACACAATTGTCTGACTCAGCATGGCAGCTTCCTGTGTTCCTGTGCTGGATTAAGCAGCATTTACTGCTGTTTTGCTGCTGGAATGAAGTTTGTTTCCCTGTTTTATTGATTGCTTCTGTTTTCATTGTTCTGAGACTTTTATTTTCATTCGATTATTCTCTTTTGCTGTTTGTCTTTTCGTTTATCAGTTTGATGTTTACTATTTAAATAGTTGCTTGTAAGTCACATTGACTTCACTTTTAAAAAACAAAACAAAACCCTGAATGAGTCAATGAATGGATGGGTTTTCTGACCAGGTTTTGAGCCTTAAAGCCCAGCCATGTATCTGATGTGGCTGGTGTTAGGAATTCTTCATTTGAATAGCAGAAAGGAGGATTTGGGATCATTATAACCTTACAAGGAGGGGGCACACCATCAGGAAGGGTGAAGCAGACTGCTCCAGGTAGAAAATTTGGGAGTACCACTGAAAGGCAGCAACTTTTCAATGATTCTTACCACCAGGATGGGGAATTTGGATTTTACGTCACCAGCACCAACATTGGACAATGTTTTAAATATGGAATATATTGGACAAACAGGCCAAACTCTACGCCAAAGGATAAATGGACATAAATCTGACATCAGGAACCACAAGACAGAGAAACCAGTAGGAGAGCACTTCAATCTCCCAGGACATTCTATACAAGATCTCAAAGCAGCTGTTTTATTACAGAAAAATGTCAGGAACAGACTGGAAAGAGAAGTTGCTGAATTGGAACTCATTACCAAGCTTAAAACCATGGAGCCACCTGGGATGAACAAAGACATTGGATTCTTATCTCATTATGCATGGTCAAGCTTTCTTTAGCGCCTCAGCCCTTGCTTTTCCCCCGCGGGACCAATTGCAGTCATCAGCAGTCGTTAACAGCCATCTACAGGTTTACCACTCCCATCAGCCCATCACCCATTCCCACCCACCCACCACCCACCCTCTGTATATACATAAGGGTCTGACTCTTCTGTTTCAAGTGTATCTGAAGAAGTGTGCATGCACACGAAAGCTCATACCAAAATAAAAACTTAGTTGGTCTTTAAGGTGCTACTGAAGGGATTTTTTTTGCTGATTGCTATCATCATTTTGCTGATTGCTATCATCATTTCTGCAAAGGAATTGGCCTGCTCAACATCACTTGAGATGAAAATACATGCAGCCTTTTCGCCACGTGCGCCCACTGTTCAGCATGGCAAACATGTACATGGGAGTACATGCACATTTCCTATCTTTCTGCCATATATGTGGGAGCCCTCACACCACCCAAATACATTTCAGGGTGGACCAGAATGCGCCAGGGGTGACCCATTGCGGCTGACACTATTGGGCTTGGAGTCATTGTTCCCAAATTTATAAAAAGGTAAAAGACAGAGACAGTGAGAGAAGGTTGGGGCAGGGGGTTATGACACTCAAGCTAGCATGTCACTTAAAAAAATGTTTCTGTTCAATGATTTTCATAGTTAACAAGGGTACCTACAACGTCTCTGTTTTCAATTGATAAGAGTCCTTTCTACAAGTCAGTTGCATTCAGTGCAAGGCACTGCTGTCATAGACCTTGTGAGGTTGTAGGGGAGCAAATTGGGGAGGGGAGGAGAGGAAGAAGGCGGGTAATGATCTTTCATTCTTTCGCTTAGTAGCATGTCACTTTTTTGACAGCCTTTTCACCGAGACCACTTTTTTGTGCTCTCTCTGCGTACTGTGGGAGAGTCCAGCGTTCAAAGCACCAGCCATTTCCCCTCCCCTCCTTCTCAGAGGTATGTCACTGGAGTAAAATAAACTGTAGGGCTAGACTTGAGCATCTCAATCGATCCCTCCCCCGGGCATGACAACGCCCACCTGTGCCCCGCATTGCCTGTGTTGTGCTGACACCACAGCAAAGTGGTGCCTTTAACATTACATAATTGTTTTGATTTTTGTGTGTGACAATGGCCTTTGGTCATTCAGAAGTGAGACAGAAAGTTGGGGGTGAAATATATATATCTATATATTTAAAGCACAAATAAAATACGCGTCCCGCACCACCCCATCCCCTGGCACTGCCCCTTCTACCTACCTAGCTACAGCGTTGGCACACAGGTGGTCCCTTCCTGCCCTTGCAAACGTCTGCAGCAGTCAGGAGCCAGACAATTCTGCCTGCAGGAGGGCTGCCAACAAGCCAACACCAGTCACAACAGCCCTCCCCTTGTCCCACCCTGCCGCTGCCAGTGCCAGCCCCCTCTCCTCCCTTGACAGGGCAGCACAGTGGAATTCTTCTTCGCTGGACAAGAAAACACACCCCTTGTAGTGCTCCATAATCCCTATTCCCCCCTCCTGGTGCCCCTCTCTTCCCAAAGCTGCTGCTGTTGTTTCTCAGAGGCTGCTGAGGACCACATTCTCTCCACTCACTTTGCAAACTAGTGTTGTCTCCTAAGTGGCTGTTTGTCCTGAAGCCATTGCATCTGCCACACCGGGGAGGCCGCTCTTCCCTGCCAGTTGCTTTCGCTCTCCCAAGCTCTTGCTTGACCTAAGCTGTGCTGTGCTCGCCTTTCCCCCCTGCCACAACTGTCCTGGAATCCACAGGTGCCCTTCCATACCACCCTTGTTAATTAAACCAGGACAGATTTCTGGGCTCGTCATCCTTTGTGCTCACTGCTCAGTGGCGGGAAAGCACATCTTTTGCACTCCCAAGGAGGGCCCCAGGCTCAACGCCCCGCCCCACCCGCCCATGCCTCCAGCTTAAAAGGGATGTCAGGCAGTATGGCAGTCTAGAAAAGACCCTTCCATGCATGATGCCTTGGAGAGCCACTGCCAGCCAGAGCTGACACAACTGGGCTAGGTGGACCCGTGGTATAAGGTAGGACCATACCTCCATCAATAGTCATCAAGGAAAGGGAAATTACACCTCCACAAGAGATGGTGCAACTTTTTGCTGGTTTGCTTGGTTTTTGTTGTTGTTGTTTTGGTAAATGCTGCCCTTACTTACCTGAACAACCTTGCAGGGCTATAAGGAAGGACCTGTGCCTCCTGCCTCTTAACTTACACTGGATGAAGTGTTGGGGTTGCTCAGTCCCAACATATGAAACACAGCAGGCCCTACCACTTGAGGCAAGGTGATGGCTCCTTGCTAGGGTTGCCATATTTCAAAATGTAAAAGACAGGACACCCCGGTTGAGCTTTTTATGATGATGATGATGATGATGATGATGATGCGATTTTTCAGTTTACTTGCTGAAGAGCCAAACCGCCGCCCTTCGGAAATTCCCCCCAGACATCACTTCCGCTTTTGAAATCCCAGATGTATGGCAGTCCTATCCTTGACTCAATCAACAACTTTTGAGTCCCATTGCAGGGCAGCAAACCACCAGTTACTTACTTTATTTCCTTATTTGAGTCGCACGTTACATATGATGTAAGGCACCCGTGATCAGATCCTCTGGTGCCTTTATTTTATTTTATTAACTTAAAAAGAGCTGTCAAGAGGCAATTGGCTCAAAGAAGCTGTACTGGCCTGGGTACATTTGCCCCCTCCTCTCCGTCCCACTTTCCAGATCAACTTGGGCCTTCCTCCGAGCAGACAATAATCACTTTTGGAAGGTGGGGAGAGCACAATGGGGGCACCCGTCTTTTCCCTCAGTGGGGCTGATATCTGCTGGTGAAGACCCTCCTAAGTTGATGAACATTGCCATTCATATGCTGTGTGTGTGCTGTCATGTGGTGGATTATGCTGGGCAGGACTTATCTGCCATCCCAATAATTTGTTCATGTTGGTACCCCTGAAGACCATTAAGCAGGTAGATGGTGCTTTGAGAAGATATTCAAAACAGAGGAGGTGGAATCAGCAGGAGGAGTGGAAAAAACACCAGAGCCAAAAGTAGGCTGGCACCCCTTCTCCATCCCTCCCGACTGTTCCCCCCCTTCTTGCTACCTGCATGAAATTATGCTGAACCGCAGGGCCTCGGGCTTGCCGATCAGAAGGTCGGCAGTTCGAATCCCCACGACGGGGTGAGCTCCCGTTGTTTGGTCCCAGCTCCTGCCAACCTAGCAGTTCGAAAGCACATCAAAGTGCAAGTAGATAAATAGGTACCACTCCAGCGGGAAGCTAAAAGGCGTTTCTGTGTGCGGCTCTGATTTGCCAGAAGCGGCTTTGTCATGCTGGCCACATCACCTGGAAGCTGTATACTGGCTCCCTTGGCCAGGAAAGCGAGGTGAGCACCGCAACCTCAGAGTCGTCCGTGACTGGACCTAATAGTCAGGGATCCCTTTACCTTTACCTTTAAAGTCCCAGGTTGCTCACCTCTGGGTTAGGCACAGCTGCTGCCCTGTGGCCAACTTATCCCACCCCCACAGCTACTTTTGAATTTCTCTGAACAGGGACCACCTACAACATCTGCAGGACAAATTGCCTTGGTTGTTGTACCTTCTCTGCCCCAAACACAACGCATGAATCATGCAGCCTCCACAACAACTGCCCCTCTCCCCCTGAGGCACACAAACATGAGGCTGTATGTCCGTTCTAGGGAGGGGCACTTTATCAGCTGTGTTATGCCCACCACCAGACTTGTTTTCTGTCTCCGAGCCCAGCAAGGGAACCCAAGGGGAAATAGCCAATCCCCCCCTCCTGCCCCGCCTTTGCCCCATGCCTGGGGAAGGGGGAAGGTTGTCTTCCAATGGCGGGCGAAGTAATTTCGCTTCCTTAACCTCATTGAACAAAAGGTTCTTGAGGAAAGGAAACTATTTTGGTCTCTCTGAGGTTTATTTATAGGCCCTTTCAATGCCTGAAAGGGAAAGTGATTCATCCCCCAACACAGTGTATTTGCTGAGCTGCCCCCTCCCCCCCCACTTCCACCCAATCCCTCCTGATCTGGCCTTTACGCTCGGTGGATAATAACATGGTTTCTAACCTCAGTGCTGTGTGATCATCACAGCACCTTTTCCCCTCATTATCAGGAAGTGGGTCCCTTTGGAGAGTTAGTCCCCCTGTCAACTGCCAGCTTGTTGATACATTATGTGGCCCTACCCTCCTCACCCAGGTGGCACTGTGGTTAAACCACTGAGCCTAGGGCTTGCTGATCAGAAGGTCGGCGGTTTGAATCCCTGTGACGGGGTGAGCTCCCGTTGCTTGGTCCCAGCTCCTGCCAACCTAGCAGTTCGAAAGCACGTCAAAATGCAAGTAGATAAATAGGAACCGCTACAGCGGGAAGGTAAACGGCGTTTCCATGTGCTGCTCTGGTTTGCCATAAGCGGCTTTGTCATGCTGGCCACATGACCTGGAAGCTATACGCCGGCTCCCTCGGCCAATAATGTGAGATGAGTGTGCAACCCCAGAGTCGGTCACGACTGGACCTAATGGTCAGGGGTCCCTTTACCTTTACCCTCCTCACAGTGACATCCATTGAGGCAGATGTGGGAGATGGAGGGAATAATTCACACACTCACACCCAGTTGGCAGGTGCCCTGAGGCAGATACTTGGGGGGGGGGGGCAAGTCGACTCCACCATGAGGCAAACTGAGGAAGATGCTTCAAGAGGCAGGTAGACTTTGCAGAATTCCAAAGGATAGGTCCCTTCCATCAAGTAACTTCCATCTAAAATTCAGTGTGGGAAAGTCACAGAAACAGGGGGCGGAGCGCAGAGAGTGAACGGAGCCCGTGGCCAACGCCCTGCCGCCAAGCAGGGCCACGCCATGCTGTGCCCCTGCCTGCCCGGGGCACAACACCTGAAGAGCACATTCACGCTGCCTTCCAGCCCTCAGCTACATTGCAATGTTGCAAGGCTGCATGAGGAGGATGCAACAGGCATGGGCCCTGAACAGGAAGGGGGCATGTCTGTTGTGTCCTCTTTACTCAGCTCTGCATGGGGCTGGCAGGGTGACAAAGAGTAAAATGTGCTCCCCCAATGCACCCAGGGCCACACACACACCCTCTGGCTCTCACACAATGCCACTGACAGAAGCAAGAGGAGGAAGCTGCTGGCAGGAGTAAATAGGGAAGGAATGTGGGATGCAAACCATCAGGAAGATCTCCTGCAGAAGCTGGCGCTGTGCGAGAGCATGGCAGTGAACTTTGCAGTTGGTGCTGCAACTCAGCACAAACCCTCGTTCTCTTTGGATGGCAATGGCGCTCTCCTAAGAAGAGCTGGAACTGATTTCTAGTGAGTGCCGAGTGAAAAAAAGCTCATTTTAAGAAGTGGGAAAGGTGTCATTTGGTTTTTCCATTTGAAGGCCAGCTGTGTGCCAGCTGTTCCAGCCCTTACAATTTCTGTTCCCCCTTCACACAAGAGTTGCTCCCGGGGCTGTTGCATGGATTTTCTCATGCACTGAGAACAGTTCTTTGGATACCTTCCTGGGGTGGGGGGGTGGAGCAGGGGTGCTAAAATAGGAGCAAAATTGAATCGTGTTCAGTTTGTCCCTGGCTTTTCTGTTTGACAACATGCAGCTATGGAGGCTCAGACTGTGAGATATTCTGCAGTAAAGGTAAAGGTAAAGGGACCCCTGACCATTAGGTCCAGTCGTGACCGACTCTGGGGTTGCGGCGCTCATCTCGCGTTATTGGCCGAGGGAGCCGGCGTACAGCTTCCAGGTCATGTGGCCAGCATGACAAAGCCGCTTCTGGCGAACCAGAGCAGCACACGGAAATGCCGTTTACCTTCCCGCTGTAGCGGTTCCTATTTATCTACTTGCATTTTTATGTGCTTTCGAACTGCTAGGTTGGCAGGAGCTGGGACTGAGCAATGGGAGCTCACCCCATCGCAGGGATTTGAACCGCCGACCTTCTGATCAGCAAGCTCTAGGCTCTGTGGTTTAACCCACAGCGCCACCTGCGTCCCAGCACCACCTGCGCCTGCAGTAGGGCTGTGCAATTTTTTCTTTGCATTTTCTTTGTTTTTTGTTTTTGGCAAGCTAATGCTGTTCTAGGCTGCATCAACAGAAGTATAGTGTCCAGCTCAAGGGAAGTCATAGTACCACTCTATTCTGCCATATCTCAAGTACTGTGTCCAGTTCTGGGTACCACAATTTAAGAAGGATGTTGACTAGCTGGGAAGTGTGCAGAGGAGGCCGACCAAGAGCTTCTAGCTTGAGCTTTCCTGTGGATTCAGCTTCCTTGATAGCTGGTGGCTGCCCCCAAGTTTTGCTCCATGGCTGAGGTTATGGAGCCATGGAAGTCCCTCCCTCCTGCTTCAGGTGCCTGGTGGTGACAGGTCCCAACACTTGGCGAGACCCCTCAAAATGGTGAGACCCTCCTTCCACTGATGAGGGGACCTGCTGGGAAGCGGGACCCTCAAGGATCTCCAGTGAGATCTTCTCTGTTTCTGGCACTGGAAATCCTGCTTCACTTTCGGGCAGATGCCTGACTGCACCTGGTAGCTTTGAGGCAAAGGCAGGAATGGCTTTCTCTTTAGGAGAACCCTGTTCACAATTCTCCTGCCTTATAGAAGTGCCTTGGTGTAGCTCAGGCAGGGCCAGCGCCAGACTTGGGAGCCTTGGTATGGTGCCACTGATTGTCCTCCACTTCACAAAGTATAGTTCCTTGCTCTAACTATAGGCCAAGGCATTGCAATATGATCTGGCTGGAAGCCACAGATGGGAACTGAGCTTTGCTCTTGTTCGAAAGCAGCATTGCTGCCAGCCCACTACTGAAATGACCAGTGATTGGCGGCATGGCCAGATCAGGCTGATAAGAGGCTCTTCTGTCTGCTGGCACTAGGCTTGTGTGGCTGCCATTCCTGGAATTCCTCTGCCCACATGAGGTGGTGATGGCTAATGAATTGATCATTGCCACTGAACATCATTCCTGTCCTTTGGATTCGCATGAGAGCCATTAAATGGATTCAAGCTACAAGAAAGAAGATTCCACCTAAACATTAGGAAGAACTTCCTGACAGTAAGAGCTGTTCGGCAGTGGAATTTGCTGCCAAGGAGTGTGGTGGAGTCTCCTTCTTTGGAGGTCTTTAAGCAGAGGCTTGACAGGCATATGTCGAGAATGCTTTGATGGTGTTTCCTGCTTGGCAGGGGGTTGGACTGGATGGCCCTTGTGGTCTCTTCCAACTCTATGATTCTATGATGATTCTATGATAGACTCTAAGGCTTAGACAATGAGTGGAGCCGAACCTCTCTGCTGGAGCAGACACCTTGCATGCAGAAAAATCCACGTTCAGTCCTTGGCATCTCCTCTTGGATGATCTGGGTAGTAGCAGGTGATAGGAGAGACCCTTCTCTGCCTGGAAGCCTGGAGAGCTCCTCACAGCCAGTGAAGATGATGTTGGATTAAAATAGATTAATGAGGCCGTTTCCTATGTTCCTGCGGCAGTCTCCACTGAAATGAGTGAGGCAGGTGAACAAACCAGTCAATTCAGTCATATGTTGTGCATTTTGCAGTGTTGACAACTTTTCCGATGTAGCCAAGATAGTTTTAATAGTGGCAGAGATGCATTTTGAAGCAAAAAAAAGGTTTGTCGTGAAATCTCAAAAGCCTTGATTTCCATCAGGAGGATGGGTGTTCTTCCGTTCCAGCTCAAATGGGCGCAAATAGGATTGGAGAGTGGATCCAACGCAGGCTCAGAACAAGAGGGAAGCAAATGGGTCTGTTGGCTCTTTTCAAAGTGTCTCATGACTGTCAGACGGTCTCACACTCTGGAGCAGGCTGCTTGGTTTACCGACACTTGGGAATGGCCGCTCAGTCCTTTTGTGGAAGAATCAGTAGAGGGCAGCACAGGTACGGCAGTGGGGCTGGCCTGGTGCCTTGAGATGCAGTCAGCACAGCTGCAGGGAGCTTGGCCCTGGAGGTGGGACATGGCGGGGCTGAGGAAAGGAGACGGCAGGCGTGGCCTGCAGCTGCTCTAGGGCTTGCCAAAAAAGAGCTAGCTAGCCCACCCCAGGCCCAGATCTTCTGCATTGCTTTCCAGTCATCTGGTGGTTGGTGGGTGGGCATTCCTGAAAGCAGCAAGAGGCGCTCTCTTTGCCCCCATCGCCCCAGAGCGGCAGAGCCATGCAAGGTATTTGTTGCATGTCAAGATCCAGGAGACTTTCTTGGCATGATCTCTCTTTCTCTTAATTCATTGGGACTTCCTCTGTCACCAGAGTTAGGAGCAGGGTAGTGGGTGCAGGGAAGAGGAGAATCTAAGACAGGCACCCCCAAACTGCAGCCCTCCAGATGTTTTGGCCTACAACTCCCATGATCCCTAGCTAACAGGACCAGTGGTTGGGGAAGAGGGGAATTGTAGTCCAAAACATCTGGAGGGCCGAAGTTTGGGGATGCCTGATCTAAGCGTTCTCTCCATCTGTAAACTACCTGAGACTGTAAAAAATGCAGCCAGGGTGTCGCAGCTGTTAAGCTTCCACGGAGGCATCTCTCCCACTCACTCCTATCAGGTGGACAGGGGCCCATCTAGCCCTGCATACAGATTTCACAATGGCCTCCCAGAAGCCTCTGGGGCTCCCTGCCACTGTTATTCAGAGATATATTGCCTCCAATACTGGGGGTTGTACACAGGCATTGTGGCTAGAGGCCACTGATAGCCTTATTCTACACACACACACACACACACACACACACACACACACCAGGTTGGTGGCCCAGTATACCTGAAGGAGTGTCTCCAACGCCATCGTTCAGCCTGGACACTGAGATCCAGCTCCAAGGGCCTTCTGTTGAACACCCTCCCATCAGATGTCAAGTAAATAAACAACTACCTGATTTTTAGAATACATCTGGAGGCAGCTCTGTTTAGGGAGGTTTTTAATGTTTGATGTTTTATCGTGTTTTTAATATTCTGTTGGGAGCTGCCCAGAGTGGCTGGGGAAACCCAGCTAGATGGGTGGGGTATAAATAAATTATCATCACCATCATCATCATCATCACTACAGCTTGTGGTAATGAACTCCATGCTGCACTATTTGAAGAAGTGTTTGCTTTTGTCCGCCTTGAATATTCAAGCGTTCAATTCATTGGGTGGCCCCAGATTCCATGAAAGCGTAGTAAGGCACAATGAAGATCCAGAGAAGTGAATAAAAGCCATGTTTCCTCCAAGAATGGAATCCATCCCATTCTATTTCCTGCTCCTTTGAACTGTGTGTCCAGGACAGTCCTGGGCCAGCTGGAGTGACAGTGCGAGCAGCCCTTCGACTCAGGTGAATCCAGGAAGAATAACAGCCATCCTTGGCACATCCCCACTTCTTGTTCTGACTTATCAGGAAGAGATAAGGTCAGTTGTAGCTGGGGCAACTTTGGGCAGCTGTGTCCACATGTATAGACGCAAGGGTATAGTCAGTTGCACATGGGGGACATCTTGGCAAGGATTTTATGTGAGGGGGATATGGGTACAGCTAGGCACATAAGGGTTGTGGGGGAAGATGTAATTGTTGGACATTTGAGTGCAACTCAGCTTACAAAAGAAGGGTTTGAATGGAGTTCAGACAGAGTTGGAAACCTCCAGATCCCAAGCTATCCCAGTACAATGGTACCTCGGTTTACAAACACAATTGGTTCCGGAAGTCTGTACTTAAACTAAAGCGTACTTAACCTTAAGCGAACTTTCCCATTGAAAGTAATGGAAGGTGGATTAATCCGTTCCAGACAGGTCCGCGGAGTACTTAAACTGAAAATACTCAAACCGAGGCGTACTTAAACCGAGGTATGACTGTACAGTACTTTTATCTCTATGCTGACTTCTCTCTCTCTCTATTCTTTAGACTGATACATCTTAGGTTACATTCTGTTTACAATTTCTTCCTCCTCCTCATTGTCTCTTGGACCTCAAGATGAGAAGTCACCTTTCAGCTATCCTTTGAGAGAGTAAAGGATTGAGCTGCCATGTCCTTCTCGTTAGACTAGAACTATAAACCTTTCCCGTGCAAGTTATAGATTTCCTACAATAAACAACTTTTATTATTTTCTTACCTACAAGCATCTGTCTCTGTGTGTAATTGCAACAGGTAAAGTCCGCTCTCTAACCAAAGTCCACAAGCCAGGCACTGCTTACTGTGAATACTAATGGACTTCAGTAGGTAATTGGCCCAGTTAGCCCAATAGTGACAACATGATAATTAAAGATGCAAAGCACCCCTTAATTGCTGGCGTGCTAGTTGTTGTTGTTGTTTAGTCATTTAGTCATGTCCGACTCTTCATGACCCCATGGACCAGAGCATGCCAGGCACTCCTGTCTTGCACTGCCTCCCGCAGTTTGGTCAGACTCATGTTCGTAGCTTCGAGAATACTGTCTAACCATCTCGTCCTCTGTCGTCCCCTTCTCCTAGTGCCCTCAATCTTTCCCAATATCAGGGTCTTTTCCAGGGAGTCTTCTCTTCTCATGAGGTGGCCAAAGTATTGGAGCCTCAGCTTCAGGATCTGTCCTTCCAGTGAGTACTCGGGGCTGATTCCCTTCAGAATGGATAGGTTTTATCTTCTTGCAGTCCATGGGACTCTCAAGAGTCTCCTCCAGCACCATAATTCAAAAGCATCAATTCTTCGGCGATCAGCCTTCTTTATGGTCCAGCTCTCACTTCCATACATCACTACTGGGAAAACCATAGCTTTAACTATATGGACCTAACTAAACTCCATGGACAAAGACAACAGGCGTGCTAGATATATGTGGCATATCCAGGCTCTGATGCCTAAAACCCAAGTCAGTCAGAATTATACTTAGAACTTCTAACCAAGCCCAACCAGACTCTACAAGCAACCAAAGCAGTTGCTTCAATTGGCCATATTTTAAAGGGTATGAACAAACAATATGCAGTTTGAGAGGTGTGTCCCAACCAGGATCCTGTTTGCATTTAAGAGGATGCTTGGATGTGGTTTGTTGGATAGTGTGCAGCTTGTGGAGCTGTAGAGTAGACTTAAGAGTCATATCCAAGCAGTCTGAAGTGTTTCACAGGATCGTGGGACTACATTTGTGCAACCACGCTTGAGAGTGCTGCGGCACTGGATTTCTCAGCCTCTAAACAATTTTTAAGGAACCCTATAAACGTTACAACATCGATGCAATGGGTTGAGCTGCTATTGCCTGTTGATTTTATAGCCATTATCCGAGGATAGTTGTGCAACTGCGTTCCACTGTGCAATGACAATTAGAATTACATGGCTCGAGGAAGAACACATTTCCCCAGAAACTTTCTAAGACTTAGTCATTTCATGCCATGAAGATCCAACCATCTGCTCTCGAGGATGAACTTCTGTTATGGGAAACCTGAATTTTTAAAGCACTCAAACTGCAATATTTTGTCACCGGGATGAATACTATTGCCCCCGCCCCCAATCTCAGCCTTGAGGATTCCCCACAGCAAATGAGTAACAAACTGCACATTTATTACACTATAAATGGATCATCTGACAAAGTAAAGAGGGGGTATTGGGCTGGGACAGGACTCTGCAGGCTGTTGCCTGTCAGGGGTGTGAGTGTTGTGGAGTGGGGTGGAGTTATGGGGAGCCATAGGCTGAAATCATTCAGGAGCTGTGCTTGGCTCTCTCTCACACACCCCTACCTGCATCCTGCACTCCCTTGTCTGCAGAAGGATAAATCTTCTGCGTTTTCTGAGCAAATAAGGCTGTTGGTGGTCCAGCACTGAAATCAGTACCTGCAAAACAACATGTCAATGTGCTTTGGGGTTTTGCAGACAGACAGCTGCCTGATGCTTCTCTTTATTGAATCCTGGAAGCCAAGACCCAAATTTGGGGCAAGTACTCTTCGGGAAGGACCCAGGTGGGTTAAACCACAGAGTCTAGGGCTTGCTGATCAGAAGGTCAGCGGTTCAAATCCCTGCAACGGGGTGAGCTCCTGTTGCTCAGTCCCAGCTCCTGCCCACCTAGCTGTTCGAAAGCACGTCAAAGTGCAAGTAGATAAATAGGGACCGCTCCGGCAGGAAGATAAACAGCATTTCCGTGTGCTGCTCTGGTTCACCAGAAGCAGCTTTGTCATGCTGGCCACATGACCCAGAAGCTGTCTGAGGACAAACACCGGCTCCCTCGGCCTTTATAGCGAGATGAGCGCCGCAACCCCAGAGTCAGACACGACTGGACCTGATGGTCAGGGGCCCCTTTACAAGAGCCACAATACACCCCTCTGCCCGGTCCAAATGGATCAGAAATCCTTTCCTGTTGGATAGTACAAAGGGGAGGAAACCACCTGCAGGCTGCAGGCTGACAACTTTGGAAACAGGTCACCTTGACCGTGCCTTCCCAAGTGCCTCCATGGTGAAAGAAATAATGGGTATATATTTTTAAAATTGCATTCATTTGAATAATATACTGCAAGATGTGCTGCAATCAGTGACATCAAGATGCTTCCCACTGCCAGCTTGAAAGCATGAGCATCAGTTCTACTCCTTGCTATTTATTTAGCCATCTAAGAACCTTGCATCTAAGCTACATGACAGCTTAGGTTTAGCAACATTCATTTAAATTAACTGATAAAGGGCATAGTTACGAACTGATGCTTTGATCTAGCTCATAAATGAAAAACTATCTCAACTGCCAATAACATCAGTGATGGTGAATCTGATGCAGAACATCTGCAAAGCTGAGAATCAACCTGACAAGGTAGGTCACACTGGATCCAGGTTTTAATCCCTACTCTGTCATGAAGCTTCTTGGTTAACATGTCTGGTCAGTGCCTTCAGCCTCCAACAGTTGTTGTGAGTATAAAATGGGGGCTCCCCGGAGGAAGAATGGATAGGCTACTCATGTGATAAAACTAGAGATCAGATTGCCACTCTTCTTGTTGGCGTGAGACGTGGAGGTAAGCTTCAATTTAGCAAGGAGATAGTAGGCCAGATAATATTGATATGAGTTGTGTGGGTGGAAGTAGGCTGCATGCGAGGTCATTCTAACCCCTGGATCCAGTAAGTTTTAATGATGTGAATCCTTCCCTCATAGGCTCCAGTTGTGTAGATATGTGTAAATAAACCATGTATCAGAAACACCACGGTCTCTGCTGTGCTTCATTCCAAAAACAAAACGCAAATCCTGGATAAGTGTCTGGAACCCCTGGAATCTCACACCACTTGGAGTGGCATGCAACAATATTAATATATTTATGTGAATGGATCGGGTCCTGTCTCTTTTTTAGCCAGGAGAGGAGTGGAACACTCACTTGCTCTCTTGTGCTGCGGCTGAGGATTGCCGCAGCCTCTAGGGCATGTGGCTTGCAGTAACACATTGGTTGCCACAGCGGAGTAACATGGAAGCCTTGGAAACTGGCCCAGGACTCTTTCCTCAAGAGTTTATCTGATGCCAAGGAGGCAGAGGAGAGCCATTAACAGTAAATGACTGTTCTTGATGAAAGCAGAGCCCCCGCACGGTGTGTTCTTTCTCGGGGCCCCAGGCCTCTTCCCCCACAGTCCTCCTGCATAATCCACAAAACAGGGACTTGGCAAGCCGCATTCGCTGCTTGCAAAGGTTACATGATTTCTTGAGTCATCCCCATACTTTTCCCCTGAGCCACCAGAAATCTCCCTGCGGCTGCTTTTCCGCACACCCGGCTCTGCCTCATTCTCTGGAAGGAACCCGGCATGCCCTCTATGACGACGGCAAGGGCGCTGAGGACCAGCAAAACCACGTTTGGGTTTTGGGGAAATGGTGCGTGAAGCGATTAAGAATGGTTTTTAAAACCTTAAAAGTGCGAAGCAGGCCTGTGTGGAATTCATTGCTACATTGTGCAAGTTCAGAAACTGGCAGTGAGCACAGAGAGTGCTATTGTGAGAACCTCAGCAATTTTGTTTCTAGACCTTTTGAAGGTGGAGGTGGACTGGAAATGACATCGATCATGCCTGATGACTTCTCCGCTTCCAGAGAGTGGTGAGCTGATCAGAGAGTGTAGGGTTTCGATCAGTGCCGGATTTATGTGTAAGCTAAACAAGCTATAGTTTAGGGCCCCACTCTCTTGGGGGCCCCAAAAAATTTAAAGGAAAAAATAAACTGGATGTACATTTCCAAAATATAAGATAAAAACAAATAAAATAAAGCCTACATACAGTTAGAGCTTAATAATTATTTCACTATTAATATACTTCTTCTTAATTGTATTTCACTATTAAAATACTTCTTCTTAATTGTATTTCAGTTCAACAGTTACTTTGATAAAATACATATTTTGTCATGTGCAAATGGCAAAGGACAGCTAGACATGTAAAGGGCCCCTACCTTCAGTAGATTAGGGCCTCAGCAAACCTAAATCCGGCCCTGGTTTCGATATCGTAACGTTACTTTTTGCCCTTTACCAAGACTAGAAGAAGCAGAAGAAAATGTGGAAAATAAGCAGAAGTACACACATTTGCCGTTTTATATAACACAGCATTCTGTTTTTCTTGGTGCAGAATTTGTTTTACCTTGGCATGAAGTTACAATGGTTTCTTTATACTGTAGTTCCATGGCATTTACAGTATTAACTTTTGTGTGTGGACAAAGTACCTTACAGTTTTATCTTCACAACAGCTCCGTGAAGAAAGCCAACAATGATCCATACTTGATGATGATCAGCAGCTGCTTTTGTTCATAATGTGTGAGGTGGCCTGAACATTGCTTCAGTTGCATTATTTCCAAGAAGGCTGATTTGCACAAGCAACTTGTCACTTGATATTGCAGTCATTAGTGAGAAGCATGCATCTATGTATATCAGCCAAAGGTTTAGTATGAATCAGAAGTTTACATGTGGGGAGAGGCCTGGCTGTAGCCATTTCCATGACTGCAAAGAGCAAAATAATTGCAGTTTGTGCAAACTAGTCCCATTTCTGCTGCAGATGTTAGATTCCACATTCACAATTACATAATGAATCTGTGGCTAAATTAAATTTCCTCTGCTCTGGCTGTACCTTTTCTTTTTTTTCTTTTGCCATATTGATTTTAGATTATGAGAGATACAAATAGCTACAGTGCAAAATTGAAATGTATGACCCCAACAAAAGCCAAAAGCCATGACTGGAATAAAGATTTCAGCATCTTCTTTTTGGACCAGAAAAGCATTTCCAAGCAACTCTTTGATGTCCTAATGTTTTTGTGATTAAGACCCTGCTTTTCTCCATTTCAGGAATTCTCCAGAACTGTAAATCATAAGATTCCTGGTGAAATAATAGTTAACTTTAGAAATATTTAATAACTTCTAATCTTTGTGGTTGCTGAATAACAACCGTCTCCCAATGTGCTAAAGGAATCTCTCTCCCAATGTGCTACCGTCTCCCAATGTGCTAAAGGAATCTCTCTCTCCCCCCTCCCCCTCTCTCATTTAAATAGGTTATTTCTTAAGTCTTACCATATTGCAGATTTAGGGACATAACTTGCATCATTTAGACATTAAAGCATGATCTTAAGACTTGCCATTCTAACAAATAAGTGCTTGGAAGCAGGATGTCTCTCTGAGCAAATATTACAGGGCAAATGTTTAAGATCAAGTGCCCAAATATTTGTGGAAACAAATAAATGGGCCACATTCTTATGCCTCATGCATATTCTTCATAGCCAGAATCTGCTCCATTTTGCCTTCTCTCTTTTAAAAGTTTCCTTACCTCATTTTCTATTTTACAGATGTTGTTTAGTCGTTTAGTCGTGTCCGACTCTTCGTGACCCCATGGACCAGAGCACGCCAGGCACTCCTGTCTTGCACTGCCTCCCGCAGTTTGGTCAGACTCATGTTGGTGGCTTCGAGAACACTGTCCACCATCTCGTCCTCTGTCGTCCCCTTCTCCTTGTGCCCTCAATCTTTCCCAACATCAGGGTCTTTTCCAGGGAGTCTTCTCTTCTCATGAGGTGGCCAAAGTATTGGAGCCTCAGCTTCAGGATCTGTCCTTCCAGTGAGCACTCAGGGCTGATTTCCTTCAGAATGGAGAGGTCTGATCCAAACCTATCCATTTTACAGATATCAGGAGCAAAACAGACCCTCATGACTGAGGCTGAAATCAGCTGCCCACCAGAGGCAGTGAGCCCCTCCCTAAAACGCCACCTAAGCCCAACCCACCTACCCCAGGTGCCCCCCCCAGCTATCATTCCCTGAGACAATGCAGTCCATTCCACAGCATCATGAATGGAGAGCAATTCACTTGTCAGCACTTGAGTTGTCCTCTTGAAGTAAGCCCAGTCACACACACTACAGGGGAGATTGGAGGGGGACTTGGTGTCACAAGAAAATATGGCTTGTAAGAAATTTTCTTCCCAGTCCCAGATATGGTGTACAGTTGAAACGTGGGTAGGAAGGAATGCCACAAACCAAGTCATCAAAGGGAAAGTTAATCAAGCCCACTCTGATCTCAGCAAATGTCTTTATTGTGGCATTTATTGAGATGTCCCCCATGCTCCCTGGAAGCGGGACAAAGTCCAGAATATGAGGGCAGAAGAGAGAACTCCTTCCTGTCCCTGCTGAGGGAGTTCACCCAGCTTTCCAAACCTGGCGTCTTCCAGATGTTGTTGGACTCCAATTCTCATCACCCCAGCCAGCCTTGGCCAATGATCAGAGATGATGGGAGTTGTAAGATATCAGGTTGGAGAAGGCTGTGCAACATGATAGAAACCCAGTGAGACTCCTCTTCCTGGAACAGGTCAGACACAGCCCTGGAAAGACTGCTTCTGTCTGATTGCTTATCAGGCTACTAGCGGAAGTGGGGTCTCTGAAGAGTTCCCAATGGGCAGTCAAGTAGTGCATGCCACAGGATTCCATTCTTGAAATTCAAGTAGCTCGAGTAGCCTGCAATGATAGCCTTTTGTTCAAGCAAAGGAAAAAACCCTGCAACTCACACTCTTGTCTATTGGCATACCTGCTGGGAGCTAGAGACAGCCACCAGCATTTAGATAAAGAATGTCTCCTTTGACACTGGTTTCCAGTTCTGAATCTTCCCCAAAGGTGGGAAAAATAGTCTGGCTGCCCATTCAATCTATATGGGCTTATAGCCGTAATAAACTTTGAGCAGTGCCCATTCAATCCACCTGAGGAAGGAAGGAAGGAAGGAAGGAAGGAAGGAAGGAAGGAAGGAAGGAAGGAAGGAAGGAAGGAAGGAAGGAAGGGGAAAGAAAGAAAGAAAGAAAGAAAGAAAGAAAGAAAGAAAGAAAGAAAGAAAGAAAGAAAGAAAAGAGTTAAATTTATTATACACACTCTGGACTGATCACACAGTCAGAATCTGTTGCATATCACTTCAGATCAGTCACATAAAAATAGATTTCAGCTCACAATTTTTTGTTCAAACCCACACGTTTTCTTTCCAAGGAAACAAATGATCTTTGTGAAGTTTGATTTGGCTCAATGCCCAGCTACCTGATTGCAATTTTTAATTACAAAATTTATATAGAAGAACTCCTGGTCCAGAAATGCCAACATGCAATTAAAAATGAACTATGGGATGCCCATGAGCACAGCCTACACAGGCAGCTCCAGCAAATTCCAGGAATTGCATCATGGTTTTGGATTTCTCAATAGCTTGCCTGGTTCAAATGTTATTAAATGCTTCCCCCTTCCTCTATCTGGTGTGCCTATCTTCAGATTTAATTGTAGTAATGCTAGTGTGAGACTTGGAATACTTAGACTTGTGTCTGGTATTGGATATCATACAGAGTCCTGACTGAAAATTTAGCATGATACAGTATCTGCAAAACACTTCAGGGGGAGGATTAAAGATGGCATAACTTATAAATCTCAATAAGTAGCTGTAAATGCCAAATTATAACTCAAATTATCATGTACAGGAAAAAAACATCCAGAGGTCAAGCAGCTGAAGTTCCTTTTCTAGGAGGAAAGGCTAAATGGCATTTAGTTTATATAAGGGACGGCTGCATAGGTTTATGGAAAAGACTTGACAGAGCTTGCACCATTATGATTGATGTGGAAAGAGGGTTCTCTCTCCCTGTCTCTAATACTAGCATTCAGGATCACCCAGTGAAATTGATTGGTAGTAGATTCAGGACAAACCAAACCACTGTGAGGACAAAATGCTGAAACAGATACTCCTTTGGTCTGACGCACAGGGCTCCTCTTCTGCATATCTTCACACAACCATCTTTTATTGGATTTGCTGCCACAAAGTACTGTGATTAGTTTAGGGGGATAAAGTCATGGGAAGTTATCTACAGGTGTGATGGAGCCTCCATATTCAAGGGTAGTGTGCCTCTTAATACAGTACTTGGTGCTGGGAACAAACAACAGAGGAGGGCTTGACACCCTTCTTGCACCTGGCTGGTCACTGCCAGGAACTGGAAATAGGACACCAGAAGAGAGAGAAAAATAATTAAATGGCTTTGTTTGTTGAACCCACCCACCCCGGGCTCTGTAGCCTCGCCCAGCTGCTTTTTGCGAAAAAAAGATTGCACTGAAACAGAGTATACTGCAAATAAGAAAAAAGCATCACAGGCAGTTGTGGTTTGAAGTAGCCCAAGGTGCAGGGCCGGCCCTAAGGCAAGGCTGGGTGGCGCAAGGCGCCAGGGCGCCGGGCTGCCAGGGGGGCGCCGGGCTGCTCTGCCCGCGCGGCAGCTGCGCTCGGAAACGGGAGGGGGCGCGCCGGAGGGATAGTTTGCGCCACGGTGCCAGGGCGCCAGCTATGCTTAAGACGGCCCTGCCAAGGTGTTTTGCTGCCTAAGGCCAAGAGAAAGATGGTACCCTCCCCTCTTTCCACATACAGACACCAATTGGACAGGTTAGCTTGGGGGAACAGGGTGGGCTACATGGAACACAGCTCTGTCTTCCAATCTCTTACTACGGTATCATTTGTTCACCACTCTGCCTGGCTCCTGTTTAATAATAATAATAATAATAATAATAATAATAATAATAATAATAATACGCCACCCATCTGGCTGGGTTTCTCCAGCCATTCTGGGTGGCTTACAGCACATAAAAAATTGTAAAACATTAGACATTAAAAAAAGCAGGGCTGCCTTCAGATGTCTTCTAAAAGTTTTGTAGTTGTTTATCTCCTTGACATCTGATGGGAGGGCATTCCACAGGACAGGCGCCACCACCAAGAAGGCCCTCTGCCTGGTTCCCTGTAACCTCACTTCTCGCCGGGAGGGAACCACCAGAAGGCCCTCAGAGGTGGACCTCAGTGTCCGGGCTGAACGATGAAGATGGAGACGCTACTTCAGGTATAGGCCCACTGGGCCAGGGACATTTAGGGCTTTAAAGGTCAGCACCAACACTTTGAATTGTGCTCGGAAATGTACTGGGAGCCAATGTAGGTCTTTCAGGACCGGTGTTATATGATCCCAGCGGCTGCTTCAGTCACCAGTCTAGCTGTTGCATTCTGGATTAGTTGTAATTTTCGAGTCACCTTCAAAGGTAGCCCCACATAGAGCGCATTGCAGTAGTCCAATCGGGAGATAACCAGAGCATGCACCACTCTGGTCAGACAGTCCACGGGCAGGTAGGGTCTCAGCCTGCATACCAGATGAAGCTGGTAGACAGCTGCCCTGGACACAGAATTGACCTGTGCCTCCATGGACAGCTGAGAGTCCATTCAGACAAGTGCTACAGTGCAGCATCAACAGAACCACCAGGGTTAGTGTCAGACAGACAGGCAGACAGACAGACAGACAGACAGACAGACAGCCAAGAGCGGCAACAAGCCAGGTGTTGTGAGTTGCTTTTGGGGTGGTGGGGTGGTTAAGCTGTGTGCCTGCATCCCTTCTAATTCCTGCGTCCAGCAAGAGTTGAAACCAATGGAGGATCCTATTAGGAGGCTTGCAAGGTTGGTGTCAGCAGCAACATTCACCAGCAATAATTTGGCAAAGGTTGCCACTTAGGCAACCTCCTAAGCCATGTGAAGCAGGGTGGGTTTTTGTTTGTTTGTTTGTTTTGCCTTTTGAATAAACTAGAATCCAAAAAACCCTAGTGGTGATGGTCACATCCCATGTGCCAAGGCAACACTGGCAATGATGGGTTACTACTCTGCTGACCACCAGTCAAATCTTTGTAAGAGCTGCCCAGTTCAGAGGCTTCAGACTCCCAGCAGCAACATTTGGCCTGAAGGCCCTGGTGAATCACAGTCCCATGTAGCTCAGCAGGTGAGGCCCCTCCTCCAGGCCAACAGTTTCCTGGTTTGAGCTCAAAGATCCCTAATATCACGGGAGCCTTTGTGGTCTTTCACAACTCTGAATGCTGCCTGCTTTTGACTTTGACCATGCTTGTTATTGACTTCTACTAGCTGTTTTACACAACAGAGACAAACATGGTGGTAGAATTTTGGGCTGTGCCTCTTCAGACGGCAGTAGTGTCATATTTTTGAACACAGTCCCGTGTTTGTTTGTTTTTAAAGGCTACAGGTAGCCTTTCAAACCAAAACGTGAGGGAGATTTAGAATGGCCACCTCCCGCTACAGTCTAAAATGGTCCCGTGCGGAATTTCACCACCTCATTTGGCATGATAGAATGACATCAATACACTGGATTTTGGGGTAGGGTGGGGTGGGGTGGGGGAAGAGAGTGTGGAATTAGAATAATAGAATCTTAGAATTGTAGAGTTGAAAGGGATCTCAAGGGTCATCTAGAATTCCAGGCTGTACTGTTTTAGACTGCAGCAGAAGGTGGCCATTCTAAGTCTGGAATAGTATCTTAAGGAAGAGGCCCTACTAATTAGTATAGGGTAGTGGCAGGGACCCAGGTGGCGCTGTGGGTTAAACCACAGAGTCTAGGGCTTGCTGATCAGAAGGTTGTCGGTTCGAATCCCTGCAACAGGGTGAGCTCCCGTTGCTTGGTCCCAGCTCCTGCCCACCTAGCAGTTCGAAAGCACATAAAAGTGCAAGTAGATAAATAGGGACCGCTCCGGCGGGAAGGTAAACAGCGTTTCCGTGTGCTGCTCTGGTTCTCCAGAAGCAGCTTTGTCATGCTGGCCACATGACCCAGAAGCTGTCTGTGGACAAACGCCGGCTCCCTCGGCCTATAGAGCGAGATGAGCGCCGCAACCCCAGAGTCAGACACAACTGGACCTGATGGTCAGGGGCCCCTTTACCTTTAGTGGCAGTTATACTGATTTTGTCGTGATTTCGTACTGTGCTGTCCACATTGATCATGGTAAGCATCATAGCCACCAGGTTCTGCCCAACTTTGTGGGGGTCTGTCATGCAAGTGTGACATCACGTGTCAGGAAGAGGCCTGGGGGGGGGTCTCCAGCCCTCCCAAATGGCACCCTGTAGCCATGAAAAATATTAGGGACCAACACAGTCTGTTTTCAGCAGGACAGAGGCACCAGTAGCACAGAGGCACTGTACAAGGGGCAATAATTGCACCAATCCTTGCACATGCTTAAAAGAAGCAAATTAAAGATCAAGGGAATAGTTTCAGCTATATGGTTAGGATTGACAAGGGCGTGAGACACACTCAGAGAGACCTGACCTGACCCTGTACCTTGCACAAGACCTTGATCCACAGAGATAAAAGGTGAAGTTTTGCATTCTGGAGATAAATGTCATCGTTTTTAATTCCTGAATTTCAAGGGCCATGGCCTAGCTGAAAAATTGCCACTATATATAGGAATAACAAATATTTTGGCAATTGGCATTCCAGCTGACCGTGGGAGAAATTTCGAAGATCAAGGGAGAGAACGCAGGGCAAGGCCCATGGTGTGCTTGGAATTCCCTGAGGACAAACACCCCAGAGAACCATGAAACGTTGGAAGTGGTACCACACCCTCATTTCTCATGCAAGCTGTGCCCTCTTGAGGGAATTCGCTTATTGTAGGGCTGGAAGGGAGGATTCCCTGCCCAACCAACAGGCACAACCATAAGTGGGAAGGGGACAGAGGGTGATTTGTGCCTTCGCCAGCAACTGTGCCTCCTTAGAGGCACTGCACACTGAGGATTTGTGGCTTCAGAGGATTAAGGATGCAAAGTTCTTCCCACCTCACACTGCCCCACAAACAGCCTTAATCATGCTGCAACTAGTAATTTCTACTCCCAGTTGCAGTGTCACTGAGGATAACTACCTATGGTAATGAGTTTCCAGTTGCCTGGATGGACACTGTCTCTTACATTTAGTGTGATTTATTGCTTTCCAATATGCCTCATGGCAACGCAGACCCACCAGGCGTCTTCTTCCTTGTCATTGTGTCCTGGGCCAACAGTGAAGACACTTATACTGTAGACCAGGCATGTCCAACAGGTAGATCGTGATCTACCGGTAGATCACTGGATGTCTGTGGTAGATCACCGGTAGATCAGTGGCTCCCCCCCCCAAAGAAGCTAAAAAACTTTGGCTCCCCTAAAATACCCCCAACAACTTTGCCCTGCACCCCTAAAATGACCTGAACCACCAAAAACAGGGCTTTTCTTCCTAAAAAAAGCTCAGTATCGCTTCCTTTCTAAACTAAAGAAGCTCAATGACTTTTACATGAACCCAAAAAACCAGGGCTTTTTTTCATAAAAAAAGCTCAACAACTTTGACCTGAACCCCCCAAAAGGGGGTAGATCACTGCCATTTTTTAACTCTGTGAGTAGATCACAGTCTCTTGGAAGTTGGCCACCCCTGCTGTAGACCTAGAATGCTTCTAAGGACTGGACAGGATGTTGGGCTGGGGCTGGAGAGAATTGGGTTCTAGCCCTTCCTTTCCCCCAAACTCACAAAATGGCTTTGGACCAGTCACACTCAGCTTAATGCAGTCTGCCTCACAATATTGTTGTGATGTTATTCTAAAGGTAACCGGAGCTCTTTGGAGAATGGACAGGACACATATTTGATTGATAAAAAAAAAATTATACTCAGAGACTTCTCTCTGTGTGCATCTCTTATTAAAACGTTGAAAAGGTTTTAAGAAGTAATTCTGTGACCCCCTCACTCCATCAAGGGTGCTTCGCAGCCAAAAGAAGGCAAACGGCAGATATTTAACTATTTATTGTTAAAAATAGCACAGTTGCTTCTACAGTTCTGGATATCTATGCACAACAATCTAATAATGGCTAGGCAGCTATTCCCAGGTCCACACTTCATGGAACAGTTGCAGGAACAGGGAGCCTCTCCCCCTCCACCAGTTTTGGTGCCTTCTCCTCCTGGGCTGTGCACAAACAGCCAGAGACTGGGCCTGTGTGGAAACTTCCTTTGCTCATCCCTTTTCAATCCCCACCTGGTTCTGAGACACAGTGGTGCAGAAGAGGGTGAGGATATACATGGCTCTTGACTCACCTGGCTGCTTCTTCCTCTTCTTCTGACCCACCCTGCACTCCACCTTCTTGCTCTGAAGCTTCGCCTGCCTCCTGGCCAGAGCAGTTCCCCACAAATCACTGACCCCCTCTCCCAAGTCAGACTCCAGCCCCTCATCAGCATCCTGCCATTCTGGCACCCTCTCCATCATGCCCTGTCCTTTGCCAGTGCAATAAACCCCGCACAGCAGCAGCATCCTTGATAGCTGAATGGCCTCCTCTCGTGGGTGCTGTAAAAAGTGGCTTTCATGCGTCATGAACTAGAGGACCTTTTGAGCTTCCTCTCCAGCTCTATGGTTTTATATTTTAGCTCTGTAGTTGGGGTCTCCGAGCCCAAAGGAGACCTCCTGATTCACAGCTCTCCGCCCCCTCCCCTGTTATACGGATTCTATTTCCATACCACAGCTAGAGGCCCGGGGAGCGACTGACTCCTGGCTTGCAAAGACCTGTACCAGGCTGAGGCTATCTGCAACGCTGGGCGGCATGTTCCCACGATGTGCAAAGGAAGCGGCAAGCTCAACCGGGCCTGTGGGGAATATCCCGCCCTCCCCCCCCCCATTCCTTAGAGGAGAGGCCCTTTGGCCGCTGGGCAGAGTTGCGAACAACATTGTGCGTGTGTTTTAAACAAAACAACAAAATTAGGAGACATCATCGCATGGCGTTCAGCATCTGCTGAACGGGGGCACTGCCAGCGCCAGCTTTGGCCGTGGTGGGGGAAGACTCCCTTGGTAGTCCAGAGAGAGAGAGAGAGAGACCAGCTGGCTAAAGTACTGCTGAGAGTGACCCAGCTGGGTCCGTCCTCTTGGCCTCCAGCCCCTCAGGGAGATCATCTTGCTGCCTTGCCCTATATAAGCAGCCACAGAATGCGCGCAGGGCGGGGAGTCGTGTCGCGTTGCGGAGCCACTGCGCGCGCGTTTTGGGGTGGGGACACGCAGGCTAGGAGCTCGGACCGCAGGGCCCTTCAATTGACTCCCCTGCCTCAGTATTCCCATCCAACAGCGGCAATGGGTCACTTGGCAATCGCTGTGCAAAATACGCGCAGGATTCCGCTGTTTGCTTGCGGAGGGGCAGACTTTGCCACTCAAAAGGCAGTATCGGTTCAAATAGGCTGATAATAAGGAGGCTTAGCTGGCTGGGTTGCTTTCTCCACTTTCCACGCGCATCGTGCGTTTCACAAATTATTTTTCTAACCATGGCTCTATGCTATGGCTTTTCCTCCTCTCCTCTTTCCATTCTTTTTTGCTGTTCAAATGACAAATGCAGATCAGGTATTTCTTCTGGGACGCCTCCTTTCCCTGGCACTTTCGAAAATCAACCAGGCGCAGCAAATCCATGTCCACAACAGGTCTCTGCGCAAAGGGGCTGACGCCCCTGCGTTGTGTCCCTGCTGAGATTTGGAGGGTGGTTGTTGTTTTTTTCTCATAAGTGGGACACACACACACACGAATGTAACACATCCAAAGTGTCATTTCGCTGCGTTTATTGGTGCCGAGAGACGCACCTTCTGAAATAAATAAAAGCTGCTTTCCTGCTCGCAAGTCCCGCTGAGATCACTGGGACTTACTCCCAGGTAGGCGTCCCGGAGACGGCCTCCCCCCGGTCCCACTACCCGCCCTCGCATCCGAAATGTTTAGATTTACCCTGGAAAGCAGGAAAATGTCTATTTCGTTGTAGAAAGAAATGGGAATGTTCAAGTAAAAAGTGTGACGCGCTGCTTTAAAACAAACACCTGGACAAAAAGCAAAGGCCGTGATGAAACTGGCCAGCAAAGATACTGTTTTAAATTAAAACTTACTTTGATTTCAATTTAGTAGTTCCGTGTGTGTGTGTGTGTGTGTGTGTGTGTGTAAATCTATGCACTGTTTAGTTTTTCCTTTGGTAGGGGTCGGGGGAAGGAAATTTCCGTGATTTGACTTAGTTTCGATGGTTTGAGGATTCCTAAATTCTAACTAATGCTGGAAGATCCGTTTCCTTTAATAATCTTTATTTTTTTAATATTGGTTTTTCACCCTCAGGGAAAAGGGGGAAATGTTGTAATTAAAGCACATCAGCCAACAAAACCACATAAGTCTTTTCTTAGGAAGTTGCGAATACTTGGGAAACAAACAAACAGATAAAAAATGTCACAGATTTATGGGGGACCGCCGGCTTTTTAATTTGGGGGCGTTTGGAGGAAACAAACGCAGCATCTAAAGGCTCACTTTCCCCAATTCGTACAAAATGTTGAACTCTTCCTTATATGAAAGAAAGGCTGGAGCTAATTGCCTAGCGCCTTTTTCTTGTGCAACGTTAAAATCGTGAAGAATAAGTATGCAATTATTGTTGGCTCTGATTCACTATTATTTTTTAAATTCCCGACTGGCATATCTCCCTTTAAATGCTGCATCTGACCAACTTCTAGTGGAAGTTCTTTTCGGCTAAATATATCACGAAAACAGAACACGGGTCTCAGTCCAGCAAGGTCTGCTGCGCAAGCCCCACTGAAATGAACGGGAACTCCGCGAGAGCCGCCTCCCTTCTAAGGCTGCAAGTTGCGTCGTATTAGAAACGGATCCCTGCTGCGCTCCTTACCAAAGTTACTTTTGGGGGGAAAGTTTCTTTTCCTAACCGCTTTCAGCCTTATTTTTGTGCTTCCTGAAAAGTGTGGGGGCTAGGGGAATAGAGAGCAGCAGGATGCAGACAAACCGAAATTCCTTCAAGTCTCATGGATTTCAATGAGATGGGTAAAGAGCGGCAACTACTCGGCTCTCCCCTTTGAAAGGACTTCGCTCTGGGTGGGCCATTCCCAGGGCATTTTCCTGATCCCAGTGCCTGCTCCCCACAGTCCTGTCTCTGACTGGATCACCCAGGGAAATTGCGCGGAAGCTTCCAGAAAATGAAACGGCACCCAAGAAGCGGCTGCTTTGCAAATGCTGCGGAGGCTGAACTGGCCAGTGGGGTGGGCGCCCAAAGAGGTAAAGGTGAAGAAGTCAACTCTTGGCCCAGCAGCGCCCTTCTCTGCTGGGTGTGCAATGCCTCCAGCGTAAGGTGTTGGTGTTGTTAATATTAATATTATTAAGCGCAGTGACACCAGCATCAAATACGTTAGCGTTCCCCACAACTCGCTTAAACCAAGGAAGGAAAGGTGAGAGGCTTGAGATGGCTCTCCTTAGAGACTGAAAGAGAGAGATCCCCCAAACGTGCTTCCTTGAAACGGATGGGACTTGCGCGCAGAGCGATCCTAGGCGGGATAGCGACTAAGGCAGCCAGCCCCACTTAATGCCAGGAGGCTTAACTTCCCCAGTCAAGCTGCTTAGGAGGAGGATCGCGACCTATGTGCAACGTGGCTAGGATCGGGGCCTAAGAGGCAACCAAATCACGTAAGAAGTGGCTTGTGGGACTCGGGCTGCCTGAGCTCCGAAGGGAGATGTGGGTTGCCAAGCGCAAAGGTGCTTCCTCGCTGCCTCGAGTCGCGCTTCGGGCGGCCCTCCTCGCAGCCGTTCGGCTGCAGCGGCCCCGGTCGGAAAGGCTGAAAGGCCAGGGACTAATCGGGTGGGACTCGCCGCCCGCCATCCCTCCCTTCTCCAAGCTAGGCGCTCCGCTTTGCAGCCGGACTGTCTACACGGGCTGGTTCCTTTAGAGCCATTTCAGCTGGAAATCCAAACCAAGTAGAGGGGGAAACAAAAGAACCACTTTGAACCTGTTGCCGAAAGTAACACCGGATCGAGCAGCGTCTTCAGAGCAGCTCGCCAATAGCACCGTATAAAACCATAGCTGCCAAGTTATCCCTTTTTAAAGGGATTTTCCATTATGCTGAATAGGCTTCCTCGCGAGAAAAGGGAAAACTTGGCAGCTATGATAAAACACAACAACTGTCTAGAACCAGATTAACCAGGTTGATTAATCTAAGGTTGGGGAGCGCATGATGGGCCCGAAGAAAATAGGGATTTAGCAGCCCGTGGAATACATCTCATTCACCTGGGACTTGATGGCGACGACGTTAATAAATGTAAAAACAACAACAATAAACTGGGTTTCTGATAATTATTTAATCGACTATTTTATTTTCGGGTAAAGAAAATGAAAGGGGGCCTCGTGTGTGTGTGTGTGTGTGTGTGTGTGTGTGTGTGTAGCAACACACAGAAACAACCACCCCAAAAAGCTTTTTACAAAAAAGACGCTTGGAAGTTTCTCTTTTATTTCTCTTTTTCTCTCCACCCGTGTGAGGTATGAAAACGGACTCGAGCCGAAGCCCTCCCCGCTCCTCCCCTCTCTCAACCTGACGCGGTGGCTCCGATTACTCGGGAAGCAAATTCGCGCTGGGTTCAACAGGCCCCCAAGATGACCGCCGCAACCGCGCGCAGGACCGCCTCTCTCGGACAGCGAAGGGCGCAGAGCTTCCCGGCGACCCGCACTTGAGCGCCCATTCCCACGAGACGGGGCATTTCCCGGGGTGGGGAAGCTCGCGGCGAGCCCCGCAGGAAGCCTCTCTGTCTCTCCCTCCCTCCCCCTCCGCCCTTCTATGCGTCACCTGCCTTGATTAGCATATTAGTCTCCACGTGACGGCGTTCGGCGCGGAGGCCGAAAGGCAAGCTAGACGGCGCAGCGCCGCTCACAACGCCCCTGCGCTCGCGGCGGCGAGAGGCGAGGCGCGAAGGAGGACGCCGGAGCGCGGGACGCCAATAGAGCCGCTCGGAGCGACCGTGCCTCAGCTAGTTCCATGGCAAGCGGGGAGGCGGCCACAAGGCAGCACGTACACACCCCACATAGGAGTGTTCAGCTACGTCCCTCTCCGCCTGAGGCGCGCAAGCCTCGCCGCCAACCCCCACCCCGCAGCCCGGTCCAGCTGAAGGGGGAGGCTGGAGCTGGGCCGCAGCCAGCTGTCCGCGCACCCGGCCCTAGGAGAAGAGCTAGGCAGGCGAAAGGCTCCCCCCCCCCGCCCGCTTGACCCCGCCAGGCTCGCGCCTGAACTTTTCCCTCAGTGCTCGCTCGCTGGCCGGCGGGTGAGCGAGCCGAGGCGGAAGGGGCGCGTGCGCGGACTTGGCGCGGAGAAGTTCGGCGCGTTTGGTTCTGCGGCTTCCCTCCCGCCAAAAGAAAAAAAAATCCCGAAAGCTTGGCTGTTCTCTGGCTTCTGAAGGGAGGGTCTAAGTCATTGTTTCTGAGTAGAGGAAAACGGGGCAGGACGTCTTTGTCCAGGCGCCCCCCCCCCTCCTGAAGAGAGGGGCAGCCGGCTCCGTGCGAAAGAAGCGGCGGGGTCGGGGCCGCCGCTCGTTAAAACAAGCCTCGCGCACGTTACGGAGGATCCCCGGAGCCATTCCTGTCTTTGGGGGCGGGGGAAGTGCCAAACGGGAGTCAGTCGGCGGCGGAGGAGTCAAAGCAGGGCCGGCCTAGATTTCCAGGGCAGCAAACGTGGCGGGTGGGGCGTTTCTCTCCTCCCGCCTCGGCCGCATCCGTTACCTAGTTTTGGTTTGGCTCAAACTCCTTTTCGACATAAAGGATGAAATCCCACCCTCACTCCCACGGGGGCGGGGGGGGGAATCAGAAGAAACCAGAGCGAAGTTTTTGTGTGTTCGCGCGCGGTGTTCGTTGCACAAGGCAGGGCCTGGAATCGGGGGGGGGGGTCCTCCTTCCCCCTCTCTTGAGATGTTCAGATCCCGGGTCGATCCTTTACCGCTCCAGCAGCAGCAGCTGAACTCCTCGGGCAATTTCCTCTCCACGTCCTCCGATTCCTTGCCACTCGGGGAAGACGCCCCTCTTCTACTCCAATCCCACCCCCGCCCCAGATCATTTGGTTTCCTTCTCTCTCTCTCTCTCCCCCCCCCCCGGTGCACACTCACTAGGGGCCACCTTTGGTCCACGATTCTTGATCTCTCTAGCTTTCCATCCGCTTCTCGGTACCCCAGATTCCGTTCCCGTTCTCCTCTTCCTCCCCCCCCCCCGCCTCCTTTCTTTTGGCTCAGAAGCGGCCTCGACTGAACTTCGAAGGCGGCGGCCGCCGCGATTTCGCCCAGTCACTCCGGCGCGCGCGTTTCCTTCGCGCTCTCTCCCCACACCCAGAAATAGAGTAGTAGTGGGGCTGTAGGTCGGGGCAGAAAAAGGGAGGGAGGGAGGGAAGGAGAGAGGAACCGAGCCCCCGAAAGAGTGCAAAGCCAACTCACGGCGCGGCTCCGCTTGCTCGGTCTCTATCTCTCTCTCCCCCTTCCCCACCCCGCCACTTCTGTCTCCCCCCTCGCGTGCACGGTTTCTCTCCCTCGCTCTGCCACCCTCCCTTCCGCTAAAGTGCACCGCTCCAGCTTGGAAGTGTTGCAAATCGGGCGGCACAGAAAGTGGCATTTCTCCAATTTTGGGAGGCCAATTTCCTTCCGACTCAAGCAGCCGCGCGAGTAAAACACGATCCAAGCGGGGTTGGGAAGATCGGCGAGCCCAGGCGCGGCCAGCGCGGTTTCCTCGCTTGCCCGGTGCCGTGCGAACGCTCGTCCCTTTGGGCGGGTCGCTCCCCGCCTGCGCCGCGCCGGACTTTGCAGCCCACCGCTCGTCTGCTTCGGGCCTTCGCCGAAGAGCCACACTTTGCGCCTCCTCCGCCGCCGCCTGCTCAACTGCAGCAGCAGCAGCAGCAGCAAGAAGTCGAAGGGTTTGTGGAGAGAGATTGCGCTGTCCTCCTGCCTGCTCTTGGTGGTGCTTGGCTTTTTTATTTTTTTTATTTTTGTCTGAGGATAAATATATATATATATGGGATTCTGATGTTTGGCCAAATTCTCTCCACCGTCATGGTACGTGCCGTGGAAATCAATAATTTCCTCTCTGATTAATACTTTCCCTCCGAAGCAGCGGCGCACAATCCCGCCTTTGTGCTCGGCCTGCCAGAGCCCGGCCGCCGCCGCCTCTACCCAGGGGGCTTCGACTTTGCAAAGTAACAGGCGAAAATCAAAGCCTCCTTCGGGTCGGGGTGTGGCTAACCCTGGAGGCGCGCGAAGAGGGAGGTGGCGGCGGGGATAGTAAGGATAGGCGAAGGTCACGACCGGGTCGAAGGCGCTGCTGCTTTCTCTGCGAACAAAGCAAATTGGGGGTGGGGGTCCCGGAGGGTCCCCCTTCCTCTCCCTGGACTTATGTTCCCCAATGGCGACAGGAAAGACGCAGAGAGAAGAACCAAACCTAGAGGTCCCCCTCCCCAAGCACCCGCGCCTTTTTGAATCGGTGTCGGGTCAAGCAGGTCCACAGGTGCCCCCCCCGGCTTTTCTTTTCCTCTCCTCCCCCCGTTCTGTACAAATCGTGTCTTTAACAATCGCCGCCTTTTGTCAGTTTTCGCAAGGGATCCGCACCCGCCATTATCTTACCCAAAATTGGGGGAAGAGGGTCACCCAGAGCGAGAGAGGCCAAAAGCCCTCTCCTTCCCTGGTAGGAAGATCTCGGAGGAAAGTCCTTGCGGGAGCTTTCTTAGGTTGCCGTTGTGGTCGCCGTTACATTTATTTATTGTTATTATTTCGTGCCGCGCGGTGCTTTAGCCGCGAGCGGCATAAAAAGAGGTCGCTGCCCAGAGGAGCTTACAGTCGATACTTCGGACGTCGGGGAAAGAAAAGGGTGAGGGAGAGACGGGAGAGGAGAGGAGCAGCGGGGCACCGGGGGATGAGCGTGAGCGCAGGTACTGCCGCGAACCCGCCATGGCTCCCTTCAGTGCGCACGTGTGAACGAGGCTCCAGCGCAGACCGTGTTTCCTCAACTTGTTGGTGGAACTGCTTAGCCATCTTAAATGCCCCCAGCCCATTTAAACAAGGCAGTGACGTGCTTGTAGCCACCAAGACTCCTCGAACTTAGATACCGGCCCTTGCTCCCGAAACTGATGCCGTGGCGGGCCAAAGCGATCTTTGGGGATCTTCTTGGAAGCCGATCGCTCTCTCTAGTCCCCACCTCCCCTCCCCCCGCGCTTCTTTTCCTCTGTGCCAGAACAGAAAAGCTCCAAGCAGCGCAAAAGGCCTCACGAAGCGGTGAGGAGATAAAGTCCAGAACCGTCTCTTGGGGCGATTCCAAGGTTTTATTTCAGACTATTTGCGCTTGTCTCTACCCTGAACGAAAAAGTAACGGCGCCTTTAAAATGGGAGCGGGGGAGGAGAGGGACCCCTGCGGCGTTCCATGTGGGCACTGCGGTGGCAGCCCTTAGGAGGCGAAAAGGGTGCGCGCCTCGGAGTGCGCTCGACGGCAGGCCCCGGATAGCGGGAAGGACCGCCAAGGACCCGGTCTGCTGGGAAGTTTTCCTGCGCAAGGAACGGGAGCCATCGCAAAAGCTGGCGCAGGAGAACTTCCCGACACGGCTAGCCCTGCGCAAACGTCTGGAGAGCGCCGCACTTTCCCTTTCCTTGCGCAAACAAAAGTTTTGCTTTGTTCTGCTGGTTGAATGCCAGCGCCTTCGGATCTGCAGAAATGGATTTTATTTTTATTGCACAAGGTGTTTTTAAAAAACTGTTATGGGGGAGCTGTATTTGAGTGGAGGAAGAAGGAATCTGCCTCTAAAAGCAGCTGCTTGAGGTTCTTTTTAGACTCTCTTTAAAGCAACCCGGTAACTTTTTGGGGTAACTTTTTTGGTGCATCTCCTTTTTTTATTTCCCTTCTGCTTTAACGTTTTTTATTCCGGTAAGGCAGTCAGGACTACGAAGGAGATGCAGCCCAAAGCGTTTGATCATTGCAGCAGCTGAATTAAATATAGCTTTCTTTCCTTCCTGGGAACGGGAGATTTTCACGAGACAGTGTAGGCCGGGTCAGCTTTTGCACGCGAGACTCTGCAGTGTTTGCGTGTGAAGGGGATTGTACCAACAAAGGCCTGACAGCTGAACTGCAGTTATTTCAGTTTTACTTTATTTTTAAAAGGTTATATCTAATAAATAAATAAATTCCAAGAGGTTTGCTAAATTATTGAGAGATCAAAGTCAGTGGTACCTCCAGGGCAAGGCTTTGGGGGTGGGCAAGTCCAGGACTCTCACTCAGCAGAAAGAGCAGAAGAAGGGCTGTCTAATGCAGCAGCCTTGCCTTGCTTTTTTCCTGAAGTAAGGCAAGTTATACACTGAATAGCCTTTCCCCCATCCACCCATACTCAAAAGACTTTTATATCAAAAATATAATATCTACCAAACTGTACTGCTGGAGGATTCCTCCCCCCCCCCAATTACAGTACACAGCAACAATTGGGCTGACTTTGTGCAGGTAGGCAGCAAGTGACTTTCTGTGCCTCCTTGCAAGTGTGCACTTCTATCACATTAACAGATGCAGGACCAATGCATTCTTTAGTTTTTGGGTAGTGCTCTGTTAGGTTGTAGGACAAACTGAAGGGGAGTGTACCTTACGATGGTGGTTTTACAGTGCAATTGTGTACAGTACATGTCTACTCAGAAGGAAGCCCCCTTGAGCTTATTCCTAGGTAAGTGTGTTTAGGGTTGCAGCCTTCATCATGTTTTGTCTGGGAGTATAAACCCTATTGAAACTCCTTGGGCTTTTGTTCTCAGGGAGGATTGTTGCTTGTCAGGGATGTTGGAATGATGGCTGATGTGTCCATCCATTCAACAAACAGCGGCCTCCATTTTGCAAACAAGAGAGAGAAATGTTGTGGCAAAATGTCCAGTTTCAACATAAAGGAGAACGACTGTAAGGCTGTGGACACTTTCTTCATTCTAAGCATTTAGTATTTTAGGAAGGGGGTTAAAAGGCACTTCACAGAAACCAAGCAGTCCGGGAGTAGAGAGATGGTCACCTGAATGGCGAATAAATCATGGCACCTCTGATTCTACCTGTGGAACAAAGCTGGTGGCTTCCTGCTGGGAACATTTTGTTTGTAGTTGGGCAAGAGACTCATTTGGCCATTTTCCTCTCCCAGCCTCCTAGGAATCTTAGCTACCTGAGGTACTGGTTGGCTTCTGGGCGTCACTCTAGGTGTGGGCATAATGATTATTATTAATAACAGCCACATAGCAATGACCTGACCTTTTGCATGTATCTGTTTGGGACAGAATCCTCGTCATTATCGCCATCACCATCCATTAATTAGTGTTTGTTGGTGGAAGTAGATCGATAGTTAAGTCACACAGGCCTATCTGCTAGCAAATGCGTTGCCACATCTGCTGTTGACTTTGGTGGTAGAAAGCCAGCAAAACACAGTACAACTGGCCTACAATGTGTGAATTGCAGAAGGGCTTGTTTGAAGCTCCACACCAGTTGGTGCAAAAATGGTAGACACTGAGTCATTTTGATTGGTGTCAGTGAATGCGAAACGACAGCAGACTCGCAGTTTAGTTGGGTTTCTAATTTTGGAATAAACTACTTGTATGAAATCTGCAATGTGTCCTACAACCCTTTAACCTCAAGGAAACAGCTCTTTGGTTTAACAGAATGTCAGGAAAAAATTCAGATGTCACTCCGGCTAATCAGTTTTATTATGCATGTGTGTCCTGTCCTATCATCATCTCTAAGCCAATGCCAAAGGGGGGGGGCGGGGAGAAGAGCAACCCTCATGTCCTTAAGTTTCCCATCTGTGCTCCAAATTCATTCACCAAAGGAATGAATAAGGTTTGGATGCAACTCTCAAAGAATTCTAGGGTGGAATTCACATTACCACCTTAGAGCTCAGTGAAGGTGTCCCCCTCGTGTTTAACAACCCTTTCTCCCCAAATGTTCACATCAGCACAGCTTCATTTGTGTCAGATTCATTTTTGTTTGTGTGCACACCTGAGGATGCTGAACAGAGTGGGGATGTCTTTACCCCAAGCAAAGGTGTTTGTACCAGGACCCAGGTGGCGCTGTGGGTTAAACTACAGAGTCTAGGGCTTGCTGATCAGAAGGTCAGCGGTTCGAATCCCTGTGATGGAGTGAGCTCCTGTTGCTCGGTCCCAGCTCCTGCCCACCTAGCAGTTCGAAAGCACATCAAAGTGCAAGTAGATAAATAGGGACCGCTCCGGCGGGAAGGTAAACGGCGTTTCCGTGCGCTGCTCTGGTTCGCCAGAAGCGGCTTTGTCATGCTGGCCACATGACCTGGAAGCTGTCTGCGGACAAACGCCGGCTCCCTCGGTCTATAGAGCGAGATGAGCGCCGCAACCCCAGAGTCGGACACGACTGGACCTGATGGTCAGGGCCCCCTTTACCCTTTACCTTTACCTTGGTTAGAAATGAATTAGGCATGGTGTAAGGATTACAACTGATGTGAAGCTGGTTTGAGAAACAATGCATCAAACAGTAGTATTTGATAGCATAGTATAGGTAGGATACATATGCATTGTGGCTAATGTGTGGGTGCGGATTTAAAAGCCAGCATTGGAAATGCAGCGAGTTCTCAGTAAACACAGCCCTAGAAGGAATTTCAGCTGACTTCCATCTCACTCAGAATTGGGGGAGTGGTGGGGTTGTTTAGATGTATGTATGATGTATGTATGTTACAAGGACTGTTAGCTTTATGAGCCCTTAGAAAGTTTCGGAGAGGCTGGCCATACACACACACACAAAAAAAACCCAAAGCCCTTCTGTGCCATTGAAGAGGATCCTGGAGGGCACTTTTTGGTATTATGCAGTGCCACTCCTTAGGAGACAAATGTCTTGGGCTGATGTGTGCTATGCTATAGGTTGCATGTTTGTTCTCCACAGGATGAAATATATGAGAAGATGACTGTGGCACTGCAGAGTTGACACCAAGCTCAGGTTTGCAAAGCCGTTCTGTTCATTTCTCGATTGCATGCCACTGTAGACCAAAGCATACTTGGGTTGGAAAGTAAGTTGGACTGAAATCAGTGGAATGTGCTCTCTAGGAAGGGCCAAAATGGACACTATGCAGGAGTCACAGACATTCTCCCGATCCTTTCTTAAACTGGAAAACAGCTCCGGAGGCTGCTGTCATGAGCAGAGGAGCAGCAGCCTCTGAACCCTACCCCTTTCTGCCAGTTCCCCCCTGGTGTTTGCTTCCTCCAGCTGCTTTTCCACCCACAGGGGAAAGATATGGGATCCCCATATCCTTTTCTCTGCTGGAATAAAGCAGCTTAGGGAGGGCAATTCCCATCAGAAAAATGGCCGGAGGGGAAGAGAGTTAAGTTTCTCCATTTGAACTGGTAAACTCCAGTGGTTGCCTTTTAGTTAAAGAACATAACACACCTTTCCCCTCAAAAATGGAGGTTGTTCACACCTCTCCAGCATAGTACGTATCTACTCTGGCCCTGTGTGTGATTACGACTGAGATACCAAGCTCCCGCGCTCATCTCGCATTATTGGCCGAGGGAGCCGGCGTATAGCTTCCAGGTCATGTGGCCAGCATGACAAAGCTGCTTCTGGCAAACCAGAGCAGCACATGGAAACGCCGTTTAGCTTCCCGCTGTAGCGGTTCCTATTTATCTACTTGCATTTTGACGTGCTTTCGAACTGCTAGGTTGGCAGGAGCTGGGACCAAGCAACGGGAGCTCGCCCCCTCGCAGGGATTCGAACCGCCGACCTTCTGATCAGCAAGCCCTAGGCTCAGTGGTTTTGATTGCAGGCTGTGTCCTGATTCCTGAAACCCTCAAATGAACATGCTTTCACTGAGGTCCTGACTAGCTTCTCTGTTATAAGTAGTCCCTATATATGCTCTCCTGTGGAACCTACTTGTAGTGAAACAGAAGCGGAGCAGCAGAGGCTGGCCTGAGTTGTTGGCAGTTTTCTGATCTTTATCCTGCACCTGGTTACTTGTCTCTGCAGGGTGCTTGTTTCAGCCTGTTGGTTGGTTTGGAAGTAAGTCCCCGTGGTGCTGAGGGCAAGCAAATGGGTGAACGTTGCTCAGGGCTCAGAGTTGTGGCTAATGATCACTTTCCCCAGGGGAGGCCCACAGTGTGAGTAAGTGTGCACTATAGTGTGCACTAAGTTGAACTATAGCTGTTCAACATCGCTCTTCTGCATGCATACTCAGAACTAAATCCTATGATGTTTCATGAGGCTTTCTCTTGTGTCAATGTGCACAGGATTGCAACCCGAATGACACATGTGTGCTGAGAATGGGTGTGCAGAGTTTGACTTGGAAAGGAGTAAATTTCATGGCGAGTGCCGGGAAAAGGTGGGCTTGAGTCAGTGCACAATCTCTCTTAAGCCAAAAATTCTCATTCTAAAATTGGAAACTTTGAATTCAGTTCTGCCTTGAACAAATCTCGCTCCACCTCAGATACATGCATGCATGCGTGTGTGTGTTTGTGTGTATCCATGTGGATCTGGGCTGCTTGACAAAATGGGAGCGGAATCCAAATCTAAAGAAAGGACAGGCCAAATATTTTGCTCCCTCCCTTCCTCAGCTTTCCCTTACCCATTTCCAGGGACCCCCAATTAATTTTGACAGGAGCCTTCTCAGCGAGGCGCCTAAAGCCACACAAGCAAAACAGGACACCTTTCTCCCCCCCCCTTCACCCTTTGGCAAGAATTAGTGCTTTTGAATAGAGCAAAGTTTAAAAGTGTTGCCATAGTCTGAATTGAACTACAAAAAGTGTGCAGCTAAGAGGACATTTCAAAGTAGATCAGGGCTTTAAATGAAATTCCAAAGAAGAAAAAGAAAAGCTACTGGTTTGATTTTATTTCATTTTTTAAAAGTGGTGGGACGGTGGGAGAATTGAAGGCTTGCCCTTGGAAACTCAGTTGAGCATTGGCAGTCCACGATATGTAGGGAAAGAGAGACAGCCTAAGTTTACCTGATCCAGCCAAGCCATCTGATCCAATATACTCACAACTTGCAATAAGTGGGCCTGTAATAAGGGGACCCTGGTCACCTTCTCTTCACATAAAGTGTTTAGGGCAACACTCTGTATATGTGTGTATTTGTACACACACACACACACACACACACACACACACACACACACACACACACAAAGAGAGAGAGAGAGAGAGAGAGAGAGAGACCTTTGAATCATATTAGTGCAAATAAGAAAGATGAGAACAAAAGATTTGCATTATGACAAGTGAGAAGGCAAGAGCTTGGGTTTAATGAAGAGCCAGAAGAATATAGCGCCATGGTTATGGAGTTTAACCCTATGAAATGAAATGACACAGACTTTCCTGTTAATCAAACTATTAATCTACCTGTAGTTTAAAATTTGAGTGTAGGCACTCCTCTGTGCCCCCCCCCAATAACAATGAGATAAGCAGTATCTTACAATCCCCCCCCCCCCGAAAAATTTTTGTCCAGGGTGGTTGGGGCAGGAGCCATAATCTTTCCTGTGTCTGTGTCCTGCATCTTAATGAAGCAGACCATTGCCCACAAAGGTTCATGCTGCAATAATCAAGTAACCACGCAGATGATCACAGTCTTGTACACAGAACTGATTGTTTATGGGCTGTGACCCACATGAACAAGACTTTGGGACAGAGGTCCAGTGTCCCACTCAGCAGAATGAGCAGGAGGGAACCGGCTTGCTTAGCACATTTTGTAGTAGGGAAAGAAGTGACAGACAGGATCTTCTAAAGAAGAAGGGCACTATGACCATTAAATCCAGTCTTAAAAATGACAAAAGTCCCTACCAGAGAAGAATGTCAAACCAAGCTGATGGACTATGCAGAAATGGCAAAACTGATTGGAAAACTCAGAAACCAAGAGGACAAAAACTTAATTAAAGAATGGAAAAAAAATAAGTTATTTAGGTGACCACTGTATGGAAACAAGAGCAGGATTTTGATTCACTTGTAGTGTAAAAAAATTATTATGGATGATAAGGTTTGATATAAAATTTGGAGTCTGGATGAATATGCAGTTGTAGGTGTTTAAACTGAGACTCCATTGGGGGGGGATGAGAATCTCTATATACAGATATGTAAATATTAGTTTGTTACTTTGTTTATACTTTGTATTTGTAAAAGCAAAAAAAAAAAGTATTTCATTAAAAATATATCCAGTCTTACAATTACCTAATGGGGGGAAATGACAGTTAATACCATTGGCTCCCCGCCTCCACAAAACTGTTTTGGTCACTGGTCGCCACTGGTGTTGCTAGGAAAACCCAGGACCCATAGCCTGCCCAGTATGCCAGTGTGTGAGGAACAAGAACATTTTCTTTGTGGGGTCTCTGTAGACGCTTCAAAGAGCAGTCACTGGCACACAGTACTTTTTCTGGACATCAGTGCCTGCCCTTTTTAAAGGCCCCGTGTTTCTTGAATCCTGCCTTGGAGACCTGATGTCTGCCAGAAAGATAAGGTATAAATATTTTTTTAAAAACCCTAAATGTTATGAAAAATAAAATGAAGGGGAAGCCGTCCAGAAAACTGTACTCTCAGTCACTGAAATGGATTTGAATCTCCACGTTACCCGTGTGATTGCCTTGAAAGAGAGAGGGAGAAAGAGCAATGCCTTATACTATTCATTTATTTATATTTTGCTATTACTGTATACATTCGGATTTTTATCCCTCTCAGCCATAAATAATAATAAAACATGACATATATAGCAGCAGCAACAACAACAACAGCAACTTTATTTTTGGAAAGGTAGAAATTTGTTAAAACCTTTTCGCCGTCTGCTTCCACCTATTCGTTTGAGTCCTTTCCTTTATTCCAATTCGGATATAGTATAGCCGACTCTCCCAGTAGCGTTCCTGCCAAATTCCAACCACAAAAGCCCTCCTATCATTTTGGCTCTTGAGTGTCCACACTCCAAATCACGTTTCCCCACTTAGATGGCATAATATAACAGCCCTTTCCATGGCTTCCTTAATACCTAGCATTCCAGCCACCACGCGCCATATCAAATTTTGCCCGTTTGAAGGAATGGATAGTTCCTGCAAGTTGAGAGGGGCAACAAATCAATGCAAGTGAATCCACATTTGCTTTTTTTGCTGTTTGAGGCCAGCATGGTTATTTTTCCAGTTCTTGTGCTCCCCATTTTTCCCTTTGCATGGTCACTGCCTTCCTGCCTGCAGTTTTATCTGCTCCTAATCTGAGGCCTGTAAATGTGGGAATGGGGAGGACGAGACCAAGAGAAGAGACCTATGGTCAACAAGCAAATTGATTAGTAAGGCTTATTACATGGGTAGGCAAACTAAGGCCCAAGGGCCGGATCCGGCCCAATCGCCTTCTAAATCCGGCCCACGGATGGTTGGGGTGTCAGCGTGATTTTACATGAGTAGAATGTGTCCTTTTATTTAAAATGCATCTCTGGGTTATTTGTGGGACATAGGAATTCATTTATCCCCCCCCCAAAAAAATAGTCCGCCCCCCCCACAAGGTCTGAGGGACAGTGGACCAACCCCCCTGCTGAAAAGGTTTGCTGACCCCTGGCTTATTAGGTCTACAAAATACTATTTTCTCTCATATGAAGTTACGTGTCATTGTACATCACCAGCTTGCTCAGAATTCTTGCTATCTCTTTGAGAAACCCCTTGAATGGTTTTTAATCAGACTAGTAGAAGGGGGTTTTTTTGTGGGGGAGGTGGGAATTGCTCCCTGGCAATATCCTTACTTACTGACCCTATTTGCTACGTATTTTATTTTTGAGCTCTATTCACTGTTTTCAATCAACTATTACTTTTATATTTGCAGATTTGAATTAACTAACAAGTGGAAATAAAAAAAATGATGCACATTTTTTAAATTTAGCGAGAGAAATCAAGCTAACCTCCAATTCCAAATCTAGTATGGAGGCTTGCTATTTAGTTAGATTCAACAAAAGGATTGTACCAGTATGCTGGGGTTGGGGGTGGGAGGAAGGTTGCACAAGAAGGAAACCAGTTGTTCTGGAGTGAAAATTATGTCTGAAATATTTGTTTGGCTCCTATAAAACTATCCAGCTTGTGTGTTTGCCTATGCATTTTCAGAACAGAATTTCATGAGGTTTCTGCTTTTGCTTGCTGAATATAAGACACCTCAAAGGACTTTTCAGAGACATTTAGCATTGTGAAAAATTACCCCCCCCCTCCCCACCACTTGGCAATATTTTAGCAACCAGCAGTTTGGAGAATACCAGCCACTTTTTGCGTAGCAGCTTCTGGATAGAAACCGCTTCCAGCAGATCCAGGCTTTGTTTTTGAACCAGAACAGTGTGCTGGTGGAGTCTGCCCGGGAAAGAGGACTCTCTTGTCTCTGGTAAGAAAAGGTGGTAGATTTTGCATTTCTTTTTTTAACTAAATCCAAGTTATGAATCATAGGGTCTGATTCATGGCAGGTGCAAGTTTGTATATCTGCTTTGCAGGAGAGAAAATGCCAATATCTGAGACAGGTCTTACCTGGCTAATAATGTTTTGTGAATGTGAATAAAGTTCAGGATTTAGCCTTTTCATATATACCAGATATACAACTGAAACATATGCATGTATAAAATATTTTAATGCTTGACAACTGTGTTTTAATCATTTCCATGGTTGGCTTATAAAGTGGCACTTGATTACCTGTAACGATTTCTCCACCTTTTAAATTTTCGCATTTAAAATGATGCAAATAGATTTCCCTTGTTTTCAGTAACTGGTTTCTCTCCCCCGCCCCCAGCAGAATTTCGAGTTTTATGCAGATATTTTTTGTTTGCTTTTACAGCTAATGCCATAGCTTTGACACCCTCAGTTCTCACCCTTTCATTTCCATCTTATACGGATTATTATCAGTTGCCAAGCATTTTTCTGTTTGGAATTATCATGTCCAAAAAAAAAAACAAAAGAAAAGTTTTGCAGTCACAGAGAAAATAAGTGCCTGCGCTCAGGGTTTCTAAAAGACCCAGGGACCAGAAAAAAGATGACAAAGACTCTAAGAGCACAATCCACTAGGAAGTTCTCTTGCGCCAGCCTTGTGCAAATGATTGGGAGCTTGGCAAGAGCATATTATGCTCTTTCCACAGTTTGCATTCATTTCAAGCAGGAAAGGGGGAACATCCTAGGGAATAGTATGGTAAGATTTTTTTTAAAAAAACCCATTTTACACCTTTTTCCCCTTATGAAAACTCATTTAATAATTTTGGGAGTGAAGGCAAGCAGAAAGTCAACAAATAACAAGGTTGAAATGCTGAAAAGCCCGTAATAAAAGAAATATCTCAGCTGAATTCTGTAGTAGTGGCTGGAGGCTTTCTTGATAAAGAATTTGAAGAGGACAAAATGCTTGCATTTTATTTTATTTTTGGGGCAGAAGACGGGTAAAGCAATCCTGCTGCAATGAGAGCAGCAAAGTCCCAGATAGCTAGAGAAGCGAGCTAGTTAGCAGTTGTGCATAGCAAAGTATTGTCTGAGATGGGCAACTATTGTGCAAACTCCATAGAAAAGCGCTGTTTATTTTGTGTGAACTCCTAGAAAGATTTGGGGGGGGGTGAGTCCTAAGTAGGGTCTTGAGTGCCACTGTCTGTAAGGCTTGAGCTGGGGCTAAAAATATGTAACCACCATAATATGAGTGAAAAGCCCTTAACCTGTGCCATGGACCTGGCATTGTTCGGACTCCCTCCCCCTGCCTTGCTTGTTGAGAATGGAATTTAACGTCCAGTGCAAGAGCGCCGAGCTATTTCCAAACCCTGCTTGTAAATATCAGCTCGAAGATGAAATCCTTGGTTGTTCCTTTTAAAATATTTTTGGAACTAGGAACTGCTGGTCATGAGGTAGAGCGGAGGAAAGAGAGCAGTTTCAACAGACCAGTTCTTTCAAAGACAATTGGCAAGTATTGTTCCGAAAGTATGTGGATGAGAAGGGCCTTAAAGAGGTCAGTTGCCACATAGCGAATGAAACTCAATAATAGCTAGATTTCTCACTTTTGAGAGCGCTGTAGTTTTGCTTCATGGATGGGCGGTTGCTTCTGTTCTGTCCTGCAAGTCAGAAGCAGGTGAATAGGAGATGTCGGCCTGAGGTGCAAGGAGAGGGGTGGAACTGGATTTCCACAGGGTTCAGCCACAAGGGCCCCCTTAGCAATGGGAGGTTATGCTTGCAAATCTAGGCCTTAAATAAATAAGGTACAATGATGGGTCACGGGCTGAAGTTTTCACATGCAAGTGACGTTAACAAAATCTGATTTTCTGATCCTCAGAAAACTAGCAGACACTGGGACGGGGGAGAGGTCTTTCAGAAGCTAGTATGCTAACTAATTATCATTTAATTATAAATATAGAGTTTAATTATACAACCAAAATAATACCACTTCCAACCATCTGAGACCTTATTCGCAATTTTTAAAAAAGTGTTTCTTTTAAAATTGGGTTTTATCAGTGATTAGGCTGAAAACAAAAAAGAAAAATATATTGGGCACAATTCAGTCAAACATCACTGCTTTTAGGTCTCATGGGCTTCTATAGGGGTTTAATTAAGTGCTGATAACTTTCCTATTGAAACTGGCAAGTCTTAAAAATGTTCAACTGGCTGGATCTTGACTGCTCAACATCTTAAAAATCAGAATCCAAATACCTGGCTTTAACTCTTCTAGAAAGTGAATTATACAAATTGTAACTTTATCGCCTTTTAAAATTAATTTAATTAATTCGCAGCAAGTAAGCAGCATTGCAAATCATGTGCATGGATTTTTAGTCATATAAAGTGTACTTAACCTGTATGTTATTATTTAGAAGTAAGTGTTCCAGGGTCACTTCTCGGGAAACCCAGTGATTTATGGTTGCATTGAAATGGGGTTCTGCTTTGCACAGCACTCCATATAACCACAACCCTAAACAGTTCAAAAATATTCAAACCAAGGCAATCCCAATCTTACCCTCCAGGAAAAAAATAAAATCTGAATCAATATATTATCTCCTGTCTTGCTTGGGATATCAGCGGGTGGGAATGTCTCTAGGAATTAATTTGCAGGTCTTGGCTATAAGGCCAGTGATGTTTCTCCAACTAAATAAAATAATTAAGCTTGTATAAATATACTCATTTTTGCATAATCGTTTCTAATTTGCATGCCTGACTTTCTGCCTAGTATTTGAAGTTTCTGCTCTTGCTGGGTTCCATCCACTGGACCCTGTTGAATTCAGCGGGCATGGCCTGCATTATTATTATTTTTTGCCATATATCCATAGCCACAAGGACTAGAAACTTTTTTTTTTTAACGAGCAGGCAAACGCAGATCAAGGAATCAAAATTTTGTACCAGACCTATGCTAAATTTTGCATATGTGGAATCATAGAAGACTAACCAGCAAAGATTCCATTAGAGGGAAGAAAGCTTCCTTCAAAAAAATAGAAGTGGAGCCCAGTGGCATAGTGTGTGGGGGAGGGCCAGGGGGCAGTGGCCTCGGGTGCAAATTTCTGAAAGGGGCACAACCAGGAGCAACATCCACCTGCCCTGCCCCTGCCCCTGGGCCTGCTGAGCTGTGAGGTGATGGAGCTGCAAAGCGGAGATCTGCAGCAGCGCTGGCAGCCATGTGCCTTGTGGACTCCGCATGCCCCCCCCCAGCACTCATTTCCACCCCAACTGTCCAATCCGCCAGGGGGGCACAACATTTGCCCTGTCCCGGGTACCAGCAACCCATGCTATGCCACTGGTTGTGTCCAAAGGAGGAGAACAAAAAGGAACACAAACTGTGGCAAAATAAGAGCAAGCAGGTAATAAGAGATACTAAAAAATAATTTCAGGAGCACATGGCTAAAACAAAAAGACCACCACCACCAACAAAAAAAATCCTTAAATACATTAATAGCAGGAGATGGTGTGTGGAGGTGGTTGGACTCAGATGACAAGGGAGTCAAAAGTATGCTAAAGGAGGGTAAGGGGGTTGCAGGGAACCTGAATGAATTATTTGCATCTGTCTTCACAGAAGAATATATAGGGCAGATCCCTATGCCTGAACTAACTTTTGAAGGAAGGGAGTCTGAGGAACTAAGGCAGATAGTGGTGATAAAATTCTAAACCTAATAGAGTAAACAGACAAAATAAAAACTGAGAAGTCGCCATGTCCAGATGGAAATCACCCAAGAGTTCTCAAATAATGCAGAGGTGAAATTGTTGATTGTTTAACAAAAACATGCCATTTGTCCCTCAGATCAGCCTCTGTACCCGAGGACTGGAAAGTAGCCCATGTAGCACCAACTTATAAAAAGGAAGCCTGGGGTGTCCTGGAAATTACAGGCTGGTTAACTTAAAGTCTGTCCCATGAAACCCAGTGGAAAGTATGATGAAAGATAAACTAATATAGCATATAGAAGAACAAGCCTTGCTGAAGCTGAGCAAGTATGGCTTCCGTAAGGGAAAGTCTTGTCTCACTAACTTGCTAGAGTTCTTTGAGACTGTCAACAAGCATATAGATAGAGGTGATCTGGTTGACATAGTGTAGTTGGACTTTCAAAAAGCCTTTAACACAGTACCTCACCAACCCACCCACCCCCCAAGGTCAGCAGTCATGGAATAATAGGAGAGGTCTTCTTGTGGATCAGGAACTGGTTAAGTAGCAGGAAATAATGGGCAGTTTTCTGAATGGAGGGATGCAGAAAGCAGAGTTGCACTGCGATAGGTATTGGCACTTGTGCTTTAAAACTTCTACATAAACAATCTAGAGTTATGGGTGAGAAGTGAAGTGACCAAATTTGCTGATGATACTAAATTTTTCAGGGTTGTTAAAACGAAAATAGATTGCGAAGAGCTCCAAAAATACCAGAGTGAATGAATAGGGCAGTAAAATGGCAAATACTCCAGAGGGCAGTAAAAATGAGAAATGCAATTCAAAATGATACATGTGTGTGTGGGGGGGGTTCCTTTCACATATACGCTGATAGGGTCTAAACTGGCAGTGAATGACTGGGAATGAGACTTTGGGATTGTAGTGGATAGCTTGGTGACGATGTTGACGCAGTGCATCGTGAAAAAGGCCGCGATAGAGACCATTAGGAAAGTGATTGAAAATAAAACTGCCGATATAATAATGTCATTATACAAATCTATCATTTGACTGCATTTGAATACTGTGTACAGCTCTGGTTGCCTTACTCAAAAAGGATATTGTAGAGTAGGAAAAGGTTCATAAAAGGGCAACCAAGATGATCAAGGGGGATGAAGCAACTTTCCTGTGAGGAAAGTTTGCAGCATTTTGGGACTTTTTAATTTTGAGAAAAGGTGTGTAAGAGGTGACACTACGGAAATTTATAAAACTATGCATGTCTGGAGAAAGTGAAAAAGTCCCACCTTCCTTAATGCTATATAACTTGTTGACATGAGATCCAGGGCAGATAAAAGCCTTTTCCTCCATGAAATCATTTAACCCTCTCTTAAAACCATCCAAGTTGGTGGCAATCACTACCTCCTCTGGGAGTGAGTTCCATAGCTTACTGTTTTTTCTGACAGTTTGTCTCATCCTTCGTCTCAGATCAGGGATCCTGGCCGTCAGAACCTAGTCCTTGGTGCAAGTGGCTTTGGGATAGTTGGCCAAACAAAGTAGTGTGTCTTAAGCCTGGCATCCATTGCTCTCAGGCACTGCTGCTGAGTCAGAAGGAGGGATTGAGTCCTGGTGTCTGAGAGCCTCAGGAGTGTGTCGGGTGACACAAGGAACCAATGATGTTTTCCTCTTGCCCTATGAATGCTCAGAGTCCACCCTTGCTCTTTAGTCTGAACGATGCACACGGACATCCAACTCCCAAGAGACTGTGATCTACTCCCAGGAAAAAAAATGGCAGTGATCTACCCATTTTGGGATGGGGGAGTTCTAAGTTGTTGACCTTTTTTTAGGGGACCAGGGCAAAGGTCAAAGTTGTTGAGCTTTTTTAGGGGGGCTACGCCAAGGTTATAAAGCTTTTGGACAGGCACGCTGAAAATCACTCACCAGATATAAAGCTGCCCTGGACCATCTACTTCATTTTGATGGTACCACCCTTGCACTCTAGTAGCAGTAAAGGTAAAGGGACCCCTGACCGTTAGGTCCAGTTGCGGATGACTCTGAGGTTGCGGCGCTCATCTCACTTTACTGGCCGAGGGAACTGGTGTACAGCTTCTGGCAGGGCCAGGCCGGTAGGCGGGGTGCTGCACGGCGAAGCCGCGTGGAAGCCATGCTGCGCCCTGCGAGGGCGGGGGAGCCAGAGCGATCTCTGCCCCTCAGCGCCAGGGCACCCGACCTGCTCGAGACTGCCCTGGCTTCCAGGTCATGTGGCCAGCATGACAAAGCTGCTTCTGGCAAACCAGAACAGCGCATGGAAACGCTGTTTACCTTCCCGCTGGAGCGGTACCTATTTATCTACTTGCACTTTGAGGTGCTTTCAGACTGCTTGGTTGGCAGGCGCAGGGACCGAACAACAAGAGCTCACCCCGTCGCAAGGATTCAAACCGCCGACCTTCTGATCGGCAAGCCCTAGGGTAGGCATCCCCAAACTGCGGCCCTCCAGATGTTTTGGCCTACAACTCCCATGATCCCTAGCTAAGAGGGCCAGTGGTCAGGGATGATGGGAATTGTAGTCCAAAACATCTGGAGGGCCAAAGTTTGGGGATGCCTGCCCTAGGCTCTGTGGTTTAACCCACAGCGCTACCCGCATCCCTTCTAGTAGCAGTAGTAATGGATAAAAAAGAATGATGAAAAGTTGTGGATGCTTTTAGAAATTTACATTTCTAAATTTTGAAAGCAAAACAGGCACTGAACAGCAGGATGCCTGAAAAATAAAAATCTGAAGGTCCCTTAGAAATAACTCATGGCTGTCCAGCTAACCTGTGACCATAAGCCAGGAACCCATCACAATGTAACCAAAACTCTGCACCCCACTACCCACCCCTGATCTCCTCTACCTTCTGGAGTATGCAGTGTTTATGGCAAATGGTACAACACAAGGGAGCTCCCTAGCCCACTCCCCACCCATGGACCACCTGCTTGCTTATCTTTCACTCATACTCAGGGATAGTAATGAATACTGTAGTCACTTCCAGATGATTAGTTTATTGAGGATTCATTCTAATGTATTTGTGCAGGGTTTTTGGGGTGGTTGTTTGATGTCCACCATTTATTGATATTGGTTAGGAGATGACATGATGGTGGGGAGGTTATATGACGTAACATCAAGAAGTTGTCACGCCACACTTTCTAGTGCATCAATTCCCCATCAAGTCCCTTTTTCAGATTTTTTTTCTTTGCTGTTTTGAGAAGATGGCTTGCTGTGCGAGAGCCCCAAATGCGAATTTGTTGACACGGGGCTGAATCCCATCCACGGAAATAGTCCTGGGGGTGCCCCATCTCTTCACTCTCCGACACAGAGGTGTCCCAATACATTTTGTTGCACCTATTGCCTGCCCTTTGCAATCTGAAACACCAGCCATTAGATAAAGGATGCAACTTTCTAGAACAGCAAGTCTCATTAATGTCTCCCATTCCCCTGGATGCATCTCTCTCACATTCTGTGCCACCAGGTCTGCTTGTGTGGTTCAGCTGGTTCCCACCCTTTGCAGACCCTCCCAGTGTCCCTATTTTCCAGGGGCGTCCCTGATTTAGAGAAGCCGTCCCGGTTTCTGATTTGATCCTGGAATGTCCCGCTTGTCCTTAGGACATCTCTAATTTCATTGGATGAATGTTGGAGGGTATGGAGTAATCCAGCCATCTGAAGGCAATCCTATATATATAGGGGAGGTTTTTTTTTAAAAAAATGTTTAATGTTTTCCTATGTTTTTATATATGTTGGAAGCTGCTCAGAGTGGCTGGGGCAACCCCATAATATGTATTGTGCATAAATAGTAAAATTATCATTATGGAATGGGACGTCCCTATTTTCATTGGAGAAATGTTGGGGAGTATGCCTTTGGGCTGGCTTCTGAGTGTGCAGCTGGGTTCTTATCCTGGTGGTTTCACTCAGACTTTTGCCCTTAGTCTGACAGCAGTAGGCCTCAACCTTCCATTAAGCCACTGGAGGAGGTCCATTTGCAAAAACTGGCTAGGCTTTCTTTGTCTGGCCATTCCACACCATATCCTGGGATTATTCCCCCACTTCCTCTGTCTTGCACGTAAAAGCCTTCTTTCTTTTTCTTTTTCAACATATATATATTTGGAAAGGGGTGCAGAGGGAGAGAGGAGGGCTGAAATATTTTCCATATGTTGGCCGTGGGATGAGTCTGATTCCAGGTTCCCTTTTCACTCCCGTATAGAGTCTGGCAGGCACACAATCCTCTTTTGGTGCCAAGTGATATACTATAAACTTGTGAATTGATGCTGTCTTTTAACATTTGAAACAGCAGTGATGCATTCCATAATGCAAGAGGCGTCCACGTATGTGTGTGCCGGGAGATGGAGTTTTTCTCCCCCCTCTTTTCAGCAGAATATCACCAGCCCTGCGGTGTCCGCTTTTTGCGTCACACAGAGGGATCTGTTGCGTCACCCCATCACTATTTTCCTGACAGGTGGTGTCAAAGTGTGTGGGGGGGGGAAGGTATATGTGCTCAGGATGTGGCACAATTGAATTTCAGACTGTGGAGGAGGACATAAAAAATAAAGTCGCAGTTTTTGATACATTCCGATACATTCCTGTATTCAATACATTCCCGAAATTCATTCTGATTGTGCAAATAAAATAGAACGGATGGAATTCTACGGGATGTGTTGCTAGTGTGTGAAAACAGTCAAGGTCCAAGGATCTTCAAGCATGCACCTCCGGATGGTGGAGACGTCAGGCGCCATCCTGGTGCCCGGGCATCTTCACTTGGTCGCAAGTGGGCAATAGCCAGGTGCAAAACGCACTTGGCAAATTTCAAACGCTGAGTAGTAGATGTGGGCTTTATGAGCCGCCAGCCCACCCCACACACTGCTTTATGGGGCGGAGAATCTAGTTTTAATGTGACTCCACGGCTGCCATGAGATCTTGGACAAAATGCAAACTTTTATCATGCTCAGTGTCAGAGTTGCACCTTCAGATGTTCCTTGACAAAATGCAAGGACGCCCTTTGTGGGATGCCACAATGTCCAGAGAATAGAAAGTTTGCTGCAGGCAGGCGACAAATGTGTAACTCTGTTTCTCTCTAGACCCATAATGTCTCATCCCAAACATTTTCCAGAATGAAACATTCTTTTTCCCCCAGAATGAAACATTCTTTCTTTTTGGTGGCAACAGCCAAGATAAGCTAGGGTGGGGATGCTGTCTTCCATCACGATCATGTTTCAATCAGATTGGGTCAATTAATTTGGCTTTTTCTGGATTATCACGTGTCTAGAGTCTGGAACCAGTCAAGCAAAGAAGAAGAAGAAAGATAAATCTCAAATGTTCCTATTAGCATTTGGATCAGTTTCTGGTTTTGCACTGAAAATAGGATTTATTATTACTATTTATTTATTAAATTTGTATACCATCCTTCATCCAAAGGTCACAGTTCACAGCCTAAGACTACCAAATGTGAGCGCAAAACAAAACCAACAACTCCTCTCCCACAAACACATTTTAAAGGCTGTTGAATGTTAATTGGTTAAAGGCCTGGTTATGGAGAAACATTTTTGCCTTGTGTCTAAGATATGTAATGAAGAGGCCCCGAGGAGAGCATTCCACAAACAGGGAGCCACTGCAGAAAAGGCCCGTTCTCGTGTTGCCACCTCTCATGAAGGAGGCACACAAAGAATGGCCTCAGAAGATGATCTCGGGTTCCGGGTAGGTTCATATGGAAAGAGACAGTCCTTGAGGTATTGCAGCCCTGAGCCATTTAAGGCTTTATAGTTCAAAAGCAGCATTTTGAATTGGGCCCAGACACGAATTGGCAGCCAGTGCAGTCGCGCCAGGTTTGGTGTAATATGCTCAAACCGTCTTTGCCCCAGGGAGCAACCTGGCTGCCGAATTCTGCACCAGCTGAAGTTTGCGAACCGCCTTCAGAGGCAGCCTTGTATATGACGTGTTGCAGATTGGCACAGTGGTGAAGAGGCCTATGCTATGGATGGCTGCTATCCAGAATAGCCCCAAAAGTGTGAGCCCTGTATTATTATGATATAGAGCTGAAACACATTTGCGTCTCGAGATTCTCCGCTGCAACTTTTTCTGTCAAGTGCTTACTAGCTATTCTCTGGCTGTTATTATAATATTTGCTGAATATTCCTCCAGTCTTTGAGCTACATCGGACATCTATCCAAGTGGGGAAGGGAAATGAGACAAGACAAATGCAAGAGGAAGGGATAGTTCATCACAGAAGCGTAAGCATGTAGGAGGAGCCCTTGAGAAAAAACCTGGAGACCCTTGGAATTAGTAAAATTAACTGCTTTAATGGGGAAGCCATATAAGAATGGGGCTGTGGAAAGTAGGGATCGGGTTGAGAAGGATATGCTGGAACAGCGCCGTCTTAAGCGCCCCTGTCGCCATGGTGCGCCGGATCTCTCCGGCGCCCTTCCACCCTGTTTCCCAACGTGGTGGGCGGGTGGGCGCGGCGCTGCTGCGCGGCGGGCGGGCGGGCAGACACAGCGCGATCTCTCCGGCGCCCTCCCGCCCCGTTTCCCAGCGTGGTGGGCAGGTGGGCGCCGCGCGCAGCTGCGCAGCGGACCGGCTGGCCGGCCAGCGGGCGGGCGCAGCTCGCAGCACCCTCCTGGCGGGCCGGCACCATGGTGCCCTGCGCCACCGGGGGTCTACGATGAGCCGGCCCTGTGCTGGAAAATCATTAATGATGATGTAAAGTCAGGAAATAGATACAGTTTAAAGTCTATTCTTCCTTTGTTTCTGTGAGTAGTAAATTTGGGTATAACATTGTGTGGAACATTATAGATATATCTTGGATTATCTTTTTAAATTGCATAATTCCCCCTTTTGTAAACACAAACATTTATCAGTTTTCCAAATTCACAATATACTGACAGTGGTGTTTGCACATATGGGAACTGGCTGTACTCTAGCTACTCATCACGACGCGGGACTTTGATGGGAGGTAGAAACAGGTGAGGTGGATTATATCCCACAGTGGATTAGCATTACGCTTCAGAAGGGACTGTACTGTGCTGGATATATGAAGGGCTCATAGGAGTCACAGTTCATTGATAATAGGATTAATTTGGACTAGATGCTGGTGATCTAACCTGCAACTAGATTGCCCTGAGAGTATGTGCTTGGCTGCTAGCCAGATGCGTTGCCTCATCAGTCTAGGTTATTATTCGTGATCCACATAATGTTTATATACCTCCTTTGCTGCATTAGGGATGCTCCGAGAGTTCTTCTGAAACTTACGGATGTGCTGCACGTGTCTTGAGCAGCAGGGAAGGGGAACCTGCAGCTTTCCATGTTGTCCAACTCCGGTTCTCTTCAGTCTTAGCCAGCATGGCCAGTGGTCAGGGATGATGGGAGTTGTGGTTTAACATACAGTGGTACCTCGGTTTAAGTACACAATTGGTTCTGGAAGTCCGTACTTAACCTGAAGCGTACTTAACCTGAAGCGAACTTTCCCACTGAAAGTAATGGAAAGTGGATTAATCCGTTCCAGGCGGGTCCGCGGAGTACTCAACCTGAAGCGTACTTAACCCGAAGTATGAGTAATTGGTTCTGGAAGTCCGTACTTAACCTGAAGCGAACTTTCCCACTGAAAGTAATGGAAAGTGGATTAATCTGTCCCAGACGGGTCCGCGGAGTACTCAACCTGAAGCGTACTTAACCCGAAGTATGAGTGTAATTGGTTCTGAAAGTCCATACTTAATCTGAAGCATACTTAACCTGAAGCGAACTTTCCCATTGAAAGTAATGGAAAGTGGATTAATCCGTTCCAGACGGGTCCGCAGAGTACTTAAACTGAAAGCACTCAAACCGAAACGTACTTAAACCGAGGTATGACTGTATAGGTTTCCCAAATCTGTTGTGTAGCAGTTGCAATAAAACAGTTTCTGTCGAACACCGCTGAAGAGCAGTATCCTTTCAAGGAGAATGGATTACTCTAACCAGTTTGAGAAAATTAATAAAATAATAATAATATTTCATATTCAATGGTTCTGTGAATTTCAATAATTTTTTTTTCAAATAAAATAGAATTGTGCAAAATAACTCCAGGTCTGAGGAAGTCTGGCAGTTCTTATGCACTTCGTCCAGTGGCTGGAGCTTCATGCTCCACCACCGGGGGTGGAGAGCAGGCGCATTGCCCCCCGGGAACGTGGCGCAGCGCGCGCAGGGGCAGGGCACACGTCTTGGGGGCGGAGCACCCAGCGCACAGGGGCAGGGTGCGGGTTTTGGGGGTGGGGTGCCCAGTGCGGGCAGGGGTGGGCAGCCGCGATGGCGCCCCTGGGATCGCGCTGCCTGGGGTGGCGCGCCCCCACCGCCCCATCTTCCTATGCTACTGACTTTGTCTCCAGATAGTTTCACTTGCCGTGAAGTGAGGGTTGTCAAAAGGGTTGCCTTTATGGCTGTAGCGAGTTTGTAAATCTTTTTCTCCTTAATGGAAGTGGCAAAGGCGGTGGGTATTTAGGAGCTGTGGAATCTCTTCTATCTATACGGTAGAACTCGCTGGGTGTGTGACCTGAAATAATAATAAATATAGTTGTCAAAAGGACTGACCTGTGACACAATCCCTGCATGAGAATTTGCATTTCATTGTTTCTTTCGCTTTATTTGGTTGCTTCGCTGCTACTTCAGCTGCTCAGTTTGGTTTATTCATTTGTTGCTTTCAGCTTATCGCCCATTAAGGCTTTGCCTGGAAAGCCCACAGAATCAGTGAGAACATTGTCTCCAGATTCCGACTGCTCAAATTTAGCACATTTGATGGTTATTTGAATTCCGTTGTGGTTCTGCTTGCATTGTGCTTTGAATATTTCCACCAGTGTAGGAAGCTACCTAAGGTAGGGTTGCCACGTGCCTGAAATTTACTGAAATCACTGAAATGTCCGGGCATAGATAGGTCACAGCACACAGCCATATTGAGGGGTTTATTTTTCCAGATTGGCGTGGTGTGTGAGTGAATTTCATACGTTCACGGAGAGACCAGGACCCTTCTGCTCCTCTTCCTCCTTTGCACACTGTCTCTTCTGCACTAGGGGGTGCGACAGACCTCTGCCACAAAGCCATGCCATAAGGATTCGGACTGGGTTACCACATAAAACGAACACAAAGTGTTCTTTGTTTCTGAATAGTGGAAGTTAGGGTTATGTGGAACACCACCAAAGAGCAATATCCTTTCAATTTAATGGATTACTCTAACCAGTTTGAGAAGTAAGATTAGGAAGAGAAGCCAGTTTTGCTTTGCTTTTTGAGACAGTGTGGAGACTGAGTCAGAAGATGCCTGGGAGGCAGTAGAGCCTAAGAGGCAGGCCACACAGAGGCACCATAGAGAACTAACAGAATGGGCAGAGAGTAGAGAGTGGACTGGGAAGCAGAGAGGGATCGAGGGGAGGCCAGGACATGGAGCTAGGAAGGAAGGAGCAAAGGCGAAAGTCTGACACAGCGAGCTAGGGGAAACAGGTAGGCCTCTCTGCTGCTGAGAGGAAGAAAGCAGGTAAGGAAGTGAAATGTGGAGGCTGTTTGTAAGGAGGGCGAAGAACTGAGCTTCATGTATCGATTTGAACTAACCAGGCAAATCTTTGGTAGCAGCAGGCCTTCTTTTTCAGGAATTAATTATCTTTTGGGCAAAGAAATATTTCTTTTTGTCTGTTTCTAATTCACTGCTAATCAGTTTCATTGGATGATCCCAAGTTCTAACATTAGGAGGAGGAGGAGGAGAAATTCTATGAGTGGCAGCCCAGGGCATTTTGCTGCCTGAAGCGAGGCCCTGTGTCCCAGCTGCTCCAAGCACATATAAATGAATAAAGCTTGCTGCAGCATTCCTGCCCCCCATCTATTTGCCACCTGAAGCAGGTCACTTCATTCTACTACATGGTCAGCTCTCTTTCCGCTTTCTCTTCAACGTGCCTAATTTTGTACATTTCTATTGTATTTTCCCCTTTGTCATCCTACACACACACACACACACCCCACTAAAAAGCGTGAAAGTGCTCCATTACCCACCCACCCCAATCAATTTGGTTTCTCTTTTCTGTATCAGTTTTGAGATGTGGCACCTAGAACTGTACACGGTATTCCAAGTGTGATCGCACCATAGATTGGTATATGAAAGGCAGCACAGTGCTGGCAGTTTTGTTTTCTGTCCTTTCCCTAAGTATTCCTAACATGGAATTGGCTTTTCAGCCCGTACCTGCTGCACACTGAATTGATGCTTTTATTGAACTCTCTACCAGGCGCCCAAGAGCTGTTTCCAAGTTAGTCACTTTGATTTCAGACTATATCAGTGTATATCTGATGTGTGCAGGGCGTTGGTTCCTGTTGCCTGTATTGTGCAAAATCTAAATGAAGCTGCTGGGAGATTTCATATTGGGTTTTGGTGATACTCAGTTACATCTTTCTGGTGAGGCAGACATAGTCTTTCTATGGCTTTCTGCATATGGGCTGTTGATAAGGCCCAGATAAAACTGAGGTGGTGGTGATTGGCAGGTTGATTGACCTGGATATGGGTGCTTATCCTACTTTGAACAGGGGTTCACCCCCCCTGAAGGAAAAGATTCACCAGGTATGTTGTGGGGGCTCCTAGAGCTGCTATATGTTTCTGGTTGGGGAAATGGCCTCTTCCCAATGTTGCCTGGTGCACAATTGTGCTTTTTCCTAGGGGCCAGAGACCTGGCTGCTGTGATCGACACTTAGGTAACCTCAGTTGCAGATAGTCCTTGAAGGTTGATTGTTTTTGAAGAGTGTTCAGAAACTGCAACAGGTGCAGAATACAGTGTCTAGCTGTTGAGCAGCGTTTGTTTCAAAGGCCACCCACGTTACAATTATCTTTAAAGAATGGCATTGGTTACCGGTACCTTGCCAGCACGATTCAGTGTCCTGGTTTAATGTCCCAAATGATCCAGGCCTTGAATGTCTTAGGTAACACTTTCTCATCTATGCCTCCAAAGGCTGGGCAATCATCCTATTTCTGATAAGCGTCATTATCACATGTGTCTCTTCATAAGACCTTTTCTTTCCATTTTCTCATTGATCTGCAAAACTATTTTTTTAAGCTGCCCAGAATTTGTATTTAAATTGTAATATACCTTTCTTTCTTCTTCTTTGGCGATCACTCGTAGCCGAGTAAGATTGTCTTCGTTTTAACAATGGGTCCATAAATGACTGTGGAGGCCAATTCTGGATCCACACATCCTTCCACAGTGGGGACATTCATTTCCAGGTGGGAGTTGATCACGGTGTGGATTTACCAAGTGTGCCTTTCTCTTGGGATGTTTCTCCCTTGCGTCCTGAGATCGAGTGTCTTCAAAGCCCATGACACCTTTGGTAAAGGCTGTTCTCTAACTGGAGCGCTCGCAGGCCAGTGTTTCCCAGTTGTCAGTGTTTATACTACATTTTTTTAAAGATTTGCCTTGAGACAGTCTTTAAACCTCTTTTGTTGACCACCAGCATTATGCTTTCCATTTTTAAGTTCAGAATAGAATAGTTGCTTTGGCAGACAATCATCAGGCATCCGCACAACATGACCAGTCCAACGAAGTTGATGTTGAAGTATCATTGCTTCAACACTGGTGATCTTTGCTTCTTCCAGTATTCTTCAGAGTTTGCACTTCACATCAAGCTTTGCAGTGCAGTTCTCAGTTACTTTGAAGATCTGCATTTTATGATAAACACATTTAGAAAGCATGCATTAGAAAAATGCATGTTTTGTGTTATATATACATGCATTTTTCTAATGCATGCTTTCTAAACGTGTTTATCATAAAATACACATCTTCAAAGTAACTGAGAACTGCATTGCAAAGCTTGATGTGAAGTGCAAAATCTGAAGGATAATTCTCTTCTGATCCATACATTAGTTCAGGAGATGCAGATCAGTTCTGTTTACATCAGAAGTCACAAAGATCAAATTTCTTAAGCATTCCAGGTACATTTCAAAACTACTGGTGAAGCATTACTCTGAGTGTTCCCACCCAGCGACAGGGGGTCAATTTAATTCAGCTTGCAGTTAAAACCAAACCTGCCAAATCCACACTTTCCAAAACAACATGAGAACCAAAAAACAGCCATGCTTCGAAATTTGCACTTCTTTGAATGTTATGATGCAGTGCTCCAACCCACCAGGGCTTACAAAATTGTACATATTAGGAGAAAATGTATATTAAAATGAACATATTAATGAAAACAATGTACAAAGATGCATCATCTTAGAGGAAACTGCTTGCTTAAGTGTGTACATTAGTCAAAACGGCATGCAAAAATAAGCTTATTAGGAGAAATTCCCACTAAAAAGCTGCTTAATTTTCATGAGGATTTTTTTTAAAAAAAACACACAAGATTGGAAATTTCAGAATTGTGGAGACAACAACAACAACATTATTATTATTATTATTATTATTATTATTATTATTATTATTATTATTATTACCGTGCCCATCTGGTTGGGTTTCCCCAGCCACTCTGGGCAGCTTCCAAAAAAATGTTAAAAACACGATAAAACATCAGACATTAAAAGCTTCCCTAAACAGGGCTGCCTTCAGATGTCTTCTAAAAGCCAGATAGTTGTTTATTTCCTTGACATCTGATGGGAGGGCGTTCCACAGGGTGGGCGCCACCACAAAGAAGGCCCTCTGCCCGGTTCCCTGTAACCTCACTTCTCATAGTGAGGAAACTGCCAGAAGGCCCTCAGCACTGGACCTCAGTGTCCGGGCTGAATGATGGGGGTGAAGATGCTCCTTCAGGTATACTAGGCTGAGGCCATTTAGGGCTTTAAAGGTCAGCACCAACACTTTGAATTGTGCTCGGAAACATACTGGGAGCCAATGCAGGTCTTTCAGGACCGGTGCTATGTGGTCTTGGGGGCCACTCTCAGTCACCAGTCTAGCTGCCATGTGAAGAACTGAAATTAATATGGGGGGGGGGCTGAAAAAATGAAAATAGACAGAGTGGAAATTTAAGAAATAATAATATAATGGTAAGCAGGAACTTTGATGGACATGCATGTCAAAGCCCAGCGGTAGACCATCTTCTTGCATGCAGCACGTCTTGGGTTAAATCCCCAGCATCTCCAGGTAGGGCAGGGAGAGACCTCTGTCTGAAATCCTAGAGAGCCACTGTCAGCCAGGACAGACAATACGGAGCTAGTTGGATCAGTGGTCTGACTCTCTAAAAAAGCAGCTTCCTGTGTTCCCATGCCCCAAATTGAACAAGAGTGGGTGGTATTTTGGGGTTTTTTTTTTTTTTAAAAAAACATTTATTAAAACATTTCCATACCACCAACTCATATAAAATATCAAGGTAGTGTACAACAATCTGTGGTAAAAATAAAGCATAGAACACCATAAAGACAGTATAAAGCCATTTATTCCACAAAGAACTTTTCCCTCGTTTTAGCAGGGATGTGCTCTGGCTGGCAAAAGACAGAGGCTATGGAATAATATGCAAGTCAGACGAAGTTCTAAATGCCTTGGTGCACTGCTGTCCTTTATGTGGTGGCTCAGCCATCAATGCAGGCTACCTGAAGCAATTTTTTGCCCTTGGTAACTGAATATTGTAGGACTGGGCTTTTGAACTCCCTGTGAAGCCCCTTAAAGGTAAAGGTAAAGGGACCCCTGACCATTAGGTCCAGTTGCGGACAACTCTGAGGTTGCGGCGCTCATCTCACTTTACTGTTCGAGGGAGCCGGCGTACAGCTTCCAGGTCATGTGGCCAGCATGACAAAGCCACTTCTGGTGAACCAGAGCAGCACACGGAAATGCCGTTTACCTTCCCGCTGTGTTGTTGTTTAGTCGTGTCCGACTCTTCGTGACCCCATGGACCATAGCACGCCAGGCACTCCTGTCTTCCACTGCCTCCCGCAGTTTGGTCAAACTCATGTTCGTAGCTTCGAGAACACTGTCCAACCATCTTGTCCTCTGTCGTCCCCCTCTCCTAGTGCCCTCCATCTTTCCCAACGTCAGGGTCTTTTCCAGGGAGTCTTCTCTTCTCATGAGGTGGCCAAAGTATTGGAGCCTCAGCTTCACGACCTGTCCTTCCAGGGAGCACTCAGGGCTGATTTCCTTCAGAATGCATAGGTTTGATCTTCTTGCAGTCCATGGGACTCTCAAGAGTCTCCTCCAGCACCATAATTCAAAAGCATCAATTCTTCGGCGATCAGCCTTCTTTATGGTCCAGCTCTCACCTTCCCGCTGTAGCGGTACCTATTTATCTACTTGCACTTTGACGTGCTTTTGAACTGCTGGGTTGGCAGGAGCTGGGACCGAGCAATGGGATCTCACCCCGCCGCGGGGATTCGAACCGCCAACCTTCCGATCGGCAAGCCCCAGGCTCTGTCCCCGTGAAGTCCCTTAATCCCTCTCTTTTTGGGGAGGCGGTGGGGGGTGGCTCCTGGATTTATATTGCCCCAAGTGGAATGGGGGCAAGGATGCCCTTGGGCGATCTGTGATGCCACTGAGGATTCCGAATGCAATCTTATTGAATAGGGGGTACCATCCTCTGCAGAAGCAATCCATGAGACCACACACACAGAGCCAGCTGACTGTGCCCTCCTAGGCACCTGCCATTGCTCCGTGGTAAGCACACCCAACTTCCATTGCCAGCGTTTTCAGGAAGAGCAGGGAACTATCACTGTTTGAAACCTTGGAGAGCAGTTGCCAGTCCTCATAGGACTTCAGTCTTTCGAATTTCAGCAGCACCCCTATAAGGCCAAAATTCAGTGCCCCCCCCCGCACCTTGCCTTCCATACTGCTTGTGCGCTTCCGTTCTCAGCTCAGTGCCCAGCGTGTGGGGGGGGGGCGGACGGACTGGCTGCACTGCCCTAAATCCAGCTCTGTCGTAAACACTACTGATCTTAATGGGCCAATGGTGTCTCACTCAGTTGAAGGCAGATTGGTCTGTTCCTTGGCAGCCTGTAGGGTTGGACCGTCCTTGCCTTGCCACTGGCATCATTTGTCTTAAGGTTTTGATCAGGGGCTCTGCACATACTGGGAGACTGCAGGATAAAACCGAGGCTGTGATGAAAGTTACATGAAGGAAAATGAACAGAGCCCGAGGGTGCCTCATTATCACCGTGAATTTACTTTCATTTGGCTGTTGGGTGTATCATGTAAGTGTTTGCATCACAGAAGGGCTCCTGGGTGCGTTAGCCCTCTGTGCTAAAAGCATCTGAAGCTGTTATGGGTCTGGAAGTGTGGTGGGTGGGTGGACCCACAATATCTCAAGCATCCAGGATAGTCCTTGTTTACTTTGTGTTTTGCATAATCATGGTACTGAAAGCTGACCCCTGACCAGTGAACACTTTTGCTCAGATATCCCCCCAGCTTCTGAGACTTCAGGAGGTCCACATTTTCGAGCACATCTCCCCAATGTTAAAGGCTAGGATCTTGCCCTTTAACCAGAAAAGGCTGAGATTTTCAGGGACCTGAGCTCTGCACCCAGTACTGCATTCAGCACTTTTTCCCCTGAGGTCCACCGCCGAGGGCCTTCTGGCGGTTCCCTCGCTACGAGAAGCCAAGTTACAGGGAACCAGGCAGAGGGCCTTCTCGGTAGTGGCACCCACCCTGTGGAATGCCCTCCCACCAGAGGTCAAAGAGAACAACAACTACCAGACCTTTAGAAGGCATCTCAAGGCAGCCCTGTTTAGGGAAGCTTTTAATGTTTGATGGATTTCTGTATTTTAATATTTTGTTGGAAGCCGCCCAGAGTGGCTGGGGGAACCCGGCCAGATGGGCGGGGTATAAATAATAAATTATTATTATTATTATATTATTATTATTATTATCCATTTGGCATTGACCATCTTTGGCCAAAGGTTGTGTTAACACCAGAGCAGGGATTGGAAGAACCTCTTCCTGCTTCATTTCCTCCTGGGTGCATTTAACCGTGCTATTCCCTATGTTACAAAATAGATAGACTCGTAGGTGGAATTGGCGTGGGGATATCGACATTCCGGATTTATAAGCTTCAGATGTGGCATAGTTTAGATTCTCTGAGCACTTGCGCCTGCGAAAGGCATGGTGAGATAGTGTGCATAGATGCGACAGAAGCCAATGGAGCTGAACCAGAATGAGTTACTCCAGAAATAAAGAAGTGCTTTCCACCATGGCCTGATTTGCTAAACAGAGGGCCAAGCCCCAACAAGTAAGAGAGAGGAAGGGCAGGAAAAAGATGACGTGGGAGTTGGCAGGAAACCACGCATGAACATGGGGCAGTTAAGAGCTTCGCCAGGGGCTTCAGAGATTTTGGTTTCATTCTAATAATTATAAGATATAAATCTCATTGCAAGCTAGAGGTTGACATGGGGCATTTTGCTGCCAGAAAAGAAATGAAGGAAAGGGACATGAAATTCGCATACCTATACCAGTTCTTCAGCGGCTTGACTGCATGAATGTTTACTTTGATTATTGGTTAATCATTGGTTGGAAGATGTGGGGAGAGGCAGAGGAAGTATTTATCATTCCCCAGAGAGGGATGCTGCAGATTGGGAGACCCCTCTGAAAACTGGTGGCAGGTAAGTGGATGTGTTTGAATGAATCTTGTAGCTGAATTTTGGAATTTCCTGTATATGAAAATTTTACTTTGTCTTTGGGGGGGGGCTTTAATATATTATGGGATGTTTCATTTGTATGATTTTGGGGTGGTTGTTTTATATTAAGACCTGTTGCATCTCTTGGCAAGATAAAAATACTGGATATTATTATTGCTAATACTAGTCACAGCAAAGGATGTCAGATCCCTGCTTGGACAAGCACTGGAAAGAATAATAGCAATACTTTCTATTTATATATGTTAATTGTGCCACAAGCTAGTTGTTTGAGCAATGCACAATAAAAGTTTAAACAAAGTCTAAAAGACAAAAAAAAATGCAGATTGCAATAAAAGTCCAAAACAGCGCAGACTGCTAATCTGCAGTCAGATTCACCTGTTCACATGGAGAACTGACATCATTTCATAAGAGATAAAAATGTAAGAGCAACACCACCATGATAAAGCAGAGACAAAATATTAATATCAGTATTAAAGGTAAAGGTAAAGGGACCCCTGACCATTAGGTCCAGTCGTGACCGACTCTGGGGTTGCGCACTCATCTCGCGTTACTGGCCGATGGAGCCGGCGTACAGCTTCCAGGTCATGTGGCCAGCATGACAAAGCCGCTTCTGGCAAACCAGAGCAGCACATGGAAATGCCGTTTACCTTCCCACTGTAGTGGTTCCTATTTATCTACCCTGCATTTTGACGTGCTTTCGAACTGCTAGGTTGGCAGGAGCTTGGACCAAGCAACGGGAGCTCACCCCGTCACAGGGATTCGAACCGCCGACCTTCTGATCAGCAAGCCCTAGGCTCAGTGGTTTAACCACAGCGCCACCTGGGTCCCTATAATATCAGTCTTACGTCATGCTAATTAAGAATGAGAAGATGGCAAAAGAGTGTTCAAACACCCTTAAAAAGTCTGTGCCTGTTGCTGAAAAGCCTTCAAAGTGCTAGGTGAACTTTTCTAGAGAGAGCGTTCTGCCGCTGGGGTGGGACCACTGAGGAGAAGGGCCTCACCCTCCATGCTTCAGAATGAGGTGGCACTTGATCTTAGGGGAAAGTCCCTTTAGATGCTGAAGTCCCAGGCTGCATGGTCAATTTCAGCACTTTGAATTGGGCTCAGAGATGAATCAGAAACCAGTGAAGACAAGAAAGAACCAGCGATATACTGTATGTTTATATAGCCTGGTCTCATACTGCCATGTTTTATACTGGCTGAAGTTTCCAGACCGTCTTCAAAGGCAGACCCAAATATGATGCATTGCGGTAATCCAGACAGGAATTTATGGATCAGCGAAGCCAGGTTATCCACATCCAGGTAGGGTCATAGCTGGGATATCAGCCTCAGGTGTGCCAAAAAAAAGCCACTTGCATCACTTGGCAGTGATGGTCCCAAGAGATGCTCCACACAACAAGCTATGGACCTGACCCTTTAGAATACAATCCCTTGCAGAGCAAGACACTCATCTATGGTGAACAACAATAATAGAACAAAAGCTAGAAAGTTAGATTCTTGCAACAGTTATCATTCATTGTTGGCAAAGGGAAACATTTTATCTCCTCTTTAAAAATAAATAAATGATTTGAGAGTGGGGATGAAACACAATGTGTGAAGTTTGCCCTCCTTCCTCACCTCCCTAAAGAGTCTTCATAATTTTTCACCAAACACCAGTGAAGGCAAATCTGAGAGAAGAGCCCAATATTCCCAAATATTGGCAATCACATTTCCAGTTTGGGGGTACTAGTGTGCGCAAGGAGGGGCAGCCTGCCAATATATCTCAGGGGTGCTCCCCAGGATTCCTTTGCAATGATCCAGAGAGGACACCCAGGTGTCATTCTCAATCTGCACTGAAGGGACCCTTGGCAAACAGGATGCGTCACGGTTGGCCCTGAAAATGTCACCAGAGCATTTCAGGTGCCCTTAAGGTGCTTGCTTTTAGGGGTTTGGAAAAGATAGCCTGAAAAGCTAAAAGTTCACACAAACATGGGGGATAAAAAAGGCATAAGAACAACTGCAACGCCCTCAGACAGGCGTCCCTCCAGACAGGAGGAGGGTAGAGACTGGGAGGGACTTTTATCTGAGATCAAAAAAGAAATAAGACAGAGTGAACAGAATCTTGAAAAAAAATTGGGGGACATTCAAAACTCAATCGATCAAAAATTTGAAAAAGTTGTGGGGGAATTATCCCAACAAATTGAAGAGGTAGCAACAAAATCCAAAGGTCTAGAAGAAAGTTCGAAGAAAGTACAGAAGGAGGTGAAAGAAATTAAGAAAGAGACAGATGGCCTTAGAGAGGAGATTAATAGACTAAAGAAGGAGAAGGAGGAAATCTTAGATAGCTTAGCTCTGATGGAACTAAGACAGAGACAACTTAATTTGAAATTTAGAGGTTTGGTAGAGGAGAAAGACGAGAACATTAAAGAGAAACTGTCAACCGAAATTGCAAAATGGTTAGGGGTAAGTAAAGAGGAAATAGAAGCAGTCATCACAAATGCTTTTAGAATCAAGGTAAAATCCGTCAAAGCAAAAGCAAAAAAATTACCGGGAGACTGCTTAGTAATTTTCAACTCAATGTATATGAGAAATGAAATTCTAAGACAGAGCTTCCTACGGAAACTGATAATTGACGGAAGGGAGATAATTGTATTCAAGGAAGTCCCAACAAGAATGTTGCGCAAGAGGGAAAAATTTCGGGATTTTACAACAGTTCTAAGAAAGAATGGAATAAGCTTCAGATGGGAGATTCCGGACGGAGTCTCCTTCTACCTTAAGGGCAAAAGATTCATACTTAGGAACCAACAGGAGATTGACAAGTTCGGAAGGAAGTACGGCCAACTATTAGGAATGGAAAAAGGTAAAGAAGAAGGGGCAATAGGAGGCGAGGAGAAAGAGGTAGAGACACAAGAGGAGGATGAAGGGAAAAGCAGTGAAGAAGAAGGAGAAGTAGATACAGAGATAGATTTAGATAAGGAGATTCAAACTTAAATATTGTAAAAAATAAATAAATAAACAAGTAATAAATAAAACAAAATATGACATTGAAAATAAAGTCCTGGAATGTGAATGGATTAAATAACAAAAGTAAAAGAAACAAATTAGAATATGTGCTGATAAAAGAAAAATTAGATATTATATGCTTACAAGAAACGCACATTTCAAGGAAGCATGAAAGGATCCTGGGAAATAAAAAATTAGGATTGGGTTTTGTCTCATCTAACGAAAAAAAGAAAAGAGGTGTGGCATTATATGTGAAGGAGAAATTTAAACCAGAGCTACTCTTCAAGGATGAAGAGGGCAGGGTAGTAGGGGTACACATAACGGTGCAGGGGGAAAAGGTACTGCTAGTGGGTATATACGCACCAAATCAGAAGAGGGCGGATTTTTACAAAAAACTTGATAAAACACTGACAAAACACCTCGAAGACAAAGTAATATTGATGGGAGACCTTAACGGGGTAGTGATGCCAAGTTTAGATAGAACTGAAAAGAAAAGAATAAATGAGAAGGGTAAACTCCCAAAAACATTTTTCAATATGATAGAGAGATTAGGTCTAATTGATAGCTGGAGACTCAAAAACCCTATCGAAAAACAATTCTCACATTTTTCTGAGCCTAATCAAAGCTCAGGGAGGATAGATTACATTTGGATATCCCAAGAACTGAGTTCAAAAATCAAAAAAATAGACATACAGCCACGGACTTTTTCGGACCATAGTCCGATATATTTGGAATTAGCAGGGGAGACGCCCTCATTTCGTTGGAGAATGAATGAGGGGTTGTTCAATGACCAAGAGATAATAGATAAAGCAAAAGATATATTCAAAGAATTTCTGGATTTTAACCACAAAAAAGGTATAAATATAAACACAGTGTGGGAAGCTGGGAAAGCTTTCATGAGGGGTTTCCTAATCCAACAAAATAGTATAAAGAAGAAGGAAAGAGAAAAGAAAAAGGAAGAACTATTGAAACAACTCGCTGAGAGCGAAAAACAACTGAATAAAAAGCCAGGAGATACTAAAGTAAAACAAGAAATAAAGATGTTGCAAACCCAATTTTCTATCTTAATTAATCAAGAAGTAGAATGGAAATTAAAATGGTTAAGACAAAGGAATTTTGAATACGCAAATAAATGCGGGAAACTATTATCCTGGCAACTTAAGAAAAGACAAAAGCAAAACTACATACATGGAATTTGGAAGGAAGATAAGGTGACAGGAAACCCAAAAGAGATTAGAAAAGCTTTTCAAAAATTTTATGAAGACTTATATCGGAAAGGGAAAGAAGAGGAGGAAGAGATTGAAGTATATCTAGAAGGATGTAAACTTGGTAAAATATCAGAAGAACAGGTCAGTATGTTAAATGCCCAAATAACAGCGGCTGAAGTGCAGGCAGGAATCAGTAGAATGAAAATAGGAAAGGCTCCTGGCCCAGACGGGTTTACAGCAAAATACTACAAAGAATTGAAAGACGAAATAACACCAATATTGACATTAATGATGAATGAGATTCTGGATGGAGGACAGATACCTAGATCCTGGGAGGAAGCACATATAACCTTAATACCAAAGGAAAACTCAGATTTACTAGATGTAAAGAGCTACAGACCTATTTCACTGTTAAATCTAGACTATAAGCTATTTGCGGATATTGTCGGGAACAGATTGAAAAAGGTTTTGTCAGAAATAATACACAAAGAGCAATCAGGTTTCCTACCAGGTCGTTACATGAAAAACAACGTAAGGAACGTAATCGATATTATTGAATATTTGGAGGTGAAATTTGATAAAAAAGCGGCTCTGGTATTTGTTGACGCCGAAAAGGCGTTCGACAATGTACCCTGGAAATTCATGAAGAAATTAATGGAGAGAAGAGGAATGGGATGTAAATTTAGAGGGGCCGTCGAAGCAATTTACTCAAAGCAAAGGGCTAAATTAATTATAAATAACACATTATCGGAGGAGATAGATATATCCAAAGGTACGAGGCAAGGGTGCCCCTTATCACCCTTGCTATTCATATTAGTATTAGAGGTCCTGATGGACAAGATAAGAGAAAATAAAGATATAAAGGGGATAAGAGTCGGAAATAAAGAATATAAACAACGGGCCTTTGCCGACGACCTTGTGATAACGATAGAAGAACCCAGATCTAGCATGGAAGAGTTGTTAAGAGAATTGGGAAAATTTGGAAATTTAGCCGGCTTTAAGCTAAATAAGAAAAAGACAAAAATGATTACAAAGAATTTGACGAAGAGTGAAAGGACTGAGTTGCAAGAAAAATTTGGTATTGATTCGGTTAAAAAGATAAAATATTTGGGAATCTGGCTATCCAACAAAAATATTAATCTGTTCAACGACAATTATAATAAGACATGGAACGAAATTAAAAAGGACTTGGTAATCTGGAAGAATCTACAGCTGTCGTTATGGGGCAGGATTGCCACCGTGAAAATGAATATTTTGCCAAGGTTCCTGTTCTTATTTCAGATGGTACCGGTTATAAAAGGTACCGGGCAATTCTCAGAATGGAGAAAGGAGATTTCGAAATATATATGGCAGGGGAAACCGCCTAGAATAAGACATAAACTCCTAATTGACAAAAAAGAACGAGGCGGTTTCGCATTACCAGATCTCCAAATGTATTATGAGGCATCCTGTATTACATGGTTGAAAGAATGGGTGACACTTAAAGATACTGACCTCCTGGACCTCGAGGGGTTTAACAACGTGTTTGGTTGGCACAGTTACCTCTGGTATGAGAAAAAAATGGGACATAAAGGGTTTATAACCCATGTAATTAGGAAACCACTATATGAGGTTTGGGTTAGAAACAAACATCTCCTAGAAAGGAAAACTCCAAGGTGGCTGTCGCCAACAGAGGTCCTAAGTATAAAAAAGACAAACATGGAGGCAAATTGGTTGCGGTATGATGATATCCTCATAGACTCGAAAGAAGGCTGGAAAATTAAGCCATATGAACAACTAAAAGAAATAGGAATAGGATGGCTGCAGTATCATCAAATTAATGCCCTGTTCATGAAAGATAGGAAGAACCACGGATTTGAAAACAAAAAATCTAAATTCCAATCAGAATTAGTGGAAGGTAACGAGAAACTACTGTCCAAAATGTATGATCTTTTACTTGAATGGCACACGAAAGACGAGGCGACAAAAGAATGTATGATTAAGTGGGCAGTGGACCTAGGCCATAATATAAATATAGATCAATGGCAAAAGTTGTGGAACCACCAGATCAAGTTCACTGCCTGTATAATATTGAAGGAAAACATCATGAAAATGATGTACAGGTGGCATCTCACGCCCGTCAAACTGGCTAAAATATATAAAACAAATAATAAGAAATGTTGGAAATGTAATATAAAAGATGGGGATTTCTACCATCTTTGGTGGACGTGCAACAAGGTAAAGATCTATTGGGAATTAATCTACAATGAATTAAAAAGATTATTGTGTTACACTTTCCCAAAGAAACCTGAAGAAATGCTGTTGGGTATACTGGGGAGGGAGATTAAGAAGGAAGACCAAAACCTCTTCATGTATGCTACTACGGCAGCGAGAATCGTCTTAGCCCAAAAGTGGAAGACACCAGAGGTCCCAAGTGTAGACGAGTGGAGAGAGAAAATGACAGAATATTTAGAGTTGGCCAAAATGACAGGAAGTCTAAGAGACCAAAAAGAACAAAGGTACCGAAAAGAATGGAATAAGTTTAGGAAATATTTGAAGGATTATGTTAGATGACTAAAAACACTAGTAGAATTACATTTAAAATACAACAAAGAATTATAAAGCCATTGTCCACAAAAAATATAAGTAAAACTACGTGTTAAATACAGATGAGAATAAATGGAAAGAACATATATATATATATAAAGGGAAATGGACAGGCAAGAAAAAGTATGGCACCGAAAACGGTGAAATTATAAATAAAACCAAGAAAGAAAACAGGAGGAAGTCCAGTTCGAAAGAACAAGTGGAGAAGATGAACGCTATAAGAGAAGTAAAGATAAATATGACACAACCAAAGTTTGATTGTACAAATGTAAGTTTATTGGAGAGGTACACAGATTTGTATGTTTGTTTTTATTTCTGTATGTATATTAATTTTATTGCTGTATGTACCTAACTTAGAAATGTTTAAATAAAATAAAAAATGATGATAAAAAAAAAAAAAAAAAAAGAAAATGTCACCAGAGCCACAAGTTTCCTTTTGATACGAGTCCCATGGAGACATTGTGGTGGGATAACAAAGAGAAATGGGAGTTGCTCAGAGAACTAGCAGAGGCCAACCCAGGGGGAGGTCGTAGCAGGTTGTGCGTGAGAACATGGGACCCCAAGATGCATCTGACCCAGGGAAGAGTTCCAGCAGATTGGGAGGTGGAGATCTGGATTCAAGGCAAAGGGCCTAGTGGCTGTCAGAGGTGCACCCCGCTTCTGCGATGCCAGACTCCCCAACACTATGTCACCAACTGTGAAGGTGACTCTGGGGCCTTCCCCTCTCACCGGACTGTGAGCCAACTCTCTTGCCTCTTCTTCCATCTCCAAGGACATGGAGGCCACAGTGATGATGCCAGTAGACCACGCATGTTCAGCCTCTAGGGAGGAGCTCTCATTCGCTTGCCCATTCCAGAGGCTCGGGACAGCAAAGGTGTAAACAAGGTGCAACCACCTCACTCTTCAAAAGGAGAGCCCCGGCGAGCATGCCAAGTGTTTGCTCAAGGACTTAGCTAAGCCTAGCCATGTATTTTAGTCCTCTGCCCTGCTTCACCTGCTTATAACGTGTAGACCTCATGTTGGGACACTGCACTGATTCATCAATAAGACTCTGAAAACCTCCAGTCGTGGCAACATTTTGACTGCTGAGGCCAAGGGGGAGAGCCGGAACAGTTAGGACATGATCACCCTGGTGCAAATTACAAAGAACTGAAACCGGTTGAACGCTGTTCTGAGCCCTGTCCTCATCCCGTCTGCCTGGCCCCTAAGCCCCCTGGCCCCTCCCTGGTTGCACCCAAAAAGGCACAAGGACAGGAAACGGCATTTCTCTGTCATGAAATCTTCCATGGCACGACAGGCGCAGCCATTTTGCTCCTCAGCCTGGGCAGGCTGCCTCGGCGTGGTTTTAAATTTCCCCGTAAGTGGGATCATGGCGGCTGGCTTCTTTCTTCTTCTGCCGTGTGGTGTGGGAACAGCGGCCATGTTCTGCGCTGTGGGGAATGTTGAGAGGAGCCCAGCACCGGAGCAGAATAAGCTGTCTCTCTCCACACCCTCTGCTGCTTGCCAGCAATTCTGCTGTGGCAAGGGGCCCCAATTTGGCTCAGGCCCTCTCCGGTTTCTAACATGTGGCCAGCCTTTGCTAAAATGGCTTCCCTTTTCACGAGGCTCACTTTGTGCTGTGAGTGGTGGAGACGGGGGGGGGGGAAGGGTCAAGGACTGGAACAGCGCAGGAAGGTGTGTGTGTGTGTGTATGGGTGGGCGGGCGGGGGTTGTTATGGCTCAGGATTGAGGAGAGTTGGCAAAGATGTGTGTGTCTGACTACACCGACTCCAGCCCTTGCCAGATTTGCTTTCACGTGAGCTTTCAATTCATCCACCAAACTGAAAAAAGATTAAATAAATAAAAGGCCCCAGGCCCCTCCTGCTGCAGTGAAGCTGTGCTCAGGGAGCGGGGCGGAGATATGGCTCCGGCAATGTCTGGGAGTACAGCTTGGAGCTGGCAGGTCCAGGGACAATGAAGCAGACCTTGGCATCAGAGGTTTGGCAGAGAAGTGAGATCGGGGGGGGGGGGAGAAGGGGGGAGGCTTGCACAGATGGTCTTGCCTTTATTTCACCCCAAAGGGAAAGAGGATGTGGAAGGGGGGATTTGGAAAGGGGTTCTCAGACTCCAGATGCACCCCATGTTATATGGGGGAGGCTGCTACTTACTGACCCTTCTGTTTGTAAGCCAGGGTGTCAGTGGAGAGAAAGGGTGGATGCGTAGCCTAGGAGAGGCTGAGTGGGCTGGGGGGGAGGCAGCAGGCACCCACCTTGGCATTTGGGAGCGCTGGCTTCAGACGCACTGCCTGGCATCACTTGGTGCGAGGGTCCCAGGGGCTCTGGGACAGCTGCCCTGCTTAGGGGAGCCAGGCAGCTGTGACAACCAGGGACTTTGGTTAGGAAGGTCTGTGCAAGGGAAAACATCAGAAGCAACACCCCCCCTTTTCTATTTCTTTCTTTGGCTGGCTGATTTGGTGTTCGGGGGGGGGGGAGTCCCAGACAGAGGGTTGTGTGTGTGTGTGTGTGTGTGTGTGTGTGCACCTATTGTAGCCAGGAACGAGGAGAGCAGCTATTTTCTGGAAATACCCCTATTTCTCAACCCACATATCTTTTGCACAAGATTTTTGCCCAGCCGAGAATCTATGATGCTTGCAGATCGTTTGTATGATTCCTCGCCAAAATACATTCTATTAGACATACTTGTGTACAAAAATGCATATACTGGGAGAAATGCACCCAAAAGAACATGCTGTTTTGTGCTGACCTGAATAAATGAGAAGAGGAGGTGAACTGAACTGAAGGTTGAAAACTAAGAAACAGAGATTTGTCCATCCCTAGTCTCAATATGTTGTTGGTTTAACGGACATGGCAGGTCTTGCTTTGGATCTAGGGCTCTCAGCTGCACCAGAAGTTGGTGATCTGGAGAGTGGGGCTTCTATGCTGGCTCTCCTGTCATGGCAGGTCACTTCCTCATCCCTTCCAGTTGTCACTTCTCTGCCAGGATGATGTGTCTGTTAGAATGGTTGTCCCTTGCGGGGTAAGAAGTGATCGGATTCCCCCTCCGGCTGAGTGGAGCCCGGGGGTCGGCTCCTTGGTTTACCAGTGGTCTGGGATGCAATGAAGCAGTGAGGGAGAACTCAGGGGGCCGAAAACCTGCCATGAATCCAACCCGTGTCATGTAAACACAAGACCAAGTGCAGCAGAGTTGCAAGGCCTCTCTAACCTTTTGCCCGCACTTGGGGGGAAGGGAGAGCTATGACACAAGAGGGGGTAAGGGCAAAGCCATGGTCCTTGCTGTAGGCCAGTCCTCTCTAACCTGATCCCCCCCCCCAGATGTGGTTGGACTCCAACTCCTCTCAGCCAGTGGTGTAGGAAGGCGGGTGCAGTGGGTGCAGGCCACCCTGAGTGTCATCGCTGAGGGGGGGGGGTGACAAAATGGCAAAAATATGTATGTGTGTTTAAAAAAATTTGAAAATTGGGCTCACGACACTTTTTTTCTAAAAAAAACCCCAACAACTCCCACACCGACTGCACCCAGCTCCCTATGCAACTGGCAGCTAGGTGAGGTGGGGGGCACTGGGTGCCACACCGTGGCGTCTGCAGCGTGCCTGAGCCACACGTCTTTCCTGAGAGGGAGGCAGTGGACGGACTGCTTGCAAGCTCCACGCTGCTTTTTCGAGCAGTGGGGGGACTTGTGTCTGCCCACTGCCTCAGCCGCCCTACAGCTGAGGGGGAGGCTGCGGAGAGGCTCCACGCAGCGCACCCTGCCTTGGCTCGCCCCGCCCCCGGCTGCAGGATGCGCACACCTCACCAGGCACCTGAGCGGCTAAGCTATGCCGTTGCTCTCCGCCCTGGCAGGCAGGACCACCATTGGTCACACACAATGGGAGATGTCACCCAGCAACTTCAGGAGGGTGCCAGCTTGGGCTCTAGGGCTTTTACACCCTTAACAGGTGTTAAGACAGAGGGAGGTAAAGAACGGAAGGCAAAGCACACAAGTACTTAAATTCCCAGATTGGGGCTGGGTGACTTCTTTTCAAACAAGTCTCCTTAGCACTAGATGGGACAGACACATACAGAGCACCACTGTAGGCATGACTGAAAACTTCATCATACCAAAAATAAAATTTCTTGCACACACAAATTGTTCTTTCAGGAAGAAGGTTAGTCTACAATCCTTTTCTCTGATGTCTCATTTCCTATGTATGGGGCATTTTTAAAATTTTGGGTATGGAGGAGTTTTCAATCATGTCAGCCCTGACCTGAAATGGGTTTACCATCCCACTGAGAAATAGGCCTTAGCTTCCTGTTTGGAAGGATAATAAGAACATACGAGGTGTTGGGATGCCTGGGTGTGCTCGTCTCCTTCCTTTTCTCTCTTCTTGTAGCCCAAGAGTGCCTACTTAAAAAAGGAAAGAAAAAGAAAGAAACTGCTTTGATTGTGAAGGAGCATCTCCACCCCCATCGTTCTACCCGGACACTGAGGTCCAGCGCCGAGGGCCTTCTGGCGGTTCCCTCACTGCGAGAAATGGGGTTGCAGGGAACCAGGCAGAGGGCCTTCTCAGTAGTGGCACCCGCGCTGTGGAACGCCCTCCCATCAGATGTCAAGGAAATAAACAACGATCTGACTTTTAGAAGACATCTGAAGGCAATGATGTTTAGGGAAGTTTTAAATGTTTGATGTTTTATCATGTTTTTAATATTCTGCTGGGAGTCACCCAGAGTGGCTGGGGAAACCCAGCCAGATGGGCGGAGTAGAAATAATACACCATCATCATTAGGCTCATGCAACTTGAGGTGATCTCAGCCTCTTGCATGTGACATTTGCACCTGTGGACTGGGTGGGAGCAGGGAGCAGGGAGGAATGCTGTCCATAGGAGTCCAAGCTGGTGGATGCTCTCGTTCAGGGAACTGTCTCTTGGAGTTCGGTGCTGAAAGCACCTGAGTGACAGTGGCATGTGTTAAGTATGCATGAGCAATTGCAGTGTTTGGGTTAGTCAGCCTCCAACTGTGCAGCCCTGGGCTTGTATCTTGCCCTTTTCCTGGTCAGGACATCTGCAGTGGCTACCCATTTCCTACCAAGCCAGGTTCAAGGTTGTGTTAATTGACAAAGCCATGGACAACTTAAGTCCTGGGTATGCTAGGGACCACCTGAATCCTTATTTCACAGTTTGATCCCTGAAATCTTTTGTAGGATCTCATCTGCTGGTCCTCCCCCATTTGACATCACCAACCTTTCGTGTGGGACTGCTCTTCCAGTAGAGATCCAGCAGGCATCTTCTATAATAACCTTTAAAGGTTTGCTGTAAATTCTTCTGTGCTGCAAGGCTTATGCAGACAATTAAGCATTTTCTGGAATAGTTAACTGGTTATCTGTTTTAATTTTGGTGTGGCTTTTAGTCGTATTACATGGTTGTAAACTGCTTTGATGTTTTTCGTAAAATTGCAGTGCTGAAGTATTTAAATGAATGAATACTGTTAGGGGCTCCAGTGCAGGAAAACTGCAACCTGAGAGGTGCACCTCAGGATCCCTTGCAGTTTTCTGGAGGAAGTCAGGCTGCAACATTTGGATTGCTCTTGCCTCTGTTCCATTATTCAGCATCCTCTGTGACCACAGTGCAGTAAGGCCAGATTCCACTTCTCAGAATCCAGAGTGCACAGAGGAGTGGCAAAAATGAGCCGAGCTGCTCTAAGGCGCTCTGCTTTGGCTAGACATCTCTGTTCTTATGAAAGCTTCATTTGCTTATATTTGCTTAATAGTAATGTTATAATACTATTATAGTAATGTTATAATACTATCAAGCCAAATACTATACATAGAACTTTGTGTGTGTTTGTTTGTGTGTTTGTCTGCATAGTGTTCCCTCTTTCACTGATGTTCAGGCTGTGCCATAGTTTTCATAACCAACATGACACCATCCATGCAGAAACGGGAGGGATCGGAAGGGAAGCCCCAATGTTTACAGAGGTACAATTAAAACAAAACCCTAAGTTGGGGTGGGGAGGGGAGGGGAAAACTCAAGGACAGCCCAATGAGGCTTAAGCATGCTGAGTGGCAACAGATTGTCACTGGGAAAGTGAATAAAAACCAGTTAGGAGAGGGATTAGAATGATGAGTCTAAAATCCTGAATGGCAGCACTACAACACACTGTGTGGCAGGTCCCACTTGTATATACAGGCAATTACCAATTTATGCATGTCCAATTGACATGTGACCACGACTGCATGCATTGTGGCAACCATCACAAACAATGACTCGGAACACAACCCCCATGCAAATTGAGTCTTGCCTGTATTTAAAACCCTGCCTGAGACAGAAATTATCACTGGTGACTTGGTGCAGATAGCAGGCACCTTATACCAATAGATACCACAGAGCTCCCCTACTGTTGTCATAGGTGACACAAAAGTCATTGCTATTATATCTATATCCCACTTCCTGCCCCCCCTGCCCCAGAAACAGGAGTCAAGACAACTCACAAAATTAGAAAAAGCATGAATAAAACACAGAAAGTTAAAAACACATAAAAGACAATAGTTAATAAGTAATTAAACTATAATGATATTAAAATGATATAAAATAAATCTATAAAACCTAACAAAGAAACTTAGTGTTTTTTTAAAGGCACAGCATATTTTTAAATGCACCCTTTCCTTTGAAATAATGAGTTCTCAAAAGCCCCCTGGAATAAAGCAGACAAGAAGACAGAAGAACAGCAAGGGGGGAGCTATTCTATCCCCTCTAGGAAGGGAGCTCCAAAGTTTACTGCTATACTTTTCAAGTGTGCAAAGTTTGGGGCCATCTTTCCCTGTTTAGAGAAGTTTTTAATGTTTGATATTATACTGTGTTTTTAATATCCTGTTGGAAGCCACCCAGAGTGGCTGGGGGGGGGGGCGGGCAGCCAGATGGGCAGGGTATAAGTAATATATTATTATTATTATTATTATTATTATTATTATTATTATTAGGTTACCATTAGGATGGCAGGAAGGGCAGGCAGAGTATGAGAGAGATTAGCTTTTGCCCAAAGCCAGAGAGCAAATTCATGACAATAAAGGGATTGGGACCCAGGTCTCCCTATCTACTCACACAGTTAACAAAGCATATCACTAAATGCTCTGACGCTTGCCACAAATTGCCACTCACACGTGAGACACTGGAAGTTCAGAGCAAAAGCAAATTGCTGGGTGACTGATAAGGCCCCCGAGTGGTGGTGGGGGGGGGAGGACTGGCCCTCATTGTGGCAGTCTATAGCACGGAGAGGCAGAATTGGCCCGCCTGCCCTCTTTCTGGCAGCAGGTCCTTGCGTAGTTATTATTCACTGGATCATCTCATTGTGAGGTGAGGGAGGGAAGGATTGTTTGCAGCCCATTCTTTGGTGAGTGGGGAAGAGATATCAGTAGTGCCTTGAATAGGAAGCTGTGCATTTCATAGACCAGCTTGGAGCTGAGCCCTGGCGTGGGTCTGCTACATCCCATTTGGTGGTGATTGATGGCTCCCGATAATGGAGTGGTCGATGCTTAGAGGTTGTGTGGGGCTGAAGCGAAGGCTGCCATCCACCTGGCAAGAGGAGAATTCAGAGCGCTCTGTGGCCCACTGTGTCTTCCTAGGTTCTTTGGAAGTTACTGAGAATGCATATTGGTGCAAGTGAGATCTCCCAGCCCTTGCCTGCTTTGTGGCCTTTTGGGAGACTGGACGGTCCAACATTTTGCTGCCTGAAGCTTTATTCTCCTAGCTTGGATCCTGAGGCTTTCGAGGGCTAATTGAGGAGGGTGGAGAGGGGCAGAGGGTATGTCTCTTCCTGTGATATCAGTCATTGCACACTACAGCCAATACAAATTTTTAAGGGAAGGTGCAAGACCAGGCATCCCCAAACTTCGGCCCTCCAGATGTTTTGGACTACAATTCCCATCATCCCCGACCACTGGTCCTGTTAGCTAAGGATCATGGGAGTTGTAGGCCAAAACATCTGGAGGGCCGCAGTTTGGGGATGCCTGTGCAAGACACATTGGATTTGCCTTACTGATCACAGTGGATGCTCATAAGCTGACTTTTCTGCGCCATTGGGGTGCGGAGAGCCCCGTGGATTATTGCCTTGTGAATTATTTACTGTAATTCATCTGCAAATCTTAGGCTGACACAAGTTTGTTTAAGGGAAAAAAGAGGAAGCTCTGCCCATTGTTTCATTCATTTATTAATTACTTTTATACCCCCCCCTTTCCCATAAAATATGCCCGAGGCAGCTAAAAACTATCAAATGGACAAAAGAAAGTAATTAATGCACGTACCAAATAAGCATTATCACAATAAAACAACGTAAGAATCAGACCAGAGCAGATAAATGGCTAAAAAGGAAAGTAGGCATCCGTGTCAAGCCATTCACAAGACAATCAGCATCTGTTAGATCTACACACTATGAGATGGCTGCAGAAAAGCACTTTGTGCAGGTGGAACTTGCCCCACTATTCTGCCCTAAAGGTTTACCTGAGCCACTCAGTGCTGCTAATTCATTGCTGTCGAAGAATGAGAGGCCAACTACCGGTAATTCATCCCTTGCTGGCATGCAGCCTTGCCAACCCAGTTCTAGTCATGTGGGGTCACATCTCTTTTGGTCTGCAGGTGGAGTATCACATAATTGATTCCCCACACACCCCACACCCCAAAATTGTTCTGCATATAGTTGAGAAACCCTGCCCTCCCTATGAGATGCATTGGCTGCCAGTTTTGGACCAAAAAGCAGGGTAAAAATATCACAAACAAGCATCACATCATGTGATTCCACACCTGCGGTTTGAAGTGGTGCAGCCCATACATAGATTTGCCACTTCAGTAAGAGCTGGCTTATTGCTTCTTGAGTCTATTTTGTTTTGTTTTGTGTTATTATCTGAAGTGTGAGTGTGACAAACATGTGTTTGCATGCATGCGTTTCATACAGGTGCTCTAATCATAGCACCAGGGTTGGCTACAGCTCCCTGTGGACTCTGCATTTTGCAGCAAATCTGGGTTTGCTGCTGCCAAGTCTGTGAACTGACCACGAGTGGAAATTTGTCGAGGGATCCTGTTGTTCTCCTTTGATCTGGATTCCTCACATTGACCAGCATGGCCTCCAAAGGATGGTTCTGTGGTGCTCTGATATGGGCTTTTCCTGGAAAGCTGAGCCATGACATTTATGTATAGCTTCAATTTCTGTAGACTGAAAGTTGAAAAGTTATGTATCTCTTTGAGAGAACCAACTGTATTTAACAGGGTGTTTACCATGACTTCCATAACTAGCTGTTTCAAGCCACAGATATCTACCGGTATGGTACTTTGAGCACCGCAGGGTTCAGATTCCAGATCCCAATCTTGTTTTGGCTTTCCATTCCATCCTTCTGTTTCCTCCTTTAATGGTCAGCCTTCCCCACCCTTGATATTAATGAATATCGCTAGAAGTGCCATGCGATCCAATCAATTGCTTGTGTGGGAAATTAGACCATGAAGCTGTGTGCACTGGGATGAGAGCCCAGCCAGTCCAGTCTCCACCCTCAGCCCTGGGAGAAGCTGCTTCGAAAGCAGAGGTGGCGGTCATAGCCCTTCCGGGCAGGGCTATGGATCAGGGCTTGGTTGGACACCCTGTGAGTGATACTTGTTTGTTATCTCTTTCTCCCAATCTCCCATCCTCATCTGCTGGTGTGGCTTTGTTGAATCCAGAGAAGAGAGTAGTTTGCCTCCTCTTCCATGGCAAAGTCTAGATAAGTAACTGAGAGCATGAGGGCCAAATCCAGCCCCTAACCTAGCCTCTGATCCTGTGGATTCAGTCCTAGAATCAGGGCCGGCTCTAGGTAAGGTCCCGGTGGCGCGGTGCTGGGAGGTGGGGCACTGTGCGGCGAAGCCGTGCGGAAGCCAGGCGGGACGCTGCGAGGGAGGGGAGCACCGGAGCGATCTCCGCGCCTCAGCGCCAGGGCGCCCGACCTGCTCCAGACTGCCCTGCCTAGAATCCTAGAAGAGAATAATATAACTGACGAGTTGGAAGGGACCGAAAGGTCTGTTCATCTAGTCCAACCTCCTGCAATGCAGGAATCACAACTAAAGCACCCATGACAGATGGCCATCTATCCTCTGCTTAAAAACCTCCAAGGAAGGAGAGTCCACAACCTCCCAGGGGAGACCAGTCCACTGTCAAACAGCTCTTACTGTCAGAAAGTTAATAAAATAAAAAAATTCCTTCAGTAGCACCTTAAAGACCAACTAAGTTTTTATTTATTTCGCATGCACACGAAAGCTCATACCAAAATAAAAACTTAGTTGGTCTTTAAGGTGCTACTGAAGGAATTCTTTTAATTTTGTTTCGACTCAGACCAACACGGCTACCTACCGAAAGTTCTTCCTGATGTTTAGTCGGAAACTCTTTTCTTGTAACTGGAAGCCGTTGGTTCAAGACCTACCCTCCAGAGCAGGAGAAAACAAGCTTCTTCCCTCTTCCATGTGACAGCAGTTGAGATATTTGAAGATGGCTATCATAGCTCCTCTCAGTCTCCTCTTTTCCAGGCTAAACATACCCAGCTCCTTAAACCAGTCCTCAAAGGCTTGGTTTCCAGACCCCTTGATCATCTTGGTTGCCCTCTTCTGCACGCATTCCAGCTTGTCAACACTCTACTTAAATTGTGATGCCCAGAATTGGACACAGTATTCTGAGTATGGTCTGACTAAGGCAGAATTATGGTATATTACTTCCCTTGATCTGGACACTATACTTCTGTTGATGCAGCCCAGAATAGCATTATTATTATTTTTTGCTACTGCATTGCACTGTTGACTCATGTTAAGCCTGTGGTCCACCAAGACCCCTAGACAGGGGCGTCTTACCCATGGAGGCTAGTGGTGCCGGGACGCCAAGTTCTGGAGGGCGCCAGGGAAGAGGCGGAGGCTGGACACGGCGCCTCCCAGCATCAGCTCGCCACCCTTGCCCCGCCTCCGCCATGCCGCGCCGAAGCAGCGCCACACCCAGAGGCTCCATCTGCCGTGGCCACCACGGCACAAAGTGGCCAGCTGAGCTGGGAGGTGTCGCGTCCAGCCTACGCCTCTTCCCCGCTGGAGGAGCTGCCCTCCAGCTACACTGCCTGCCTCCTCTAGCCCCACTGGTAGCGCCGTCCTCCCTAAAAAATTGTTGACAACTCTGGGAAACGGGCTGTGTGTGTGTGCCGGAGGGAGCTTTGCACCATGGCACTAGATATGCTTAAAACGGCCCTGCCCCTGAATCTTTTTCACATGTACTGCTAGTAAACCAGGTGTCCCCATCTTATATTTGTGCATCTGATTCTTCCTGCCTTACATTTGTCCCTGTTGGAATTCATTTTGTTAGCTTGGGTCCAGTTCTCCAATCTGTTAAGGTCATTTTGAATTCTGATTCTGTCTTCTGTGGCATTAGCTACCCCTCCCAATTTGATGCTATCTGAAATTTGATCCTATTCCCACTGTTACTGCTCTTCAGTCACTTTCACCCAAGACATGGTCAAAATGGTTTCTTAAGCCCACTGTATTTCCTGCAGAGTAAAGACAGCAAAGGAGGCTCTGACAAAGCCCACCCTCCGCCTTTAATGCACCTAATACTTCTGTCCCATGTACAAGCTAAGACACATGAAGATGGTAGTGATCAGCTGAAGTGACTAAAGGAAAGGTTGCTGCTCACACAGGAGGAGAAGCGGTAAAAGAGCAGGCTGCCCCTGTCTTCTTGGCTTGTATAGAAGTGGGTGGGGCTTATGCTGCTCTCCCGAGGAAGTTTCTTCATGGACAGCAAAGCTACACATCTCCTGCTCCACAATATTTGTAGATCTCCTTGTTAAGCTACTGGAGCAAAACTGAAGTTAATAAATAGCAAAGGGGGGGGGACCACTCCAGAGAAATAACCACCCATGTTAAGCCTGAGGAGAGAGCCAGACTCATAATCTGGTGAACCAGGTTCGCTTCCCGCTCCTCCACATGCTGCTTCTGGGTGACCCTGGGCTAGTCACACTTCTCTGAAGTCTCTCAACCTCCCTCACCTCACAGAGTGTTTGTTGTGGGGGAGGAAGGGAAAGGAGATTGTTAGCCGCTTGGAGACTTCTTAGGGTAGTGATAAAGGGGGATGTCAAATCCAAACTACTACTACTTCTTCTTCTTCTTCTTCTTCTTCTTCTTCTTCTTCTTCTTCTTCTTCTTCTTCTTCTTCTTCTTCTTCTTCTTCTTCGGAAACATCTATATCTGAAGGATGAGGAATAGCCAAAGGAAAGGAAAGGGTGACATTGAACAGACCATGCAAAGGGTGGAGGGGTAGAGATAGACCAGAAGAGGGGAAATGAATGCTAGTGCATGGTAGTTCACGAGAAATGAAAGGTTTTTAATGTGTTGACATTAAGAGGACAGAGCTGATCATCTCAGATTTAGAGGTGGTTCAAAAAATAGCAAAAGCAACTAACAGACTTATAGCATCTTAAAGACAGAACTGCTTTATTGTGGCACAAGCTAGTCCACAAAAGCTGATGCCATAATATAGCAGTTAGCCTTTAAAGTGCCAGTGGGCTGCTTTTTTGCGGCAACAGACAAATGTAATGGTTACTCTCTGCAAAGGTTCTTTCTCATAGGCAACCCCCTAATACATATCTGTGGCTAGCTCACTTTGCCCCACCCTGCCTCTTATTGTAAGGTAATTGGACCCAGCTTCTATAAAGAGTGTGTGGCAGCCTCCCAAGGGTATTTAGTCAAGCCAGATGACTCACACAGCCACTGGCATTCACACTTCATGAGTGTCTAAAGGTCACTTGGGCAACTTAGGTAAGAGGTAGATCAGAAAAGTCTGACCTACTTCAAACTCAGTTTGTTCTGCAGTGTATGCACAAACCATATGAGACATGCAATTGTATGCACACACACACACACCCAAAAAACCCCACACACATTTAAAATGAAAAGTGATTTGGGGAGGTTGAGTGGAAGATCAGCCAGTGGGAAGGAGGTGCTTAACCCTTTTCTAACGGGATTTTGTTGTTGCTCCTATTTGATTATGGTGGTTATATAATTATGTCTTGGGGTGTGTGTGTGTGTATGCCCTCCCAAAGTGGGTTACAACAAATCAAGAAAAGACAACATTCAGATAGTTAACAGTAAAGGAATTCTTTTTTAAAAAGACCATTATAAAACAACTGGAATACAGCTTGGAGAATAAAAATATATAGGGTTTTCATAGAGTACAGCCCAGAGAGAGCCATATGAATTTCCTTGGGGAGGGCACGCTAGAGGTATGGGGCCACTGTCCCTGGTACTACCCAGCCTAGAACTCGAGCTAGAGAGCAGAACCTTGGGGGTGCTGGTCTTAAAGCTTGGACAGGTACATAAGGATGGAGGCTTCAAAAGCACCATGCTATGAGGGAAAAGTTTTAGGGACTGAGGGTTAAGCACCTCCTTCCTATTCCTCTTTTACTCAAGACTGCAGTCTCCTGCTGTGGTTTTCATTAAAACAAATATCAGTGAAAAGTTCAAAAAGCAAACAAAACAAAACAAAAACATTATGTATGGTTTGTCCTTTGTCCTAGAAATTAGCTTTTGACCATCCTCGGGGCTCCTTGATATGTGACCTCTGACATACAGCAGCAGAGTATGGTATGGCATGGGGGCCTCGTGCGATTGGTGCCTTCAGTTCCTTGGAGTGTAGATCTCCACACTGGATTCCGAGGTGGCGTATGTGACTTTTTTTGGGGGGGGAGTGGGGGGAGCCTGGCCATTGCTGACTTAAGTGGAATGCTGAGTTCCTGTTTCTTGGATACAAAGCTTCTGTTCCAGGATCCAAAATTTTACTTGCCTTTTTGGTTTATTTTACTTTATTTTATTGTGGAAGAGCATCAGACTGCTGGCTCGTATTTAGCTTTATGGTGGATTTTTTTCCACTCTCGGATCCTTTTAGCAGTGAGATCACTTGACCGCCTTTTACCCACTGCTTTCTATTCCTTCCGTGTTCCAGCCAAGTCCCCCATGCTTGCCATGGCCACTTTGAATTCTAATCCCTTCCTCAAAAGAGCATGCAATTCTTCTCAGTTTCGTTTCTTATCTACACTGCCTGTGTCTCATGATGGAATGGTAATAAGCATTTCCACGGGTAAGTCATACATATTGGTGTGGGGGATCTGGGGCCTTCCAGACGTTGCTGCACTACCGTCATAGGCCATGCTGGTTGGGATTGATGGGAGTTTGAATCCAACAACATCTGAAGGGCTTCTGGCTGCTTCCCTATCCCCAATCAATGAATGCATCACTGGTCGAGATGCTTATTAGCATGAGCATTAGAATAGTGAGAGCCCTTACCTGTTACTTCTTCCCACTCTAACATCAAACCATAACAGATGTTATCTGAATATTTGTCAAACTGTGTACCCATCAACTGGTCATTTACTCTGCCATTTTAAGGTTTAGAGAAGTGGCTCTTTTGCTGTGGTTAATATTTCGGCTTTATGATAACCAGAATTAGAGGTGATCTGGAGAAAGAATCGCAGGGAGTCCTTAAAGGGCACCCTTGCCTATTGGAAATGTCAATTATATTTCATTAAAGTTAATGGAAGAAGAAAGCCGGTTAAATGTGTAAAAAAGGAGCAAACGGTTAGTCACCAATCGGAGGTATTTTAAGTTTTAATTTTTCTTCATCCTACATCTTTTATCTTTTCCTTTTTTCTTTCTCCCTTCTCTCCTTCTTTTCCCTTTCTCTCTCTCTCTCTCTCTCCTTTTCTCTTTTTTGTTTCTTTTTATTTCTTACAATTTAAGTTTCTAATCCCTTTTAGGTTTGGTTGTTAGTTAAGTTATTTGAGTTACGTGAGCTATATTTGAGTTATGTTATGTTATATTATGTTTATGTATTATCGGATTAAGTTATGTTTCTTTCTGCGATATTTTCTTTATATTCTTGGATTATTTTATGCTATATTTCCTTGGAGTGTGGTGTTATGGCATGTAATGTTTTAATAATTGAAATAAAAAACTTTTTAAAATTAAAAAAGAGGAAATGTCAATTATATTTCTAGTTGCGTTTTTTTTTTTTTTTGGTCAATCCCGAATAGAAGTGGATTGGAAACGGTGCCCCCTAGAGGTCGATGGGAAGCCATGTATTGCATTCCCTTGTCCACATCACCAGCAGCTCCTAGGGATGCTGTAGAACTGGCACTATTTAGCGGAGGAAGGCCCTGGTCACTTCCACATGACCTGTTTATTGAGCGTTCATCTAGATTTGTTTGCACAAATTTTGCAGGGATGTGATACGATGCTCATTATTTACTGAGCAATCCCTCCCAATTTGTTGGTGGGGAGGCAATATGATGTTGTGCCAAGCAATTGTCACCCCATTTTCTTTGCATTGTCTTTACTGCAAAAAGTCCCCTAGACTTCTTTTGTGGGAAGCCCGTTTGTTGTGCGAGAAGCCCAAATCCACTTTGTGCAACCTGAATTTGCTGGTATGTGGTTAATCCCACCTGCAAAGACAGCAATGGTCCAGAACCCAGAGGTGTCCCAAGACGTTTTGCTGTGTCAGTTGCCGGCCGTGAAGTCCCTTACAGTAGAGTAGATGCCGAGGTTCAACTTGCTCTCACAACAAACCTCATAAACCTCACACATTGTATTTGGAAGTGACTTCTTGTCCCCTGTTAACTGCACAATCGGAATCTGCTGGTATGTGCCTGGATCTATCCCACTTGCAAGTTATAAGTTATCTGGGATTACCCTCTTGACTGTCTATAGTCCAAAGGCTAGTTCACAAGCCAAGTCAGCCAGGGATCTAGAGTACACATAGCCAGTGGTCTGGACACATTATAACCCTAGCTGCTCTCCAGCTGCCTTGCTTAGGCAGAAATGGTGGAAGAGGCACAATAATGCCAGACAAGGCTGAGCAGTTTGCTGCTGCTGCTGCTGCTGCAGAACCACCACCATCAGGAATAGGAGCTACCTTGAAGGGGGCAACAGAATGCAGTGTGTGTGTGTGTGTGTGTGAGCGAGAGAGAGAGAGAGAGAGAGAGAGGCGGGGGCGGGGAATGACAGGGGGATTTTATCATTTGCCCCTCCCTTACACTGTGGGAAGGGTTTTTTTCCTGTTTTGTTTTTAATTATTTACTTGTTTTTACCCTGTCTTTTATTCTGCGAACTGCCCTGAGATCTCACGATGAAGGGTGGTATATTAATAATAATAAGAATAATTAAAAATAATAATTGCACTGTCCATAACTCCCACCCAGAAGAAGGGCTGGGGGAGAATCCCCATTAAGATTCTGATAAAGTGGGCTGTAGGCTATGAAACTTTATGCTATAATGCATTCATCAGTTTTTAAGGGTTTTGTTGAAATAGGAGGGTAAATTCCTCCCCATCTCCATCACTGCAGGAAACTCGATCAAGCACGCAAAGCAGCCCGTTGCTAATGCCTTTTGGGCCGCCGCATGCTCTTGCAACAGCCTCAGTTTAGGAGCTCACGTTTGTTATTTGGGGCACTGGGTCCTTTCATTTGCACGCCAAGTTGGGCTGCAAGCTGGGCAGACCTGGATTCGGTTCAAATCCTGCCTCTGCTATGGATACAACGGCACATCTACACTGCAGACCCACATTGGATTAGGCGTCATACCTCCTTTCCCCATGAAAGCTTAGCCAGGGGTCAGCAACCCTTTTCAGCCATGGGCCGGTCCACCATCCACCAGACCACATGGTGGCCTGGACTATATTTTGAAAAATAATAATGAACGAATTCCTATGCCCCACAAATAACCCAAAGATGCATTTTTAATAAAAGCACACATTCTACCCATGTAAAAAACACGCTGATTCGCAGGCTGGATTGAGAAGGCGATTGGGCCGCATCCAGCCCTCGGGCCTTAGGTTGCCTACCCCTGGCTTAGGCTGTGTGTGTTGGGGAGGGGAGTAGGCAACTCTGGAAGAATTCTCAACCATTCTGGAAAACACAATTCCCAGTTATTATTTGGGGGAAGTCGTGGCCCTGCCAGTGCAGTCCTCAGAAATCAGTCACATTGACTTCAATGGGGTTTACTTCCAGGTAATGGGGTCCAGAATGGCAGCCTGGAGTGGGGATAAAAGGCAGGGTTTCTCTGTCCTCCAGACCTGACCTGTGTACTGTATATGCATTCCTGGGGCCAGCCTTTGCGTCTCAGTTTCCCAAAGTGAAACGCTGAATATGGGAATACTGTATGTAAAATTACACGTGTGTGTAACTTTTTTTCTCCTTTTTTTCCTGGATAAAACTTTTGGTTATTTTCCTCTTGTGCATCCCATCAGAGGCCAAATAGCTCGTGTAAAAGCAGGCCGGTTTCCTCCTCGCAGTCGGAAAGACCAAAGGGAAGGCATTCTCTGCCTGGCCTGGGACTGCCGGAGGCGCCTGGTCATCACTCCCCTCCGAAAGCAGCAGCAGACTCGGGCGGGAAAGGATGCGCGAGAAGCGGGGAAGGAGGGCGCGGGGCTTGAGGATGGCACCGAAAACCACCGACGGCGTCGGGACTGGGATGTTGCTCTCCTGGAGCGCTTTCGCCAGCGGAGCGAAAGAGGGGAAACCCACCCCAGAAACCCCCCCGGTCCAGGTCCTGGCCTTTTGAACCTGGATCGGCGGCGCAAGCCCCTGCCCCGTACCCGGCCTTGGCAGCCTGGCCGGCGGACAAAGGAGGTCTTTCACGTCGGCTTTCCTCGGGTGAAACTTCCCTCCGTCTTCGCAGGAACTTGAGCCGCCCTCCTTCCCTCGGCCGGCCGTGGCCTGCGCCTCCAACTGGAGCAGCGGGGCCCTGGTTCCCTCCGGCCGGAGAAGGCGGCCTTGCTCGACGGCCGCAGCCGGCCTGCTCCGCTTCCTTCCTCCCGCGCCGCGCCCAGAAAGTATTCTGCGGCCCCCTCCTCTTTCCACAGCGTGATGGGACCAAGCCGGGTGCACATCTTTTTTGGTGGGTGGGTGGGTGGGTGAGTTAGTGGCGGAAGATCCCGACTGCCCAAACGGGCTCCCCGTCGGGGCCACACTTCAGTTTCAGGCGCAATTCCTCCCGCCCTGGGATCAGGGGTCCCGCTGTGGTCTCCCGCCTTCTTTTCTCTCAGGAGGCCACATGTGCCTCAGACCCCTGAATGGCTGAACCCCCACCCCTCCGAGTCCGGGCACACCCTACACCCCCCAAGCCCCTGTTCAATCCATCGCGGGGCCGTGTGCCTGTGCATGTGCGCGCGCGCGACGGTACAGCCGTCGGAGGAGCAGAGCTCTCTCTCTGCTCGGGGGCTCCCTTCGACTCTCGGCTCCGCTTCTGCCCCAGGGGGGTGGTCTCTGGCAGCGCTGGCAGCTTGTGGTTCCCAACTAGCAAGGATGAGGGCAACCGAAGGGCACCCCACGGCGATGCCGAAACCTCGCAGACCTCCCTAAAACTGCAGAACACCGATTTCCCTCAACCAGTTCACTCTCCGACTGCCTGTCCCTTCGGATGTCGCCGAGGGGAGAGGAGGGAGACCCAGGCCACAACAACTGGCACCACCAGCCCGCCTCGTCCCACTTTAATTTCTTGCTTGGCACCAACGGGAGACCAGCGCTTTAGCCAAGGTCTCTCTCTTTCTCTCTTTTTAAATCTTAGTGCCCACGATCCTCCTGCCTTCTTCTTCTTCTTCTTTTTTAAAAAAGCCTCTCTTTCTGCGTCCGTTAGCCATTCCCGCTCCCCCGCACACCTCTGTAGCAAAAGCAAAAATCTCCCCAAACGGGGGTGGGGGTTAGGGAGAGACGAGGAGAGAGAGAGACCCTGACTAGATGGCATTCATCTTTCTGTGGTTTGGAGATTGCCATTAATATCTGCTCTTCAAAGGAATCCGAAACTTCCTAACGAGCCAGGGAGTGTTTCTGAGTGCAAAGTGTGCGTGTGGTTCCCCCCATAGCTGCCAAGTTTTCCCTTTTCTCGCGAGGAAGCCTATTCAGCATAATGGAAAATCCCTGAAAAAAGGGATAACTTGGCAGCTATGGTTCCCCCCCTCTCCGCGCGCCTCCGGTGTGCGGTGTGTGTGTTGTGTATGGGCGGGTGGGGGGGCGGCGAGTGGGAGGGAGGGAGCTCTCAAAGGCTGGACTCTTTTTTTCCTCCCTCCTCGCTCTCTCTCGCTCTCTCTCTCCCAAGGCAAAAGTGTTCTCCGTTCCAAACTTTGTCTAAACTTTCACTTTCAGAGCTCCGAGGCGGGGTTACAGACCAGCATGGAGTAGAGCGAGAGGCAGCGCGAGAAGGAGCCGCCGCCGCCGCCACAGCTACAGAGAGAGAGAGAGAGACGCGAGAGCACCCAGCGCCGCCGCCCGAGCTATGCCGCTGCTCGCCTTGTGAACACCCAGTCCCGCAAAAGCAAACCCCCCAAGTAACCATGTACTCCCCATACTGCCTGACCCAGGTAACCAGCCAGCCCAGCTCGCGGTGGAGGGAGGGAGGGAGGGGGGAAAGAGAGGGTGGCGGGTGGGGGGGAAGAGTGCGCCTCTTTCTCGCTCCCTTGCTGGAACAGGCGAGACAGAGGAGCCGGGGGCCGCTTCTGTCCGCGGTTTGCGCGTTGTGTTGTTGTTGTTGATGTTGTTGTTGTTGTCTGCCCTCCTCCCCTCCCCTCTTTCCTCCCCCCCCCCCCTCGCAGCGCGGCGCTGCCTCGGCTTCCCGGCTGCCTCGCTCGCTCTGCCGCGGCGTTTGTTGTCGCTGGCGCCGCCGGTGCGAGGGTTGATTTCTGCCTCCTTTTGCGCGCTTTCGCTGCGGAAGAAAGGGACCCTCGCGCCTTCCCTCCCCTCCCTCTCCCCCTCCCTCCCTCTATAAGTCCTCCTCGCAAAGGAGAAGGGGGGAAAGGGGGTTGGAGAGAGCCGAGAGGGGAGAGATGGCATCTTTCCAAGCTCTTTGTTATATTCGCTGCACATGGGTTTAGGAGTTCAGAAAATGGCGCTTCTCCCAAATTTATTTCAAGAAATGTAAAGAGAGGGGGGGAGCATGGGGTGCGGGGGGGGAGGAGGAGACGGGAAAGCGGGCTGGGTGGCCAAGTGGCGAGCTGAGACCCTGGTTGCATTAGGGGTGGGGGGCGTCAAAAAAGAATGTGCGAGAGAAATGCGAGGTTGCCGCTCGAAACGGGAGAGGGGGCTGCCTTGGGCGGGCGGGCGGGGGGGAGAAGCAGGAGAAAGAGAAGTTTCTAAAGTTGAGCGATTTTGAGATATGCCTGTGCTCTCCGCCCGCGGAGAAGTGCCGTCGCACGTCGAAGGTTGCCCTGGGTGGGCATCGGAGGAGTTGCTGGGGAGAGGGAGGAGGAGAGGGGGGGCGCTGGGAGGGGATTCCAGGCAAAGGCGGCGCGCGGGCGGGGGGTGGGGGAGAGAATCTTTATTATTTCGGTGGCGGCTGCGTTTAGTACCAACCTTGACTTGGGTCTCTCCTTCCTCTCCCCCCCCCCCCGGCCTCCCTCTCTCCCGCCGCTTCGCGAAAAGGAGCTTAGGCGAAAATCAGAAACTCCTTACTTTATAGCGGGGTGGGGGTACTTTTATATTTTATTTCACAAGCTACACTTCTCTCCCCCTCCTTTCTTGAACGGGCACAGGTAGATGACACTGTTGCCACAACTCTCGTCCATTTCGGGCCCCCTCCGTCGGTTTCCTTAAATAAATAAGCAAACGCTCCAACGGCCCTTCCAGGAATGCAGGTCGGGCGCACTCGGGGTGGGGGAGAGAGAAGAGGACTTTTGCGCGGCGCTGTTATTTTTCTGCGAGCGAGAAAATTGGCGCCATTGGGGAGAAATGCGGTTCCGTAGCGGGAGCAGCCAAACACGCTCCCCCGCCCCTCCATATCCGAGGAAGCGCTCTTGGCATATTTCTGCTTTGCTCCGTCTTAGTTGCCGGGGGGGGGGAGGAGAGAAGGGAAGAGAAATGTCCCAAACCCACTTTTTTTTAATGGAGCGCAAAGCAAAGCGCCCAACCCGACCTTGCTTGGCTTGCCCGCTCAAGTTCTCTCCCCGAAGCCGAAGTGCCTGGCAGAGTCGCCTCGGCGCGGCGCGTCCCAGGGGAAGGAGAGGCGCGCAGAGAGTAGCCGCGGCGCGGAGACTGGCGCGCGCGCGCAGGGGCGGGGGGGGCGGCAGAGGGAGAAATTACTTTGGAAATATATGTAATGAGGAGCCGAGAAGAGCCGGAGACCCGCTCAAACCCCCAAACCCCACCCCTCTTATGCCGAATTAGGCATCTGGAGGGGGGAGAGAGTTTTGTTTCTTGCCATCGCGTGATAAGTGGTGGTGTGTGGACATCAAGAAGCGCGATAAGTGGACGGGGAGGGCAAAGCTCAGCCTGGAGAGAAAGGGGTGGGGTGAGGGGCAGGGGGATAGTCCAGCAGAATAGTAGCGATGATAATAAGAATAAGAATTACTACGAAGGGCTGAAGGAGCAGCCTGGACCTCGCCGCCTCTCGCCTGCCAGACCCGCAGCCGGGTGCCAGCCTGTTGAGTCTCGCTCTGCCCCCCCCCTTCCAATCACTGGCCCGCCTGAGTTGCGACGGGTCCGATTGCACAGGCTGCTCGCGAAGAAGAAGCAGCTCGCTTCTTCCCAGGCCGACGGGGATCTCCTTCTCCCCGTCGTCCGCCCAAGCTCCTTTTCGCGGTCCGGCGAGGGCAAAAACATTGTGCGCGGCGGAGTGGGTGGGAGGGAGCAGAGGCTCTGGGGTGGAGATCAAGGGGTCCCGGGTCTCTTTCCGCGCAATTAATCTGGCTCGCCGCGCGAAGCGGGAAAAGGCAATCCGAGCCGGAGCGAGCGCGGTCTCACTTCGCTTCCAGAGCCGGAGGGAAGTCGAAAGTTGAGAGAAGCGTTTCTGTTGTAGCTCATCGCACTTACCGGTACACAAACACCCCCCTCCCGAATTCCCTCCGCTGCCCCTATTAACGCGGGAATCCAAAGTTGTTTTTTTAAAAAGCCCCACCACTTTACTTTTGCGGCCCCCAAAATTATATTTGGAAATCCCACAGACTTATTTGAAAGGTCGCCTCGGGTAGACGCACAGATGCACATATTTAGGGGAAGGGTAGAAGTAGCTGCGCCTCTTCCACGCGTTGGGCTTGTTTTTAGCGAAGGCAACCCGAGGTGCGTGAAACTTGGAAGCCCCGTCCAGAGGTTCCTGACCGGTTGCCTCCGAAGCAGCTCGGCCGGCCTCCCGAGGTCGCGTCCCGCGCGGAGATCCGTGGCAAACTTTCTGCCGCCTTCTCGGGGGTCAAAGGGGGAAGCATAGCTGCCAAGTTATCCTTTTTTAAAAGGGATTTTCCCTTATGCTGAATAGGCTTCCTCACGAGAAAAGGGAAAACTTGGCAGCTATGGGGGGAAGACGCTGTCGCGGCAAAGCCCATCTTCCTACACGAACTGTTCTCAGAAATATTGGTGACTAGGAGATAGTTTTCAGGGTTGGATTTGGGGCGCAGCGTAGGGAAAGAAAAGCTATATTCGCGTGCGAGGAGAAGTGTTATTTTTTAACTCTTACAGACAAGTGGCAAGAAGAGTATCAATTCTGAAATACATTTTTTCTTACCCCAACCAAGTTACAATTTTAGCAGCGCGTTGTTGCTCACTGTTCTGAAAAGACCTCTTCCATGTGTAGCATATATAGGTATATATTATCTATGATGATGAATATAGTTTGAGGGATTGAGCTACGTTCCTACACTTATATGCTTGTCAGAATTGGTGGCTCTAAAACGTTGTGCACAGAATATGTTTACAATTAAATATATTTATTATTACCTCTTTTTTTAATATAGCTTAGTGCATGTGTGCACACATGCATATGTTGTTGTATGAAATGCAGAACAACTCAGGCATATACCATTTTATAAATGTTTACACTTCCTGCACTAAATTCCATATTATAAACAATTCCTCCTTTATTTTGCTTTACCCAAACATTCTTCCAGTGGTACATCTAAGGGTGTCATGCCTGGTCCCACTTGCAAACTCCTCCAAAAGTAGTGCATGAAAAATCCAAATAGAAATATCAATATAACAAAGCAATAATCACATGTAAAACATGCACAAAAGCAAAGTTGATACCTAAAAATCCTACTGGCAGATAATTAAATTTAAAATGCCTTTATTGGCATATAATTATTTCTCTGCCTTTTGGAGGCTACAAATAAATATTTCTTGAGGTAGCTAAGAGAACAACCCTAAACACCCTAAGGCTGGTTCCTCAACAACTACCTGCTTTTTATCTCAGTTTGTTTAAAACAACCCAGGGCCATATTTATTTGTTCAGTTAGTTTAATGTAAATTTTCCCCATTGGCCCATCTAATTATAAAGACAGATCACAAAACATTGAAACTTATAAAACAGCCCCAAACCTATAAAATAGCTCTGGGAGGAAGGGAGAGAACCTGAAGATCAATCAAAAGAGAGAAGTCCATTAATTGTTAGTATAAGGAGATGTACACATATTTCTGTAGCATATGCGTCACTCAAGCTGTGCTTCATAGTAATGCAATATAAGGCCCCTTGTTAGTATTTTGTTTGCTATCTGTTTTAGTGTAGATGAGTATCTAACTTGCAAGGCCTATGGGCAAAGCGAATTTAAGGTGGCGGTTTTGAAAAGAGGAATCCTTGTGTTCAGTTCTTTGCTTTTTGTTCTTGCCCCTGGTTCAATGCCAAGGCAGAGAGTCCAGTTTCGTTTCTGCCTCTGGGAAGGAAAACCTTGTGCTCCTTTAAAGAGTTGCCCTTTATTTGTGCCCGATGAATTAAACAAACTTGGCTTGAACCATGGTAAATGCCCTCAGTAGATAAGAGAGGCTTCTCCCTCCCCCCCCCCCCCGCCACCCCTTTGAACTGGATTTCTTTTGTTACGATTTTGTAGGCCTGGTATTTTGTTTCCCTTGTGGATATTCATGCTGCTAGTGACTACCCTCCAAATCACCCATCCCATTCTGAACCCTGTAGCACACCCATTTTTCCCCAGGTGACATTCCATTCGCTCAACTGATGCATCTCATACCATAAAGAGGCTATTTGGGAGCCCAATCCTGTCCAGCTTGGATTGACCCCAGCTGCCTCTTGTACTATAACCAGGTTTGATCCATTCAGTTAGCTTGGAGTTTTGGTTGCACAGCTTTTGACATGCGTTTGTGTTTTCGGCAGCCGATGTTTGCCCAAGTTCCCGGGGTATTGTACACAGACCTGAAATTATCGTTGTACCCTCGCAGTCACATTTTTCCTGAAGTGGCCACCACCACAGAAGTGTTTCATTTATTATGTGGTGGAATGTTGGACTATTTTGCACTTCCATTGTGGTTCCCACGTTAGATCTGTTCTCCTTTCTAGAAGTTTGTTATCTGAGACTTTAGTTTTGCAGGGAGCTCAAAGCACACACAACGTAAAATCAGGCTGCTAATATTGAATCGACACACAGCACGTAGAATGCCATTTTATTTGACGGGTGTCTGTGATGCAGCGGAGGATGCGTATGTGTAGGGGTCAGGGTTACAAATTTTGTATAACTTCCTAACATTATTTGCAATTCAGGATAACTGGGCAGGTTTTCACAAAGGGCCATATCAGGCAATATGTGTTTTTTTTTGTGCATGTCTAAAATAAAAAGAAGCAGGCAGACTTCTTTTTGAAAATATGAATCAGCAGTAGTTACAGAGTTGGTTTGGATCATGGTTATAATCTATATTGCGGTCTTGTGTTGCCACTGTATCTTTTATGCACAGGTAACCCTCTAAATAGTACAGAACAGATAGCCTCTAGGGGGGTAGGGTCATATAGAGCATTAGTATATAACATGGAATACCCTAACGCATAAAAGATGGTGAGTAACATAATGGCAGAGTGTGTGTAGCACAACAGAACATTTCTTGTCTGCCTTCAAACATTTTTGCCAATCTAGATGGTTGCAGGAGCCGATCTGAGAGATGCAGCCTGTAACCTCGTGCAACATTGTCCAGAGTGCAGGTGTGAATCTGTCTGAGTGTGCACAGATGCCCCAATATGCTCTGCAAAATTACAAGGGGTTTTGGAACACACGCTTTGGGTGTGACTGGTGCCGATATTCCACTTTTGTGCGTAAATGTAGAAACTCATTCAGATGTACATGTTAGCAGCACTTTCTAGCTATCTATCTGTTCTTCACATTTAGAATGGCTCAGAAACTACATTAAGAAGCTGGCAGTTCATTGGTAAATGTAGGCCTCAGCATTGCAAATATTGAAGAAATTGGGACTATAATATATTTATTATATAGTCATACGACAATATCTTAATGAGAACAGTTGTTTATGTGCAGATACCAAGACATTAAGAACAAGATATGTGTGATATCAGTTGTGTACAGTCAGAGCAATAATTGGCTGTAGAGATGATTGAGGCCCTTCTATGGAATTGGTTTGAAATATGGAATAGAGCTGCCGAACTGTATACGTCAGTCGCTATTACATTCCTATATTTGGTGGATTTTTAAAGTTAGGGTGAGTAGCTTATTTTCTTTGACGGTGATCTTTTATTTGTCTAGGCTGCATTCTTATATCTGCAGTTGGGAGCAAGTCTTGTTGAACTCGGTGGGAGTTACTTCTGAGTAGACTTTAGGACTGCACATTTCCCAAAGATTAGGGCTGTATAAATATGCAATTAAACGTACATATAATTACTGTACATAGAAAACTGATGCAAACCAGACAGTTAATGACAGTATTTGCTAGAGTTTCACTACCCCGTCCCTGACACTCGGACACTAAAAGTTGACTGGAATACTATGAAGTATTAGCATTTCTTTCTTTCTTTCTTTCTTTCTTTCTTTCTTTCTTTCTTTCTTTTTCTTTCTTTCTTTCTGTCATTTCTGCCTTTCTTAAAACTAAAAGACAAATCTTTGGAAAATGACATTGTTTGCCAAGAGGGGACTTGAATGATGAAAACAAATGAGCTAATTCTGTCCAGCCTATCACTTCCCCTGGCTCTGTTTCAATAGATTGTTTGCAATACAAAAATATAAGATTGTCTGGCAGTGCAGAAGACTATTCTTTCTATCTGTTTTGGAGTGCCTCGCACCCGAGTCCTGTAGCAAATTTGGATGTGTTCTCATGACGTCTATAGCTTGTTGCTTTTCCACTATAGCTTCAGGACTGATTCTGTGGGTGCTTTTATTTGCTTTGCATTGCATTCTTCTGTGAACGTCGTAGGAAGAATCTCCACATGTGCAAGCAACTGTTTGAATGATCAAAAGTGCTTTATAAAGCTTTGACGTGCTGGAGCACCCTAATCAAATCGACCAGACGTTTCACAAAGCCTCGGAGATGTGACTACTCTCTTCTATTCAGCTCTTTCAGTTTTAAGGAAAAAATTTATCGGCTGAATTTTACATGTCCCTTCACCTTTCAAAGGGAATTTGGCCATAGATTCTTTTCTGGGGTGGGTGGGAATGTGGCTGGAATATTTCCATTAAAATGTGAAATATCAATAACAGATTTCATGTGTTTGTGTTGTGGGCTGTGAGGACTGGATGGAGAATTATATATGGTGAGTTATGGTGAGGAAAATGGAAAGTATCAAGATATAGGCAAACACAAAGCAAAACTGAACAATGCACCAGGCAATAAAGGAGTCTGGAATTAGTGAGGCTATAAATAAACATTTATGCAGTGTTGAAACGAGCATTCAGGTGAGTTTACAAACAATTCATTAAGATATTTATAAACTTTCACAGTTTGGGACTATCAATAGAAACTTAATTGCAAACTGTAAACAACTTTTCTTTTCATGTGAATGATGAACGGAGGCTCAATAAATGGGTTGTTTTGTGTCGTCTTTTTTTTTTTTGCTCTGGCATTTTATTTATTTTTTATTTTTGGTGTGTACAATGCATACCAAAAACTTAGGATGACTAATTCTACTGAATGGATTCTTTCCCCTCTTCTACTACTAGCTTTTGAAAGCTCCAGAGATTTTGTTTTTGAAAGTTGCTGTCAGTATTAGGATGCAGTTTCTAAATGCTGCAGGAAGAAAGGTGAGCCGCTCGGCATTTGATTGCATAGCTTATGCCGAAAGAGCCTATAAATCAATGTGCAAGATATTGCAAGAACAACGTGCTTAATTGGGCCATTAGTTGATAACATAATGGCACATACTGTACTGTATATATATATTTGCAGATGAGCTTTGTATATGGTGCAAGCCTGACCGTGTACCGAAGGTGGGAGAAAGGCCTATGTGGGAACTTCAAGGAGCTTGCTTTCGCTGACTGTGTGGCTGCAACCACAGCAGAATGGCGTTTGCATGCATTTGTTTGTGTTTGGTGCAATGCTCACTGTATATTTATCATGGGTTCCTGCCATTTAGAATAATCTGAATAGGAACCGTCATAATCCACCACCCACAAGATTTGGAAATGGCCCATTGTTTTGAATAGGGCAACTCTGGAGTAGACTGCAACTATAAGCAAGAAACATTGCACATATACCTGCATGCATATACACTTGATAATGTGCCCATAAAATATAAACATATGCTGGCATACCTGCCTTTGTCTTACTACAGCGCCACACTCCCCTCGCCACACACATGCATTTTAATGTGTAGGTAGGTATGTGCTTGCATGTAGATAGCAAACATTCATGAAGCAAATTGTTATCTACATTCCACATAGACACAAACCTACTGCATGTATGTTCTTTCTAGCCTATGGATCACACACGATTATATAAATCGAAAAAAATCCCACTCCATTTAACAATATTCCCCCTTGAATATGTGCCTGTTTGCATATATGTTCCTCTTTACATGGAGGATGTTGCCTTCCTTTATTCTTTATTTTTTTAACCAAGGCTGGTTGAAGGCCTGGCACATGCAGCGCTTCACACACATTTCAACGTATGGATCCTGATTTTTGGGGCAGCTTCCACAGACTTCTGTTGGATCTGGCAGACAAAATGCCAGCCCATATGCCTAAAATCTATGCATGGAGACTTGTTTATTCGAGCTCTGATTCTCCAAATAACTCATTTATCCAGAATGAGGTCATGTTCCCAAGCGTACAGCAAATATGGCAAGAAGCACTCAGCTTATCCCAGCCCCTGCTAATCTTCATTAAATCCACGTCCCCTAATTTTGTTTAGCTAACCGTTGCCTAGCCTCGCAGTGACTGTCTGTGGGGCGCAGAGGTGCTCCTCTACTCGGCTATTCTTTCAAACTTCTCTCGTGCTCTCTCCCTCCCTTTCCCAAACTTGATTTATAAAATGCAGAGTTCAGTCATATCCTGCCCTAGGCAGACGGCGTTTTCTCAATTGCCTCTGGGTTTCAGGGGCTCGAGGTGGTGGTGGGAGATGGAGGGGGAGTTTTGTCTGTTTCCATCCCTCCGTCTAGATTGTGCAGATGTTTGCCAAGTGATGATGTTCCTCGGTACGTTGGGGAAGGAGGCAGCCATCCTCAAGTCTGCGGCCTTCATGCATTATGCACTGCTTTTCCATATGCCAAGTAAGTAAGTAAGTAAGGTCCTTGTCATCAGTGGGATGGCGAGCAGCCCGCCCCTTTTAGGGCCTGCGTCTAAATGCCACTACAAGGTATAAATCAGGTCCCTGAAAGGGCTTGGAAATTCTTAATCACTGCTTCAGATGCTTCTGACTGTTGCCCCTCGTTAGGGACCTTTTGAGAAAGTGAAATGCTGCCTCTTCGATCCCCCCAGCCAGTGAGTTAGGGGCACAGAATTAACTGTAGGGCATAATTTCATTCAACAACGCTGCAGTTTGGGTAAACAGAGGAACGGCTTGTATTGGATTACCATTTGATTTCAGCTCGCTAGGTGTTTTGGATAACTGAGGCCTGGGGATAATAGGGGAGCCTGCTTGGTTGTTCCACCCCAACCACAGAATCCTTTGTGGTATTAATATGGCGGTTATGACTCTTGCAGTGGTTGCAGTGGATTCTTAAAAAGTGTGTGTGTGTGTGTAGAGAGAGAGAGAGAAAGAGTCATGCATCTTTGCTGGGAGAGTTAGGCAATGCCAGGAGAAAGATAATGGGGAAAGACAGTGAAGGAGCCAAATGGCATTCATAATAAAACCACAATCTTGTTTTGGAGGACAGGGAGAATTATAATTTTAAATTTAGCAGCACCCACCAGCTTGAAAAGCCATGCCCGTGATTTCTGAAAGGTGGCATCTTTAGCCAAAGCCTGCTTACTTTGACTCATATTCATCTGGAAAATCTACTGCCCGTCCCCCTTTTCCGTGTAATTTGTATAAAGAAGAGGTGCTGTGATGCCCCTTTTATGTGTTAGCAGCTCTTGGAAAAGTTCAGATGGATTTCTCATGACTCTAGGAAGCTGCTGAAAGGAGCCCAGAAAGCTGCCTTGTACAGAGTCAGACCATTGCTCCATCTAGCTCAGTACTTTCCTTGCAGACTGCTAGCATTTCAGATGGGGTTTTCCCCCCCCCCCCAGACCTATTGGGAAGTTGGAGTTGGAACCTACTATATTCAAAAGCATATCGTGTTCTCCCACAGAGGTGTTGCCCTTCCCCATATGATAATGGCTCTTCAAACAGGGATATTCCCCAGACCTGCTTGGCCTATGAGAATGCTCTCAAAGGGGCACTTTAGCATCCATTTGCTTTGCAGACATGAATTTCCTTCTCTACTGGCTGCAGGCCGTACAAAGTGGTGAAAATGACTATTCCTCAGATGAGCAGGATCTGTGCAGTTCAGCCTCACTGGCAGAACAAGACCTTTTTGCAAAAATCACAGAGGCCCGCTGGCGTTCGGTCACATTTAAGTTTTTCACCTTCTTCCCCAATAAATCTAAGAACTCTTTTGCTGCAAAGAGGGCATCTTCCTGTCAAAGACCTATCTATTCACATATGTATTTATAAAAAACAGCTGTGGAGGGTGTGGGTTTTTTTAAACCTTAAAAGAAACAAGTCCAGGGCGGTTAAATAATTGAAAAGGACTGAAATTTCAGAGAGAATACCAAAAGAGAAAATGAATGAGGGAGGAGGTTTGATGGGGGTGGGAAGAGCAAGCGTTGCTTCATAATTGATGGGGGGGCAAAAAGCACTTTTTTGGGGGGGGAACTCTGGCCCAATAACATTCCTCCTGGAGAAGGGGGAATTTTGTCTGGCTTGTTAGCCCCTCTCCCTCCCCACACTGTTGCTTGACAAGTGTTTAAATATGCATGGTGCGCTAAATGAAATAAATTCTGAAAGTGTAAAGCAGTGGATTGCTATAAATTTATAATCTGCACCTACTGGAATTTGCACCCAGTGAGGCTGATTTACTGCACAGATGAGAGCAACTTTACTCAAAGTCTATCTATGGCAGCTTGAGCTGGCTCCGTAGCCCTGCCTGTCTCTTTGGAGGGGAGTGGCAGATGAACCCCAACAGGAGAGAATGGATTTGAGAATAAAAGAAGCAAATGGAGGCTGCTTCTAGCAAGGGAGAATAATTTTCTGCCGATCGTTGCATCGTCCGGTTTTAGCAAAACCATTTGTATCATACGAACTGAAGCGCCTCAGGTTCTTCAGGGCGCTCAGGTCCAACTTAGCGCGTGGCGAAACAAAGCAAGCCATTATCAGGCCCCCAATGGCATCCTGCGACATCATGAATTTGTTAAGTGCAGTTGTATAGGACATATGTACTTCGCGGCACAAAGTAACAAGCAAGTATCCCTTCTGGCTTAGAAGTTTCCTTCTAGCAAGAGACCATGTATGTGTCTGCCCTTGGGTAACATCAAATAAAGCACTTTTTAGGTCTGATGTGGGCATTGTCAACCAGAAGCATTTTTTTACACCCGCCCCTTAAATGGAAGGGACAATTTTAGATTATTTTTTAAAAAGTGGATTCTATGCGTTAAATTATGTCCCAAGCATCATCTCTGTAATAGTAGTTCTTAATAGTGTTAACCATTGTCTCTCTTTTTTTGCAGACGTGTCACAAGCACAGGTGTGCAATATTATAGTGAAATATTATATATGTCTAATACATTCATGAAACAGAACCACATGCCTTTTCACCTCCAGACTCCCATTCTTTAAAAAAAGCCATATCATCATAATTAAAACTATGCCTGGAACGGCTTGCTTGGCGAGCAGAAATTCAACAGGTACAGTGCATGGTGGAGCCCCCGTTATCTGACTTTCTGAGGAAAGCCTCACCTGTTGGATTTCAGCCTTCTTAAAAGAGCAGGAGCATTGCCAGGAAAGGAGAGGAGAGGGTTATTTTTATGTTTGAAATATAAGCTTAATATCTGGATGGGGGGGTATTGTTTTACTCTGTTAGTATGTTATGCATTTTCATGTTTTTATATTGTAAATCGCCTTGTGATTTAGAAATTTAATTAACAACAACAGCTTAATATACAGGAATGTCTTAAGGAATAAAATATTAATGGAAGAGTGGAGTTTAAAATATTTTTTGCATAGAGGCAATTTTGCCAAAGGGTGCTAGAATGATGCTGGATGTAAAAGGGGAAGGATACTTTGAAAGAGAGCTGAGACGGGGTGGCATTTCATGTCTGTCTGTGTTAACATTTCCCCCTCACTAGTCCTGACTTCTGTGATATTCTGGCTTTTCATATTGAAATATCCTACTATATTGCACCAAGTGGGGCATTTTGGACCACGGCATCTTTCTGTTCCACCTTTATTCTACGTATTCACAAGGTGTACAGTCCAGCCGGAAACTCTTCTGAACAAGCCCCAAAGAAATGAATGGGAAGCATGGAATGGCATTGTAGTGATTTGAGCATCTGCTCCAAACTCTGGCGGGAGACTAGAGTCATGTACATGTGCTTAAGCCATGTATATATGTCTTAAGCGTGTCTGGAGCTGGTAGATTTGGCCACTCAGAGAAAGTGGATCCACTGTTGCTTTTAGGGAATTTATGTTATCTGCCCACTTTCACCCACTCCTGTGGTGTTTCCCTGGCAAGGCAAGGACAAGCCATGCATCTGTGTGGGAGGGGAAGCATTGTGTGGAACTAATTTACAGCAGTAGCTAAGACTGGGGGGGGGGTGTGATAATTAAGACAGTGTGACACATGGGTTTGCTTGAGGGAATGGCCCTCTGTTCTCTAATTTAGGTGGGCAAGGAAAGGGGATAGCTAGATTTGCTGGATAAGAGCCCTCCCGTTCCAAAGGCCCTGCCTGGAATAAATTGCTCCCGCATTGCATCCGTCACTATGAAGTGGGCCACGGTTATTCCCATTTTACAGCTTGGAAAGTCAAGCTGAAACAAAAGGCCCTGCCAAAGACCATCTAACCGGTTGGTTTTGAATCCAGATTCCCAAAACTCAACTCTACTTAAGTTGCAGCATGCTTTTGAATCGAGAGCCACTATCCCCAATTCAGTTTCTCTGTCACTGCTGAATGGGTTTGTGAAGAGCAGGTAACTGTTTCACTGCTGCCCCCAGTCTGATGCCCTCCAAATGTTTTGGACTACAACTCCCATCATTCCTGACCACTGGCTATGCTGGCTGGGACTGAGGGAGGACACTAGACAGAGGAGGCTGCTGTGTCATAATCTTCAGCTCCTGGGTTGGGATTGAAGCCTCTTGCCTTCAGATCCAAAAGCCACCAAATGCAAAGAAGGATTAGTTATGGGTGCCTAATACGAGGTACTTGGTGTGGAATTGCTTCATTCACTTGCTTGTTTGTTTTTATCAGGCATCCACACAGCACTGTTCTTCAGTCCTTGTCATCCTATATTTTTGTGGTGGTTCTTATTGTTTCGTCGTTTTGGTTTCAATTATTCACTTTTGTTTTTATCTTGCATTTTATTCTGTGAGCTGTCCCGAGATCTTGTGGTGAAAGCGGTGTACAGTGGTACCTCGCTAGACGAATGCCCCGCTAGACGAATTTTTCGCTAGACGAATGGATTTCGCGATCGGAGGTTGCCTCGCAAGACGAATTCATTTTGTGAAAAATTCGTCTAGCGAATCACGGTTTCCCATAGGAATGCATTGAAATTCAATTAATGAGTTCCTGTGGGCAAAAAATAATAACCAAAAAAAATCAATGCATTCCTATGGGATTCGCAAGACGAATTTTTCGCAAAACGAATTGACTCACAGAACGAATTAAATTCATCTTGCAAGGCACCACTGTATGAATTTAATAAATAAAAAAAATATCCCGCCTTTTCTTAGGCTTCAGAAAGTCTGATTCCATTGCCTCCCCCCCCCCCAAAAAAAACCAGAGGAGTGGTACAATTTCAACAGCTATAGCTGTATTTGGTACTACTTTTCCATCTTTTGAGAAGGACAGGGTTTTGACATGGGCAGTGATATATCAACAATGTGAACCTACAGTATCACAGCTCAGCACACATTCATTATAGCATTTGTGGTGGGCGCCATATTTGTTTTTTAAAATTGATATTTTAATTGTTGCTAAAACACTTTCCTGACTCTTTCTCTCTCTATATATATATTACTGAAAGAGAGATATAGTGCTGTAATAACATAATGCTAAGAAAATTATTATAGTACCGGTATAGTGTTATAGCACCATAATAAATTAACACTATAGCAGTATGGTGTTACAGCACTGTACCTCTCTTTTAGACGGGAAAATTAAGGGAATGTGTTTTAGCGATAATTACTGTACGTTTGATTTAAAAATAAATAAATGGGGAACAATGCTTATACTTAATGGGTGATGAGCACACATTCGTGGCCCCACCCACAGCTGCTATGTCACGCTTAATGGGGTAGATAGAACATAGTAAAAGCACACTGCCACCTATAGTGTGGAAAGTGAATTGCAGTTCCACTTGTAGCTTATAGCAGAAGAGCAATGATTGGGGAAGCATTAGGAATCACCCACCCATTTTATCCCGTTCTTCACATGAAAAGTCTCATAGAGCAATACAGTGGTACCTCTACTTACGAATTTCATGCATTACGACTGCACATTTGTAAGTCGAAAAAAATTGTAAGTTGAATCCCATAGGAATGCATTGGGAGAAAAAATTCGTAAGTAGAAGCAACCCAATCTAAAAATTCGTAAGTAGAAAAAATCCTATCTAAACCGCATCCAAGATGGCGGAAGGAGCTCCGTTCGTAAGTAGAGGTACCACTGTAAAAACAAAAGCAGTACCTGCCCACATGTTTGAGATCTAAAACATACAACACAAAGGAGGGGAGAGTATGGGGAGGGAGGAGGTAAAGAGCAAACTTGGGCACCAGGACTTAAAATGAATGATTTTAAATAAATACTATATTTACAATTTAAATTTATTTCATGACTTTATATACCACCCTTCATCCGAGGAGCACAGGGCAGTTTGGTGCCACCCAACTACCTCTTTGTTTTTCATCCTGACTTCTGCCCCCTCTAGGAAGAAAAAGTCACCAAATTCTGTCCTCTTTGAGATGAGTGGTCACTTTTCTACATTCTCTCCATCTATTATTCCTGTTGACCTCTCTATTCCAAATAGAGCTGTGCTCCCATGGCCATACTCCTGTGATCATCCTGATGTGGTGTTGTGTGTGGATGTGTATTGGGGGGGGATTTGTGTACAAATATGTTTCCAAGAGCCGTTGAATGGGAGAAGAGAGCCAAAATGGGCTGGTTGGGCAGTATGGCTTATTCCCCAGTTTCGCCTAGTCCAGTGGCACCAGGCCTGGAAGCATACATAGGATCTTTGGCCAGATGGCTACAGACCCAGCTTTGCTTTGCTGGCACTAAGATTATCCAAAACACCCTGGGGAAAGGGGAGAGCCCGTCCTTCGCAACCCCTTGGCACCACATGCCACAGATCACGGTCAGTCGGTCAGAATAGTTCATACTGCGTTGTGGATTTGCGGCCGTGGCTGACCACACACCTAACCATGTGTGATTGTGTGTGAATGCTTGGGAAAAGAGCATGTAGCCCGTTGTCGGAAAGTATGTTGTGTGTCTTGTGCATTGTGAAATTGGGGTGGGAACAACAGGACACTTCAATAGGGAGAGGAAGGTTTCTGAAAAAGAGTACCGTACTAGCTGCAACCATTGGATCTGACGACTGAACGACAAACCTTTAGGCGCAGGCCATTATTAATGCCGCCGGACAAGGCGGCATGGAGATATGCTTGTTGATATGTTGAAAATAATGGGTGCAATTTAGCTAGAAACGCAGCGCATTTTTCACCATAGTGGGGCAGATTGTGACTGGGTGGCGCTTTGTGGCCTCTCAGTCCGCTGTCCAGCTGCTGACCGTGGAAGGGCATCTTCTGCTGCTCTCCGTTCTGGCCAGACTTGGGCCGGACAGCCCTTTCAAACAGAGGGCTGCTTTAAAAATGGGGCACTTTCCAATGTCCTCCCGCATAATTTCCCTGACCCTCAAACCACACACCCTTAACCTAAGGTTTGGTTTTGCCGGAGTGGGGGTGGGGGGGGAGGGGAGAGCTTATCCTGCTATTTAAGAACCAGGACTTTGATAGCTTCCCACTCTTTATGAGCTTTGTTTTGGGTGCCTTGTCCTCTGGAAGGTTGAATGACGATAGCCTGGAGAGCTTCCTTCTCAGCGCTTACACTGACTCTCCAAAACACTCCACCGCATGAAATCTACCAATTGATATCTACATGGTTTTTTTGGCTGCTGCTGTTATTTTAAGAATATTCTTAGGTGTTACTGGTTGTTTTTTTAATAACTCTGACTATTGTGATTTCTAAATTGTTCATCACCAACTTGGGTGTACTGTTAACAGCACAACAGTGGCACAGAAAAGTGTAAACATAAACAAACGAATTGTTAGAGGATCATCGGTTCTTGTGGATCAGACAAAAGGGTCTGAATTCCTGCATTTTAATTTCCGTTCTGTCTGAACGTGGCCAATGAGCAACTCCTTCAATAGACTTGCGCCACTGCCACTCGGCGAAACAGGTTAGGCTGCAACCCTCTGCCTCTTAACACGGAGTAAGCCCCGTTGTGCTATTTTTTTATTCATTTAAACTGATCAGTTGTTTTTCTAGAGGAAAAGCAAGCACCTAATACATTTAAATGTTTTTTTTAAAAAAGCTTAGAATCATTCAAATATTGGAGATGCACATTTGTGTATTTCTCCCCCCCTTCAAAAAAAAAAGTTCTTAAGTAGAAATAATATTTAAAAGTTGGTCAAAGAGTTGCTGTTGTTTTGTTGTAATTTTAGGAATTTTTTATCCTGAATTTAATGAAGCAAAATGAAGCAAAAATTGAACGCTGCCAATTTTTAATTATTTTTTAAAAAATAATATCTTACTTTAGTTTCTCTGGAAAAGATCAACAACAACAAAAATTATTCCAACTGCCCAGACCTATTTCTAGTCATTCTTTAATTTTTTTTTAAACTTTCCGAATGTTATTTTCTTTTTTTGCTACCCTTTCCCTGAATACCTTCCATTAAAAAACACTGGTTTGGGTTAAATGTATGTCTTAATGGGAAAAACTGTTATTATGCTACGTTATATCTAGTCCATTGGACACCCCATCATGTATATCCCGAGCATACATGACAGGATTTTGGAGACTCATCCTGCTTGTTAATGTGCTGTCCTGAGGTGCTGCCTTCCGCAGCAATGGGCTGAGGTCACATAGAGCGTCAGAGGAAGCGGGTTGGATTTCTTGACCCTGCTCTGCCCTGCAGATCTCCTGCTGTGGTGTTCAGGAGGTATCATTTCACTTGCGTCTGGGATTGGGGCCTTTCTGGGGGCAGAGCCATAGCCATAAGTCAGCTTATTTATAGGTCTCATTTTCCACAAATACACTGGTGTCAGAGCGATGACAGTTTGGATACAGTACAACGGTACAATAGCCGGCGCATAGACTATGCCTATCTTCTGTCTTCTCATTTGGAAAGCAAAGCAGAACAGCCCCTCCCCATTGTTTTTACTCGGAGCTAAATGCTGGTGTCTTGTAGGGTTCCCCAGCTCCTCTTTTTGCAATGCCAAGCATCCCACATTGACTGAACGGGACGTATTTTTAAAATGGATCTCGCGCCCACCAAGACACACAAGGTTAAATCTGAGCAAGTTGCTCCTGGGCAGCAGTCGTCTTCTTTTGCTCCAGCGCAGGACAGAAGAATTGACTTGGGGCACCGACGAAGGGGGGGGGGAGACACACACACACACGCCATAATGAAGGCAGATGAGCACCAAACAGGAAAGTTGCAATTCTGAGACAAGAGCTATGCCTAAGGGTATTGCAACCCCCCCAGGATTGCAGTAAATAGCAGCAAACTACACCTTACCCCCATTGACCTGATTTAAGCTATAGGCAGAAAGCTTAAAAGCAGGGCTGTGAAGTGTAGTGAGGAAGCACACCAGTGAGACCATGCAAAATGGGGGCCGAATACAGTGCGATGTGCCAGGTAGCTGGCCTTCGTAATTTGCCCCGTGTAGCAGTGGCTCAAGGAGGAAGAAGATGGGCAGAGCGGCTCATGCCAGGCCTCTGCCGAAACCTTGCTTCTCTCTGTGGTTTTCCTCTTGTTCCGAGTCTCCTGTCCCCCCCCCCCACTCCCCTCTCTCTCACACACAGTGTGCTCTCTAGAAGAGGCAGTTGCACCCGCACAGAGAAAGCTGCCGCCTTTTCTCCTCTTTCTTTCTCTCTCCTCTGTTCTGCTGCCGACCACTTTTTGGCTCCCGATGAATATCTCCCTCTCCACTCCCACCCTTGTATTTTGGCTCCAGCTTTGGCTGTGTTCGCTCAGAGCCAATCTCCTGACCTCCAGGGGCAACCACTTTGCAGCAAACTTTGTCATTCTCCCCTTTTTTTGGGTGGTGGTGGGCGGGGGAGGGAGGTGAAATTAAGCGCCTATTCTTTGTGGAAATGAGGAGATATTGGGGAGGGTGCTGGCAAAAGTATGGGTTTGGGGAGAGGGGCTGCTTGGAGTTTCCAATCTGCAGTCAAAACTGTTCTAGCTGGCTCAACAAGAGAGGGTGGTGGGGAAGACGGGGAGGAATGAGGGGGCCGTAAATGTGTGTGTGTGTGTGTGTGTGTGTGTGTGTGTGTGTGTGTGTATGTGTGAGATGAGATGGGCATCATCTCAGTAGGTGTAGGAGGCTAGGGTGGGGGGCTTCAGCACCTGGGAGTGGCAGAACATCCTCCTTTCGTTTGCAGTCAGGGCTCTGGCTTCTTGCCGGATGGCTACAGCTGTGGATTTGGCGATGTGGCTCTGGCTAATGCTGCAGTGTGAGGCAGCAATGCGGTCTGCAGGAGCCAATCAGGAAGCAGGGTTTAGCCGGGAACCTCGCCCGTATGGAGATGGTTGTGGATGGAGGCCTCCTTGTTCTAAACCATGCATTTGCTCTGTGAGGGGTAGTAGGGGAGACAGGCTGCTCCAACTCCTATACAAGAACGATGCAAACGCACCAGGCTTCTAGTTTTGTGGGGACCAAGCTGCGTTTGCAAGTTGGATGCAGCCCATGTCCGCCCCACGTTCATCGCGGCAGGCCCATTTCTGTTGTGTTCGCGCACTGCTTTGTTAATTATTACCCTGCATGCCAGGCACCTCTGCCCTTTCGCTAATCTCTGAATGGGCACAGGGGAGGAAGGAGTTGCTTCTTCAAGCTCCCTCAGCTCCAAGTCCACTCAACCCCAAACAGATTCGGGGCACAGGACTCCCCATTTCTCCATGGCTGGTGTGTGCGCACTCCCTGTTTGCCCTCCCACTACCGCAGTACTTCAAGCTGGGCATGGTTGAGGGTGGAGATGTGGAGATGGTAGCAGCTGAATAGATGGGAGAAATGCTTTGTGTTGAGAAGAAAGAGGACTGTGTAGGACACCAAAGAGGGCCAGGGGTTGTTTTCTTAAGCCAAATGTATTAGGAGCCATTAAGTAGAGTATTTCTGTTTGGCCTCGACACTCTTGCTATGCATTTCTGGCAGCAGGGAAGAAGCAGAAGATGGAGCGGAACGGTGCTGGGTTTTGATATAAAATGTCACTCATGAAAGCTGAGACCTCTATATCTTCTTCCTTCTCTTCCTTCTCTCTCTCTTTCGTTCTTCTTTCCTCCCTTGCCCTATGGACAGCTTTTCATGATCTTTCCCCTTCCATAATGGAATGCAATTATGCATTGCTACCCTCCCTCCTATTTTTAAGCAGGGTGCTTATTCTAAATAAATTTTAAAATGATAAGTAATGAAACCCACAGATTCTTCAAGGAAAACGTGGCATTTAACAAATCTCCCTACATTAAGATATTGCCCTCTCCCCGAGGACAGTCTGCTACATGTTTAGCTTTGGTTTCAGTTTTGTTCACAGCAAAAAATGTTTGCAACTGGCTTGGTCTGTTACGGACAGCATTGATGTTGACTGAGCTGAAAATTTTCACGCTGGAAGGGGTTTTGTTGTGTGTGTTTTTTTGCGAAGAAATTCAGTTACACCAAAACCAGTGCTTCCACAGGAAATAATTTATTCCGAGGAACACATTTCAATTTTCTGGCAAGTTGTGTCCAAATAAAACCTTCTGTTTTGAATCCACATTTCACAGCAAATGACCTTGTGTTTTGGTTTGGTTTTGATTATCAAATGCCATTTGGTTTAAAACAAACAGCAATTCTCTTGAAATGCTGATTTGAACTGAGGATGATTTCAACAGAAAGATAGAAAAAAGAAATGAAGGAAGGAAGGAAGAAAGAAAGACCTTTTATTTTTTGACGTTTCTGAGGTTGAAACTTTTAAGGTCTCATCTTTATGCATCTGGCTGCTGGCTTTGCTCATCAGCCGAGCTGTTCGCTGTCCCTGCACTCAGCTTGGCTGGCTGGCTGTTGACCATGGCAGCTAAAGTACGGGTTGTCCCGTTGTCCTTACTGCTTTGTTTCCCAGATGTCCAGGAAATTTTCTTTCGAGCATGCTGGATTCCGTGTTTGAAAACTGCGTGCAATAGAAAACCTCTGCTTTCCTCCACCCAGCATCTGTCTTTTGGTCTCTGCTTTGCGTTTCCTCTGAGATTTGCCAAGTACACTGTAAAGGTGAGCTCCATTTTAGGGGGTAGAAACCTAGGCAGAAAGAAAATGGAGTGCCTTGGCCCATCTCCCACCGTGAGCAACTGCCAGAGCTGGAAACGCAGCCTGACGAACCGAATGCAGGAGACTCTTACTCGAAAGACATGGGCCTTGGCTGCCTTTGCAGACTGCCTTTACCTGAATGACAGCTGTGGGGCACTTGGAGTCATGGGTGCAAAAGGCAACCAGCCAGAGCAGTAGTGCTATCTCTGCTGGACCACAAGTCAGAGCCGACCATTCTTTAACAAGCTTTCCTTTAATCTAATTACTTGTCTGTTACTTCACCCCTTGCCTGCTCCTGAGCTGCCTTTTCTACCCTTTCTCCTGCCATTTTATCCATTCATAAAGTCGCAGCCACTGGAAACCTCCTTATAGGGAGGAACACTTATACAGTGGTGCCTCGCTAGATGAATTTAATTCGTTCCACGGGTCTTTTCTTATAACGAAAAATTCGTCTAGCGAATCCCATAGGAATGCATTGAATTTTTTTTTATTTTTTTTGCCCATAGGAACACATTAATTGAATTTCAATGCATTCCTATGGGAAACCGCGATTCGCTAGACGAATTTTTCATAAAACGAATTCGTCTAGCGAGGCAAGCTCCGCTCGAAAAATCATTTCGTTAAGCGGACATTTCGTTAAGCAGGGCATTCGTTAAGCGGGGTGCCACTGTATACTCAAAAATACAGTCTTGCACAAATACTTTCAATTTTGCCAATGCTTCCGTCAGTAATGCTGAGCTGTCCTTCCTTGCTATGTCTCTTGGTCCGCTTAATGACGCTACTGAATTTAGCAACCCTTGAGCATACTTACTTGGGAGTAAGTCCCTTTGAACTCTAAACAGACATGTATACGATTGCACTGTTCTGGGGTGTGCGTGGAAGAGGAACGGTGAGCCAGTGAGCCTATGCCCATGTGGCGGGAGGAGACATGGCTAAACCATGTTGACTCGTAGCCACGTGGCAAGCTAACTATGCACAGCCCTTGCTACATGCAGGATCCGACTCTTGGCCTAGTGCTGCCAGCCAGGTGCCCTGAAAGCTGGATTTTGTGTATGGCAGTGGGCGCACATGAGTCATGACTAGCAGCTCTCCTTGGGCTGGGAATCAATAGAGGCAGCCTTTGTCTGCAGCTACCACATGCTGAATGGCTGTGAGAAATTTCAGAATTCAGCATGAGCATCCTGTCTGGCCCTTAACCATTCAGCCGCTGCTGCCACTGAATCTTATATGAGAGTGAATAAAAAGAGTGCTGGATTTAGACATCCACGCTGGAAATTCTGCTGAGGCATGAATTCACTTGATGACCATGGACAAGTAAATTAATCTCTCACCCGCATTTCCCCGCCCTTAAACTGAGAATAGTGACTGTGGCATGGATAAATAAAACAAGGAGGTGTTAATGGTTCTGAGCCTTTTGGCTCCAAACCAAAAATTAGTAATAACAAATAGGCCCCACACTTTTTGTTTCCTTTCCTTTTCAAGCTGGAGGTTGAATCTGCCATCCTCCTTTTAACGAAGGTTGTTCCCAGACGGGGAGTTTTTTGTGGAACCATGCACATAATTCCCCTGCAGTGTCTACACAACGTTGTCATCGCCAAAATGCCAGCCTATACTTTGTTTTACCATGGAAAATACAACACGTAAAAATAACCAATTATAAATTTACAGGCATAACTGATGTGAAAGCTCGATAACACATTACTTCTATTATTAACTACTGCTGTTTTGGTGGATGCTTTGTCACCTGTGTGGTGACATTCTGATGTCAGGTCTCTATTACCATAACCATACTTCCAATTGCATCTCACTTGAGTACAACATAAATGTTATGTCGCTGGTGGCCCAGTACTTAAACAATATGCACCCATTTCCACTAATTGCCGTAAAGTAAAGGTGCATCTGGTTTGGAAGAGCTATTCTCTCAATATCGCCACACCGGGGGCACACCGAGGTTCTGCATGAGACCTCTTTTATCTTAATCTCAGTATTTCATTGCTGCTGCATTTTTCAGGGGGAGGGGGGAATGTGTCGATTGTGCTGTTGACAGTTTCAAGGGCCTACGGAACATTCCTAATATTTTTGGGTATTGTTACGCATTCTGCCCCCACCAAATCAAAAATAATGGCATACGACCTCCCAATTTATTTATTTATTTATTTAATGGAAAAGGACACCCCTTGCAAAATCACTAGCCTCCATTTTGCCTATTGTTAAAGATGATAACTAAGGGCTGGTAGCTTTTGCTCTTCTGCTCTGACCTCCAGTGATGTGGGCAGGTTACAGAAACACATGTGTGCATGTCCAGAACAGGGGGGAAAGGAGGGAAGGAGAGCAGTGATTGAGGGACGAAAAACACAGCCCAGATACATTCCGTCCAGTTGCAAGGAAAGGCTGCAAGCAGTGGAATTGCAGTGAATATCCACTCCTGAAAAAAACCAGAAATGCATGGAAGCTAATGCTCATTCAGAAAGATAAGATCTGAATTACACCATTTGTAATACAAAGCCCCTCTATGGAAACACCCCTCTTCTAGAGCCAGAAACAGATTGCGGTCATTCCACATTTTGCCGTATTTGGAATCGACACCTCACCATCACCCACAATTCTTTCAAGGGCCTTTTGCATCTTTTAACGGCTAGGCACAGGACCAAGTATATTCATGCTAACATAAAGCTTGAGGTTGGTGTCGATAATCTGCTCTGCCTAGACAGCCCTGGTGCCTGTGGGCTTTGGTTTTCACCTAACAACACATTCCTTGTGGGCATTTGAATTCTTAGCGTGGTTCTTAAGGCCTTCCAATATCTCTGCCTTTTGGGGATATGGAGGACTGGGAACCAACCCACGCGCTGTCAAGCGACAGCTCGGACTACACCTAATGGGATTAGTGCCCCAAATCCATGTCCAGTTTACTAGCACAATGAAGAGTTAAGAACTCATTAGAGCTTTTCAGATCCCCCAAGCCACAGTCACAGGGACAGCGTGAAAAAGAATGACATAACTCAAGGCGGGAGGAACAGCTGCAGGAAGATCTTCTAAGGCCTTAAAAGCGATGCTGCATTTCAAGAGACAGTGCCTGGGGTGTGTGGGATTGCTGCTACACAATTTTATTCCATGGACACACCTAATTCCTTCTTCCCTTCCTTTGTCTTCTGACATGGCCCTCGAGGTCCTAAACAGAACTCGGCGGTTTTCACTCGAGATTCACTATCAACAGCTGCCACGCAGGAGGTTAAATTCTGCAAATTTTTGATGCTTGGTTTCCTCTGAGAACCTTTATCCTGGATTTTTTTTTTTTGGCTCACTTTTGTGATGTACCTGAGGCTAATGAGGGCATATCTTCATGCGATTCTCATGTGCTAGAGTAATGTTATGAGAGGACTTTGCTGAGACACACATGGCCGGCCGGCTGCCCGGGGGGCGGCGGCGATAATGTGAATGAGTTTTATTTAGTATGTCTATTGCACTTTTAATTGTGCACCATCATATTTACTTTGTTTAAAACTCACCTGTTTCCCCCCTCAACTTTCCCTTTAAGGGATTTACAGTAGAATTACAGAATTATATACCGGTAATTGTACAGTTGGAAGGTACCCTGAGGCTCATCTGTGCCCTTTTAATGCAGGAATCTCAGCTGATAGGGAATGGTTGGGAAGGCAGAGGTAGAATGAAATTGACTCGAGCTTGTAGCTGAGGAACCTTAGCATAAGAATCCCTGGTCCAAGCCCAGTTCTGTAAACAGAACTGTTTCAAAAGTGATTTTTGTATCTGGGTCAAGTTGGAAGTCTATTCTAACAAAATAAATGCCCAGCTTTTTTCAGACATTGGAATGATTCATGGAAGTACTAGTTACAGGTAGGTAGCCGTGTTGGTCTGAGTCAAAGCAAAATAAAAAAATTCCTTCAGTAGCACCTTAAAGACCAACTAAGTTTTTATTTTGGTATGAGCTTTTGTGTGCATGCACACTTCATCAGATACACTGAAACAGAAGTCAGATAAGGGTCTGACTTCTGTTTCAAGTGTATCTGAAGAAGTGTGCATGCACACGAAAGCTCATACCAAAATAAAAACTTAGTTGGTCTTTAAGGTGCTACTGAAGGAAATTTTTTATCATGGAAGTACTGTAACTTTTCACATGAGAGGCAGCCTTAAGGCATCTTGGGGGTGGTATGGGATGACCCAGTCACCTAGGGATAGCAAAACAGTTCTCTCCAAATTGCAGAGACGGGTGATTTTGGAGATGCTTGTACTTCAGGCAATAGTGCTGTGATTTGCCCATCTGGGTGCATGCTGTTTCTATAATCTTGTTTTTAGCGATGCATTTTGTTGTTGTTCACATTTACATTTTTAAAGGTTTGTTTGCATATTGCAAATAAATAAATACTGGGTTTTAAAATATATTGGCTTTGTTTTTAATATTGCTTGTATGTCACTATGTACATTTTGAGAAATAGAAAACAGTGGGAATGCATTTAGACATAAGAGGGCTTACTGAGTAGCCTTTACCAAACCATTAGCTTTAGTTTCCTGCATCTGTAAAATGGGCACAACAGAGACCTATAGTTTACGCAGAATTTTCTGTTGTAAGGAGTTGGTGCCAGTTGGAAAAGAAGCCTCAGAGACTCTGCTGGATAACACAGCTGAGATCTGTCAAGGCTCTCATCTCTTGCTTATAGCAGTACCAGAAACCTCACTCTCAGAATAAAGAAAATATAAATGCTGAGATACATACTGAATCCACAGATGAGCATCTCAAGTTACTGTATTCATAAACAAACGGACAACGGCACTGTAGGGCAGCAACTGCCATGACTCTCGGGGCTTATCTGTGCCTCCATTTGTCCAGCCGCTTTCCACTGGGAAAACCCACTGTTTAGCGCTGAATTGGAACAAACTGCAATCGGGTTTTCCACGGATTGATGTTTGTTCCGATGCAGCGCTAAAGAGCAGGTTTGCTGGGGGAATGTGGCAGGGCAAAGGCAAAACCGCTTGGACCCATGCCTAGAAACCATGGGACAAGTGGGAAACTGCTTGGACCCATGCTTTCTAGGCACGGGAGAAGCAGAAGTATGGACGAGCAGAAATGAGCCCTCAGTTATCTGTATTTCCCCCCTCTACACCTCTCTGTTTTCCCCTTTCTCGGCCACCACAAGTCTGGTGGTAGTGTGAAGCAGGGACAAACAGGGATGAAACAGCTGGCATGGTGATGATGTCACCTCCTGGGGCTGTTGGTCAACCAAATAATTTAGCTTTTCTCATCGAGAAACCCAACAAGTCATCTAAGCCAGAGGAAGAGGTAGGTTTCATGAGCCAAGGGGGTTAAACTGCCACAATTTTTTTGTGAAATATTCCAACGTTGTTTTTTTCATGATTAACAAAAATGTCACAATATAGTGAGCACGTTTTTTTGAGTCTACCAGAAAAGCTGCCCTGATACTGAAGTAATAATGTCTGCATTGGTCAAAGGTTCATTTTGTTGTTCAGAAGCGGTTTGGCTGTGGAGGCCTCTTGTATTTAAGACTTTACCAATACATGGGGCTCTCTGCACCTCTATTTCCTCTTTTCTTCTTTCAATCCCTCTTTTAAATACTTCCCCTCTCCCCTTATCGTTACTCCTCAAGGGGGGGCAGGGAGGGGTAGCTGCCCCCCATAAATCAATAAAAATAAATAAAAACACATAGTTAACTGAGGTTCTGTCCCCCCCAACAAAAGGCCCATCCCTCCTAAAAAAAAAAAATCCTGGCTATGCCCATGTTACTCCTCCTATGTTCTTTTTTCCCCTCCTTTACATTAAAAAGAAATTCACATCTTGCCAAGGAATATTTGCCCGATTTTTAAAGGAGCAAAGAAATACAGTAGAAGAAGATGTGTAACAAAGAAATATATTTAATTCAATAACCCCTAAACCTTTTTGGTGAGGAATTTGAAGTGTGATCCGTTTCAATATTCTACTTTTTTTTGTTCAAAAATAATTAAGGCAATGCATTTTTAAAAAATAGTTCTTACACAACATTTTGAAGAAAATTATTAAACGGTGTGTCCAAATAATCTGCAGGTATGGTGTTATAAGGATCTCATAAATAGATCCAGTGTTCCAAGCCAATTAAAACCAGAAGCAATATACTATTGCAAGAGTAATTAAGGGTTAAGAACTTTGCTTCAGGATGAGAAGAGAAATTGTGCTCTGGCGGCGCAGCAGCAGCAGGAGGCCCCATTAGCTGAAGTGGTGCTCCAGGTTAAGAACAGTTTCAGGTTAAGAACGGACCTCCGGCACGAATTAAGTTCTTAACCAGAGGTATTTAAAGCATGTCGTTCCCCGCCCCCCGCCCTCCAATTCTGGGAACTGTAGTTTGTTAAGGTTCTGGGAATTGTAGCTCTGTGATGGGCAGACTGCCGGTTCCCAGGATTCTGTGAGGGTGGGAAGGGATGTGCTTTAAATGTATGGAGAGAATCCACATCTGGCTACCTTGCGTAGGTGTGCCTGATTCCTTTCTTCAGTTCTGCAAACCAAATGTTTCCAGGCTGGGCAGATACCAGCTTCTTCCTGTGCCTCAGGCAGGACTTGATCTCCTTCCACAGGGCCTGTAAGACAGAGCTATTCCGCCTGGCCTTCAATTTGAATTAGCCTGATTCTCTATTTCCCTTTCCCTTTCCTCTTCTATGAAGAAACCCTTTCTGGGACCCCACATTTAAATTCTTACTCACACACCTCCTTGCTGGCCCTAGTAGGACCAAGTTGGCCAGTTAGCCCTGGTGATCGTTCAATGTCTACTGACTGGGTCCCCCCCCCCCTCCAAAAATGACCCCTGGATTTTTGAATTTTATTGATATTGATACTGCATTTTATGTTGTATTCTGTGCTGTTTTATGCTGTATTTAAGTTGCATTTTAATCAATGTTTTATATTTGCTGTTAGCCACCCTGAGCCCGGTTTTTAAACTGGGAAGGGCGGGGTATAAATAAAAAATATTATTATTATTATTATTATTATTATTATTATTATTATTATTATTATTATTATTATTATTATTATTATTGTCATCCCCCCACCACCAATGGAACTCACTCTACCCTTATCCCCTCCCAATCTAACCAGTTTCCTGAGATGAAAGCTGCACTTAATCCTCCCACCAACTGGTGGCGCTGTGGTTTTTTTGGGGGAAAGGCAGGATGAGAGAGACTGGTTAAAAACGGTAGAGAGGAACTTGGGAGGGTTGTGGGAGGAAGTCAGTGACTGCCTTTCAGAGCAGCCATGGCAGGTGAGGTGAGGTTGGAGGGGCCTTCTGTGAGAGGGCATGAGTTACTGAGTGGGCAGCTGAAGGCCCAAGTTTTTGCATTATGGAAGCAGCCCTGGCACAAGCAAAGGTAAAAAGATTCTGTGCTCGCATGGCTTTTTTATTTACCTCAGTTGCTCCTCTTGAAAAACAACAACCAATGCCCCCCCCCAGTGCTTTTTTCCCCCTTCCTAAAAAAATGTTTAGGGGTACTCTCATTTTCCTACTCATATTCAAATACTGCCCCTCAAATCAAAAATTAAGATTAGAATGGCAGTGCTTCGAGGAAAAACTCTGCTCTCAAAAGAACATGTTGATATGCTTGGATTAAGTAAGTAAAGTATAAGCGAGAACAAAAGTTAGAAATGGTTATAACTTGTATTATCCAAAGAATGCAATGGCAGTGGACCTGTGAAAAAAATCAAAAGCTTCTGGAACACTGCATGAACGAGCTTAAAAAAGTATAACTTTATGAAAAATACAGAAGCTTTTCTACCAGGGATAACGGACACAGGTATAGCAAGAGAAGATCAGAAATTATTCTTCTATGCCACAGGAGTGGTAAAGATCCTAATTGCTAAAAACTGGAAAAAAGAAACTGTGCCAACAAAAAAGGAATGGCAAGATAAACTGTTAGAGTATATTGAACTGGCTAGCTGCTAGATTAACAGAGGCAATTAGAGATCGCACTAGACTAGAGTTTCAAAAAGCATGGGGAAAATGCAGGGAATACTTCACAAAGCAGTGCCCTAAAATACATACCTGGACTTGTTTTGCTTAATGTCTGCAGGAGACTTTGTGGATATTTAAGTTATAATTAGAAAAATATTAACAATTATTCATAAAGGAAACAGTTTATAAGAAGTAAATAAGGAGGCCAGATAACAGGATAAAGGAAGTCTTTTATTTGGTTGTTTGTATTGTTGTATATTATGCTCACTGTATTTTATGTTCACGTATAATAAGGGTGGATTTGTGTATTCGGGGGTAGGGGGGTTTGTGTTATGTTGTAAATAAAATTCCAATAAAAATTAAAATGTTACACATGGAAAGAATGAAATGGCAATAAATTTGGACTAAAGGAAGTCGAGTCGTGGTGGAGGGAAGTCACGGGGGGGGGGTGTAGGGGGTTTATGTTTGTAGTGTAGGGTGTATATGTATTTTCTTTTGGTTGATTTTGTATCAGTTTGTTTATTTTATTTCTATTTCCTGTACCATTTATTTAAAATATATATATATTTTTAATAGAAAAGAAATAGTGGTACCTCAGGTTACAAAAGCTTTGGGTTACAAACTGCTAACCCAGAAGTAGTACCTCAGGTTGAGAACTTTGCCCCAGGATGAGAATGGAAATTGCGCGCTAGTGGCGTGGCGGCAGCGGGAGGTCCCATTAGCAAAAGCGCGCCTCAGGTTAAGAACGGTTTCGGGTTAAGAACGGACCTCCGGAACGAATTAAGTTTGTAACCCGAGGTACCACTGTCCTGCCCCTCAGTGAGGCCAAACTTAGATTCACAAAATGTTTTGGGGTATCCGTACCCTTGCATCCCCCTCCAGAAAAAAGCACTGGCTACTGCTAAACATTAGGCAGTTCCGGCACTGTAGGCAGCAACGAAAGCATTACTGCTTTGTGTGGCTCCATCCCAAGCTGCAAGAAGAGATTTCAAACTTTGAACCGGCACAAAAGGTGGGTTTGTATGTGTGTGTGTGTTTGTGTTTGTGTTTGTCCTTTAAGCAAATTTTGCATAGGAATGCAGAACCAGCCATGTTGCTTCTGGAGTGCCATTCCAGAGCCGAGTGTTTCTGGAACTCTCCAGAACGTTTCCGGAGTGTTTCTGGAAACTGGAAAAGAACGGTAGCGGTGACCTGGTATCCAGATCAATCCGAGGCATCCTTATCTTCTTCTTCCCACTTGTATTTTAGCTGTTGCTGAGTGGCCCAACATTTGGGCCCACCACACTAACCACAGCAATCCTTATTAGGCCCGATGCCATCCACAAACACCCTTTCAGCCCTCTTAGTCTATAGTAACTGTTGATTTATTACTCATTAATGACAATTCAGAGTGGTGGTGTTGTGGCACAAGTGGTGGTAGCAGGGGCATTGAAACCGCCCATTCATCTTCCTTTCCCAGGTTATTTATGTGCTGAGAATCTGTTGGCTGGATTGGTTCAGGGGGAGGTTCAGATAGCACTACCTACTTAGAATTTGACAGATGCTCTGGTCTATTTATATCTTAAATTAACAAAAACCCTCCAAATTATCTATCAAAACTCAGCCCACAAAAGCACAGAAATGCAAGCAAATCCAGAAAATGTTATTGGCAGTTCTGAAAATGTTTTTTTTTATAAAAATAAAAATAAAATAAATCTAGGGGCTGATTCCATTTTTTAGGAGCCAGCATCAAATTTATAGATGCCAGCTCTGTGCTAGCTAAATAAATATTTTAGATTGCTGGATGCCAGCATCACTTTTTTTTTACATGCCCTGTGAACCAAATGTTGCCCCCTTAGGCTTGATTATTGGTGCATAAAATGTATGGTTTTTGTATGTTTTTGTGGCTGAGTGCACAGCCATAATTTTACATGGTGTTGTTGCCTTGACAGCCTGCATGGTGTCAGAATAATTCTGACTTCCCATTTAAGCAAATGTTTTCTTGATTTCAGTGCTCCTTCAGGTAATGTTGAAAATAACTGGGGGCAGTTTCCAAATGATGGTACTTGTGGTGAAGTTGGCAGTGCCAGATTAAGGCTGTGTTCACACACATTTGAGAATACCTGCACATGCAATGTGCTTCAAAGTGGGATAATGCGCTGTATTATATTGAATTTCTCTCTCTTACTGGATTATCCATGGATTGGGAAATCAAATTTTAGTGGGGGGGAAAGTGCAGATTGCCCGTTCGATTAGGAGGACATTGTGTGGATACTGTGAAAAAGAAAAAAAGAGAGTCACAAGCAGCCTCAAATCCACATTAAACTCAATGGTGGATCAACCTGAAGTAAAAGTGAAGCTTGCACAACAAGCATTATAAATCACAGGTGCCTGTGATTCCCAAAGGGTATTGTGTGGTATTTCCTTACTTATCTTGCTTTGTCTTGAGTTCAGGGGTGGAAGGAAACTGTACAGCAACATTAATATATATAACAATCATTTTGTTTTTTGAAAAAGCAAGCTTCCCTTTTGTGTGTGTGTGTGATTTAAAAAAAATAAAAAATTATCTCTTGTGGTAGGAGTTGGTAGTTATCTAATAAAAAATGACATTTAATATAGTCTGTGAAATAAATAATTACATATATACACTCTCTCACACATTCATACAGAATTGGACGTAAGCCATGGCTAAAAAACCATGAGGCTTGGTTGGGATGTAATGCTAAACTAAACCATGACTTCGCTTCTGGTAGCATGGCAGGAGCGGAAGAGGAGCAAAGCACCTAATATTTTAGCCTCATGCACTAGCACATCACACCTTTACCTTTAAACTATAATCAAGCAGAGTTAGAATTAAAGAACAGGGTCTCTCTGAGCACATTCTGAACCTAGAAATTAGTTGCCAGTACTAGAACCGAACTGAGCTCACGATCCTTTCACACAAACATCCACTCCTGGTTAGCTTTCTTTCATTTCAGCAGTCTATTTCAGGTGGAAAAGGTCATTTCGTTGTTGCTATTATTAAACGATTGGGAGTCAGAAACCTTTGCCAAGCTATTGCATATCACCCAGAGAACCACCATTAGACCCCCATCTACCTCCTACCCACCCCTGCCCTAATAGTGTCCTGGGTGGTTTAGCTTCGGCTCTCTTCTCTCCATAGTGGAGGCAGAAAATGGTTAATGTCAAAATGTTTTGTTTTTGTTTTGCATGCCTGAATGTGCATTCTGTGAGCAGCGTGGTGGTAAGGGAGAGGACCAGGGAAAGTGACTATGGAAAAAAACATATTCTTGTGAGCCACCAGAGTAGGGCCAGCCAGCTGTAGTCTTTTGTGTGGCTTTTTCGGGTCTTTTCTTGACTGGTTTTACCGCGTATACCTTCTGATTCTGTGTTGTCTGTTCTGAGAGGCAGCTGGGGATTGGCATGGATGGCATGACCACACTGAGAACCGAAGACAGGCAAATGTCCCCGTTTCAGATGGCTGCGCAGCAAGATTATATGTGGATGAAAATCCTACAAATTGAAGCCAGTTGTATTCTCCTGCACTTTCTTTTCTGATTAGCATTTATTTTCCTTGTTTGCTTTTTGTCTGACTGCATGTTCCTAGTATTGTACAATCGTGCAGTAAAGGGGAAAGAGGAGCAAAATCCACTTAAATGAAGGTGAAGGGCAGCCCGGGAATCCTGGCATAACCAGCAAGTGCTGCATGAGGAAGGAAACTTAGATATAAGACGTGTTAGATATGAAAATTTGGGGAATGACCACAGTAATAAGCAAATGCAAATGTAAGCAGCATAAACCACGAGAGCCTAAAATGTGATAATTTAGTTGAAGTACTTCAAATCTCAGTCCCTTACGTTCAGGCACTGAATGGAAAAAGCTCCCTGCCCCTCTGCATTTTTATTATTAGATTGATTTTTAGTGTATCGGAGTGGTTTGGGTTCTCATATTCTCACACTGGAGGCTTTTGAGTTGGAGATCATATGGGTATTTTCTGTTTACTGCAGCTGCTAAACATCTCTGCTGCTCCACAGACTCTGCATAAGTCGAAAATGAAAATGTTGCATTTCCCTCTTTAGTAGGGTTGAGACTTTCCAGTTAAGGTCATTGGACATACTGTACAAAGTTTCTGTCTGGATGATTCATTTCCATTTTCTGAAGTTGATTCCAACTTACAGGTAGCCATTGAGGGACTTAGGCCCCATGAATTGATCATATCTTTTTTAAAATAAAATAAAATAAAATAAAATAAAATTCAGTTATAATAATTGTATTCACAACTTCTTGTGTCACTGAGCTCTGCAGGATAATTGTGGGGGGAAAATAGAATGCCCTTTACTCCTGGGTATTTTAAAAGAGTGATGAGTACTACTATATTGCTCACTGTTCATTATCTTTTTTATTCATGTCTTACATATTACATCTCTTAGTAATTCATACTTACAATGAGGTATAGACAGAATTATTTAGTTAGTGGCAGGATTAGTATGCACATGTACATGTGGACATGTGAGGTGGAAAAGGATATAACAAAAAAACTGACCTAGACTACACTACGTTCATTTGTGTACCATTCTTGTGTGTTACTTCAACAAAGCAAAGTTTGAGTGCCTTAAAATGTAAGCTAGACTGGTCTGGCATCTATCCAGGCCTGGCCAGTGGAAATTTATTTTTGTGGCTGAAATATACACACAATCTCCAATTCTTCTCTGAACATGAATGTTAACAAAAATGCTTACGTAGAGATCTAATCAGGGATGGTCAATGGTAAAGGGAAAGGTGGTAGCACAGGGGCTGAAAGTTCGTTTCATGGCAGCCCAGACTCCTTTAGCACTGGCCTATGTGATGTTAGACAGGCTTTTTGTTGGATGCTAAAACTTTCCTATTTCAACAAGCTTTCCCAGAAGTATAATCTGGATTCCTTTTTGGAAAACTGGTGTGTGTGTGTGTGTGTGTGTGTGTGTGTTATTGTGGTTGTACACCATTGTGATACTTGGTTACGTTTAGTAGTCTATGAATATTTTAAATAAAGAAGAGTGACTGGACTACAGGTTTAGGCTGTGATCCCATCCTCATATTAAACCACATTAACCATACCGGTTTGCTGCTCCTGCACTAGCTTCCATACGCAGGGCAGGATTCTTCATTGAAACCCTCAACTACCCACTCATTTTTTGTAGCTATTGGATAACCCTTGTAAAAACTGTTCCATTGAAAATAAAGCAATAGCTCCATCTGTGTTCAGTTAAAAACATAAACACGCAATGCTCTTCACTGAGTTTTAATGTTGTTCTGTTAATGCTGATGGACTCTGAGTGGAGCTGATTGTTTGGGGATGTGCTTGCTATTGCAATCCTATTGTCTCTAAAAGGCTGCTAAAGGGACATTAGCCTGGTGATGTTATGATGTTACAGTTATGTGAAAAGAGGCAAATATAAGGTGTCTCTCTCTCTACCAGCCTTTTTCATGTAATCTGCTGCTGATATTCATGCAAGGAGGGTCACAATCTTTACAACATCCTGCTTCCTGTCATTTTCTTTATTACCTCTTTAAATCACCACAAAGTTCTGCTCCAGTTGGTGATGGTGACCAAGGTTTTGCATTCTTCCTTCCTGGCCACTGTCCTGGCCCACTTTCCACATTACCTCTTACCCTGCTGCTTACACATTTTTGTATGTGTGAATTAGCACCATTTTACCTGTTACGCCCATCCATCTTGTCACCTTGCTGTTTTTGTCCACAGCCAGAAGCTAAAAACCTCGCTATTTCATGATCTCCCACCAGAGCTTTTTCACGGTCCCCAGAAACTGATTATGATCTTGCACAGTGTGGCCTCCTCTTCCCTTCACCCTTACTTCAACATTTTGGGGCGAGCATAGGTGAATGGATGCAATTACTCATGATCAGTGTTTATTAAGGAAATAAATAGGCCCTGCCATGAATATTGCTCTACAAATAGGAGGTTTATATGTATGGCAAATGTGTGAAGACAATTTCCAGGACAGTGGTGAACAAAATTAAAAGTGATAAGAGAATTCGAGCTTAGCATTGTGTCTTATTTTTATACTACATATTTATACTAATGTAATGTTTAGTAAAGTTTCTAGAAGTGCCTTAATATCAATATCGATATCTATAATGTGGAAAGTCAGGTGAAACGCAACCAGCTAAAGCAGACTGACTTATTTTTCACTTGTTCAATTTTTAAATTGCTCTTCATTAGTTAAGATCCACTTTTTATTTCTTTTTGTGTGTGTAATTTGGGTGCCTTCCCTTTTCCTTCTTTTTTCTCTTCCTTGCCCAAATAGAAATATTTACGTATACTTTGACATTTGGCTTCATTGTTGTTAAAAGGCAATACAATGTGCTAGGAGGCTACAAATATACTTCTTTGTTTCCCTATGATAGTGTGCAGGTTCTGTTTAACCTCTTTAAATCTGTTTAACGGCATTTCCATGTCTCAGTGAAGGTGAAAGACACATATATTTGCAAGTTATAAATGTTGCATCTGTAGATATTTTTCAGCCACTTCTCCAGCCTGGGCTTTAGGGGAGCTTATCCTGAGTGCTGTAGTATGTATGTTTGTACTGTGTTATGTGGTGTGTGCGTGTGTGAGGACAGGAAAGTGATTGTACGGAAAGCCTTTCATAATTATTATTGCCCTCTCCCCACCCCAAAATCTGGCCCTGTTCATGTTAGTTACTTCCCTTTATTGTGTGCATGACCTTCTTAGCAACATATTTTTTTTCTGCTCATCCCTTTATTTCCTCCAGCTGCCCTTCTGGTAGGGGGGGGGGGGAAGTGTAGCTCTTCCATGGTCTCTCACAATAAAGTTTTTGAGGGTTGACAGGTTAGTGACCGTGGTTCCATTCTGGTCAACTATTTCTGAAGCATAGACTGGAAAGATTCATCTGTCCATTTTAAACTAATTTAAAACTGGGAGATAAAAACAAATGCCATTGTTTATTATTGTCGTGGTATAATCTCAGCACTACTAGGGTTATGTAGCATGCCAAAGTGGATATAAAATACTAATGCAAATGTTGGAGCATTTTATTCCTCTCTTACACTGTTAAAGCAGCTGTGAAAGATGACCTGCTTCTGCCAAAGGTGGGAAAGGAATGCTTCTACTTTTTTCAGAGTAAAGAAGGTATTTTTAAAAAGAGAGAGAGAGAGAGAGAGAGAAGGAACCCAGTGCATAGCATGTTTTAGGTTTGTGCCAGGCCCAAAGAAATAATGCTTGGACATTGTTTGGTCATGCCCTAATCCCGATTGATCTCCTGCACTGAAAGAAAAAAAAATCATTCTGGTGCTGCTTTTCCAACCATGGTGGTGCAGTGATGGGACAAACTGCACGAGGAGGCATTTCCCTTTTTGTGTGAATCTTGAAAATGAAAAGGAGCTCTGTCAGGATCTGTATGTGGCAACCACACCTCTACATCTGGAGTTCCCAGTTATTGGTCCCTGATAAGCCAGTTCATATCTGTGAGGTGTAGGGGTGCAGGGTGGGGATAAAGGATTTTGGGGTCAATAAAGAGAAGAAGAAAACTTAAATATGATCCAACCAGCTATTTATTTTCTTGCATACCAGTTTTCTTAGTACTTCTGCCTTTTACAGAATAAGCTCCTTTTAGAGGTGTTAGATAAGGTAAAACTCTAGCTGGTGCGTGTTCTTCAACTGAATAGGATACCTAGTGTATCCTGGGGACACCTCAGCACATATATATTGTTAAGTTGTGTTTTGCGCTCTTTTTTGTTATAAAAAACCCACATTGTTTGCTCTGAGTGAGTGCAGAAAAAAGCAGCCTGTAAATGCCTCTAGTTAAAATATAAATAAAATAAAATAAATAATGCACAGTTTTTGGTAGGAATAAATTTCCCCAAGCAACACCCTCTGCTATGGAAAAGAAGCCCCCTGATGGTTTCACACACAAATACCTTCCCTCAAAGTTGAGTGCTATTTATAATACTTTTTGTAATGTAGCAAAAACATGCAATTATTAATCTCTCCAACCACCTCCGTTTAATGTGCATATTAAGTGGGCTTAGTTAAAAGTAGGAACATTCCATTTCTCAGTGTAATACAATATTGCTTCCTATCTTGAACTCTTGGGTAACTATTCTAAAGAAAAGAGCACTCCATGTCATATGACAAATGCTTATGATGTATATAGTGCTTTTAAAGTGTTTAAAGCACCTCCTTCTATAACCCATAAAATAGCCCTGCAAGGGAGGTGACACTTACCGTGGGGGTCCAAGGCCGAGAGAAAGGCCTTCTAGTATCAGTCCGTGGCAGAGGCAGAATTCAAACTGGGGACATTTTGAATCTTGTTTGTAGGCCAAAACATATTTATTTAAGAAGGAAGTCCCACTGTACATCCTGGGACATGCACAGGATTGTACTGTTAGCCACTATGCAACGTCAGTTCTCATTCATGTACACATTCCAGTCATGGTTGTATGGTTTTTCCATGTTGTAAAAAGAAGAAGTGATCAGTGGGCCAGTGGGCCTTTGCAAAGAGGCATATATGTAGCATCAAGGCACAGGTAACTTGCATGCATGGCAATAATGGTGCTTTGAGGATAAAAAAAGATACTACAGGTTAACAATTGCAAAAAATAAAATAAAAATTGTTTTATCATGGCGTTTCCTGCTTTGCCTCTTCGAATGATAGAATCCTATGCTAGAATCTTTCTAGAGACACAGAGGTGAGTGCCTTCTTTTCCTTCCTCTCATGCACGCAAGATTCCCATAGCAACTTCTCCTTCCTAGCTCCCTTTGACTTGGAGGAGGAAGTTGCAATCTGGCCCCTGACCCCTGAGTTTCCTACCTGATCCCTGTTCTTATCTGACATTGTCTCTCAGTAGGAGGAAGCAGAAACATCCTATTCACAGAGTCTGATAAACAGGATATTTCCTTCCCCTTTTGCCAGACATTCCTATTATTTTTGTTCACTCCTACAGGGAGAAAGAGAAAGAGAGAGAGATATGAAGGGGGGGAGGAATTAAGGCAATTTACTCCACTGCGTTTATTTGTGGATTACTGGTTCCCTGAAAGATCTACTTTTAAAACAAGAAGACAGATATTTATAATTTGGTAGAAACAGATATTGGCTTCATCTGTATACAGTGCAGGTTATTATTATTACCAGAGCTTTTTTCTCTCCAGCTGGAGCTCACCAGAGCTCAGCTCCGGCACCTCTTAGGTGGGTGCCATTGCCATTCTAAGAGAACAAGGGAGAAGTTCATGGTGAGCTCTGGCACCTCTTTTCCTAGAAAAATAGCAATGATGATGATGATTAAAATTTCTATATTACCTTCATCCAGGGATCACAGGGCAGTTTACAACACAAAAATACAGAACATAGTAACAAACAGAAACAATACCCCTCTCCCCAGTTTGAAAGGCCATAAATTGTTCAATTAGCCAAAGGTCTTGGAGAAGAGGTTACTGCCAACATCAGTCCTGTCCTGTACTTCTGAATCTCATTTAGAAATCTGTACTATATAATGCCCTTTGCATCAGCCTGTTAAAGAGCTAAGACTTTGGAATTTAGCTAGATCTAACTAACTGAGGTTCTATGTGACTTATGGGGCATCTTTGAAAAACCCTCTCTGTACTGGGTACTTAAGACATCTGGGTATGGAATTTTAAAAAATTTGGGCATTTTAGTGCTTCTGGTGGAGAAAATATAGGTTTTGTGGGAAGGGAAGGTGTTGCTTTTCTTAACCTTTACAGTTACAGGTAGGTAGCTGTGTTGGTCTGAGTCGAAACAAAATAAAAAAATTCCTTCAGTAGCACCTTAAAGACAAACTAAGTTTTTATTTTGGTATGAGCTTTCGTGTGCATGCACACTTGATGAAGTGTGCATGCACACGAAAGCTCATGCCAAAATAAAAACTTAACCTTTACAGGTTAGCAACATTTCAGAGGCACTTAAAAATGTTGTTCTTTTCACCTCTTCTTCTCTAACGGAGAACACACTAAGTGACCTGTAGGAGACACTTAGCGCCGGAGACTGAAAATCCAAACTGCTCTGATGGAAGTTCCAGGGACTTTTTGTCTACCACAATTTCTCCACAACCCTTCACCTTTCAAGTCCCGTGTCAGCAGAGCTTTTGCTATTGTGTTAACTAATTTATGCAGGATTTCAATGACAGTGTTAATGGGGCTTTAGTTAGGCAGTTCCTTGTTTCTGTGGGAACAGAAGGTGTTTACAGATATTGTTTCACTTTCCATCTGGTGATATTAGTGAGAGACGGGGTCTAGACTGGAGAATGGTGTGGGGAAAGTGGACAGCGAGCCCCCTCCCCTCCTCATAATATTAGAAAGGGGTGTATGCGGAGGTGTCATCCAATGAAGCTGAATGGTGGGAGATTTAGGACTGACAAAAGGAAGTACTTTCCACCACTGTAGAAGATGTGTTCATGGCCATCAATTGAGATGGCTTTAAAATGGGGTTAGATTTGGAAGAAAAGAGGACGGGCCAGCTAGCAAGACTGGAATCATAAAAAACATTTGTAGAAGTGATGGGAAAGTTACATACCCACCTTTTCCAGTTCCTCCAAATTACACATATTTTAATAAGATCATGACAAGTTGTGTTTCAGAAAGGGAATAGAAAATATTTTGAAACACGTTAAAGAAACACAAGAAAAAAACATACCCTAAATTAAATATTGTTAAAAGCAGATATCAAGAAAAATTCAAGTATAGAGAACAGAAGTGTGTTTAAGAGGGCATTGTTATTATTATTATTATTATTATTATTATTAATTTATTTACCCCGCCCATCTGGCTGGGCTTCCCCCACCACTCTGGGCGGCTTCCAACAAATAGTAAAATACATTAAAATATCACAGATTAAAAACTTCCTAAACAGGGCTGCCTTTAGGTGTTTTCTAAATGTCAGGTAGTTGTTTATCTCCTTGACCTCCAATGGGAGGGTGTTCCACAGGGCAGGTGCCACTACCGAAAAGGCCCTCTGCCTGGTTCCCTGTAGCTTTGCTTCTTGCAGTGAGGGAACCGCCAGAAGGCCCTCGGCGCTGGATCTCAGTGTCCGGGCTAAATGATGGGGGGTGGAGACGCTCCTTCAGGTATACAGTACTGAGGCCGTTTAGGGCTTTAAAGGTCAGCACCAATACAATGGCATTGGGCTCCCTGGAAAAGTAATAGTGGGGGGATAAGCATTTATGTTTCTGTAGAGAGAGAAAAGGTGATTGCACATGTAGTGGTGAATATTTTTTGGTGTAAATGAAACCTTCCAGATTGGAGTAACAATGTGTCTACTGAAATTTGTGAAATATTGTATACCTAAAGAGCACTAGACACAAGTGTTATATATTCTTACCTTACCATATGATGGAAGTACAGTATAAAACCAACTAAAACAGAGTAGATTACATCTTGGATTAATAAGATTGAGAATGATGAGAAAAAACAGGAAGAAAAAAAAAGCAAAGCAGTTGGGATCCTGTAGTTAAAGATATCTAAGTTAGGAATTTCAGGAACTAGGATTTTTTATTCATTGTTGGTGATTTTTATTCAAAACAAAACAACACAATACAAGCAGAACAAGGGGCATCGGTCAACAGGTACAGATCAGTTTCAGTATTACAGATGTAATCACAAGACAGCATCATCATTTTAAGTCAAGTAACCCACCTTAAAAGAATTATGAGGGACAGGAGATCGGGACTCCTCTGCATGAGAGTTAACAAATGAATAAATATAAACCAGTCAGCATCAAAGGTGTCCTTGTATGTTTCTCCAGTCGTCACCTTTTAGCATTAAATGATTTATCAGTCAAGGCCAAATACCATACTTTATTATTATTTTTATTTATTAAATTTATATATTATACCATTGTGTATATAACATTCATCAGTGTTCTTCCCATGTAATGCTATCTCCATAGATGCCACCGCTTAAGGATGATTTAACATAAATAAATGACAATAAAGCTCAACCCTGCTCCCTGTCAATATTATGAGGGAGGTTAGTTATCATACTAAACTCTTCCGTCCAAAAGGACTTTGGAACTTTGAACACTCTCACCATTGGTGAATCAGTGTTCCTGTATTCTAGCAACCCTGCAACATAAAGGTGAAAAAACATTGTTAGAATAGTGTAGTCATAAGCTTCATTATAGACCTTGATTTTAGCAGAAATGGTCTTAATAGGAGGTGTGTACCATTCACCCACAGTAATGGCACCACCTAAGTTTAAGTCCCTCTTCAGCTTTAAACTGGTAGTCTATTAGCGTCGTGCAGATATCTGTTGCAACCTCCTTAACACGTCTAGAGCTAGTCTCACATAGTTTCTCAAACACTGGTCAGAGAACAAGGTAATCCATATAAGTGATGCCACTGCGAAGCAAAAAAGGTGTTTACAACTTCAGTTTTAGCTTTTCTTTTTTTTTTTTTTAATTTAAAATAATCTTTATTGAAAATCTTTAAAATTCAACATATAAAAAGAATAGAATATGGATAGCAGATATAACAACATAACTACACAGAACAGAAAAAATAAATAAATAATGTCAACCCAAAAGTTACTTCAGATGAGGAAAAAAAAGAATAAAAAAAAAGGGGGGGGGAAAGAATTCTAACTTATGAAAAACCTAACAAACATAACAATTTTTGATGTAACATAACATAACTTAATATATCTTAACATAACATAACAAATGCAATTTAAAAAAAAAAAAAAGGGAAAAAGAAAAAGAAAGAAAAAAGGGAGATAAGATTCCTTTTCCTCTTTTCCTTTTCTTTCTCTTTTTTCTCTCAGTTTTAGCTTTTCTAATTGGCTCTCAAGTTGGTGCATCATCAAAGGATTGCCTTGTTTGGAATAAATCTTTGTAGTTCTTCCTTTCCCAACCCTGCTACAGTATTACCTATAATTGAATGGATCAACAAATTTTGGATAGTGAAGGGAGAGGGGATCACTAGCCAATCATTTTGCCTATTTCAACCAAACTTAAAGTGGGACTCATAGAAAGGGATTGACAATATTTTTGATAGTCTAACATACGGAAGGGGGGAATGGCTGGGCATTAATCAAAGGCATTTCACAGCCTAATTCCAGTTTACCCATGTGTTTCCTAATAATGCAGTTAAACTGCCAAATCTGGAATGCCTTGTAATATGTCTGTAGATGGGGCGTTCCAAATCTGTTATCTCTAGTTCTCCTATACATTACTGACTTGCGTCTCTGTGGGTTGTGCCCCACTTTACTAAAAGTGTGAAGCTTTTTGAAATCACACAAATGGAGCTCAATGGGGAGGGTCTGAAACAAGAAGAAGAACCTAGGGAGTAGTGTCGTCTTAAGGGCAGCAATCTTTCCCAGCCAGGAAAGAATGAGTTGTTTCAACTTGGCAATGTCTGCCTTTGCCCTCTCTAGTAGGGGATCAAAGTTCTTATTGTGCTACTAAATAATAGCATTGGGTATAAAGCTTCCAAGGTATTTAAGGCAGCCAAATTGCAATTTCAAACTAGACAATCGCTGCAGTCATTTTTGTGTATCTAGCAGAATGATGCACATACGTTCCAATTTATAATTGATATCCACCACCTCCCCAGAACTCTCTAGCTGGATCTGAAGGGCTGGGATTACATCTTTAATAGAAGTAAGAAGCAACAAAATATTACCAGCAAGTAGATTAATGGATTGGGCAGTACTGTTAATCCTGGGACCAATAATAAGTGGGCCATCCCATATATTTGATGCCAGAGAGTCAATGACCAGTGCAAAGATAAGGGGATAAGGAACATTCATGTCTTGTTCCAAATGAGAGCATAAAAGGTATTGAGTCTCTGTATTAACTCTTACCACTGCTTCTGTCAGAGAGTACAATTGGTGAATGGTATGTATAAGTTGAGGGCTGAACAGAAGTTTCTTCAGGATACACATTAAAAATGACCATTCAACATAATCAAACACCTTAAAGGCACCCGATGACAGCAGGATGTGGGGTGCAGAGGAGATCAAGCACCCTCCGAATTGAATTGGCCAGTTGTTGGCCAGAAAGAAAACCTGTTTGGTCCTCTTCAATATTCAGTAAATACAGTAAACGATTCATCCCATCAATGATTCATCCCAAATGTAAGTAAAGGGATGAATTTTGCATCTTGGTTTAGCAAGGTGATGGGATGGCTTCAGAATCCACACTGTGTGTATTTCCAAGGCTCTAGGATCACACCACCCTCTAAGATATTGTTGAACAGGTGCTGGGAAGTGAATAAGAATAGCAAATTTAAAGGTCTTGTAAAACTCTCCCCCCAGACCACCAACTTTAGGCTTCTTTCCAAGCTTCAGTTTCTTAACTGCCTGATCAGTTTTGTTTGTTGAGACACGGTGGTTCAGAAAAAGTATGTATTCTGAGGTAAGAGGACTGAAATTAACATTATTCAAGTATTCATTTATCTTCCTTAAGTCTGGTGAACCTGTGGTGTTTAATTCAGGGTAAAAATCAGCAAAGGCTGCCAATATCTGCTCTGAATAGGAATGTGTTTGGCCCCTCAAGGCTCTTATCTGGGTACCGGTAACCCCATTTCTAGTCATTTTTAATTTTCAGGAGGAACTAGGATCTTTGTTAGGGATAGAAACAATAAGATATTGGCAGTGTTATAGCAAAAATAAGGTGTTTGTAGTAGCTTAAATAAGTAGTATTGCGTCTCTGGACCACAATACCTCAAGGACCGCCTCTTTTCATATGAACCTACCTGGACCCTAAGATCATCTTCTGAGGCCCTTCTTCTTGTGCCTCCTCCTCTAAAGGTGCGGAGGGTGGCAACACGAGAACGGGGCCTTCTCTGCAGTGACTCCCCGTCTGTGGAATGCTCTCCCCAGGGAAGTTCGCCTGGTGCCTTCATTATTCACCTTTTATTTTTAACCAGGCCTTTGGTTGCTTTGACATCCTATGCCCTTTTAAAATGTGTTTTTCCCCAAGGTGGTGGTGGTTATTAGGTGGTTCGTTTTATTTTGGTTATATGTTTTGTGGCTTTATATTTTGATTTTGTTCTGTGAACCACCCTAAGACCTCCGGGTATAGGGCATATATAAATTCAAGAAATCATGATCATGATCATCATCGTAAAAATAATCTTTTTATTGTGTTGTTTGAACTTGTTTATTGTTAGACTAATCTGGTAAAATAGTAAAAGCAGATTAAATAATTTCATGGAGGCTAAGACTATCTATGATTTTGATGTCTACTCACTACCTCCAGGATTAGTGGCACCATGCCTCTGAATCATGGGTTACTGTGGAACAACAGCAGGAAAGGACCGTTGCTTTGCGTCCTGTTTGTGGGCATCTGGTTGGCCACAGTGGGAAACAGATTAGCGGAGTAGATAGGCCTTTGGTCTGATCCTGCAGGGAAGCGTCTGGTTCATGAGGAACAGAGATCGGGTAGTCTCATAGAGTCCTTTCTCACAGCTAGGCATTGTGGGCAAGGTGGTCTTGGAGAGTGCTAGCATTGCTGCCCTTTTGATTGACAAATAATTAAAAAAGTCTCAGTTGGTCATTATGTAACATTATGTGAGAGTTGCTGCCTGAATTCATTTACGTTCCTCTTCCCAATTTTCCAATTATATTGCATAATTTTGTTATATAATCATTTTCCAGCTATATTCTGTAATTGTGAGCTGCCTTGAGTTCATTGATAGAAAGGTGTTTTATAAATGTATCAAGTGATTATGTTTATTTTTAAATGACCAGCAGTGTTCATCTATGGGGCCTGAAAAAGTTTTTTTAGAGTGTCTCTTCTTCATGGCTCATTTTTAAAAATAATTTTATTTATAGTTTTCATTTATATACATTTCAGTAGTTTAACAATAGTTCTAACATTTCAAACTTCGACTTACTTCCTCCTCTTTCTGCAGTTCCTTAAATTTATTTTATCATTTCCTGCATATTTTAAATTAACTTACTTTTTTATTCATCTATTTTGATAATATATACTTTTAAAACTACAGGTTATTACAGTAATCCTGTCAATGTCTTTGTCTGTTTACACTTTGTAGATATTCAATAAACCCTTTCCATTCTTTTCTTAAAAGGTTGTTATCTTGATTTCTTATTCTTCCGGTAAGTTTTGCCATTTCTGCATAGTCCGTAAGTTTTTGTATCCATTCACCTCTCGTCGGGACTTCTTCTTCTTTCCATTTTTGGGCAAGTAACATTATTGCAGTTGTAGCTGCATAAATAAATAAATAAATAAATAAATAAATAAATAAATAAATAAATATCTATACTGTTTGAGCAGTTCTACACCTATAATTCCCAAGAGAAAAGCTTCTGTTTTTTTAATTACAAATGTTATCTTAAATATCTTTTTTAAATTATATATCATTTCCCAGTAAGCTTTAACCTTACCTCAAGACCACCACATATGATAAAAACTACATTCTTTTCCTTTGCATTTCCAATACTTATTCGTTTTTTATTTTTATATTTTTGCCAATCTACTAGGTGTTAGGTACCATCTATATAATATTTTCATGTAATTTTCTCTTAAACCATAACATGCTATAAATTTTATATCCGTATTACACAATTGTTCCCATGCTTCCATGTCTATTGCCCAATGTATCATTGAATATTTTACTTGTTCATCCTTCGTATCCCTTTCCAATAATATCTTATACATTTTAGGCAGCACTTTAACATTACATTCCCACAGGTCTCTCTCCAATTGTAATATTTATTCACCAAACCCTCATTTCCTAACTTTCTTAAATACTACGTTCAAATGATGATATTGTATCCATGTTGTTAACATTCCTGATAAGTCCTTAAATTCTTTTAATTTAAACTCTCCCCCTTTCTCTCTTAATAAATTTGTATAAGTTATCCAACCTTCCATCATATTCTTTTTCTTTACCACTATGGCTTCCAATGGTGAAAGCCAAAGTGGTGTTTTAGTAAGTTTTTATATTTATCCCATACTCTATACAGATTTTTCCTAATTATATGGTTTGTAAATCTGTTGTGTACTTTCACCTTTTCATACCACAAATAAGTGTGCCAACCAAAAAAATTATCATGACCTTCTAAGTCTAAAATATGTGGATTCTTCCATGTCAACCATTCCTTCAACCAGCAAAGACAAGATGCTTCATAATATAATCTCATATCTCGCAGGGTGGGGTATCATGGCTCATATTTTAATACAGTGTAACAGGGCCATTAATATCACAGGTGCCATATCTGCCTATGCTACTGTGTCTGAATACAGACTCTGCAACTTTCCACTATATATTTTGAGGCTTATATGCTAAGTATACAGTGAGATCAAGGCACAGAAATGTGTATTTTGTTTCAATTAATAGGCAGTGGTGTGGTTGAATGACAGTAGGCTAAGGTATTTTTAAAAGTGGGTAATTTGAAGTTCATTTTTCACGTTTCTTAATTGCTGAGCTCTGTGATAGATTTGGACCTTAAGAGCAATATTTTAAGCTCAAAGACTTGAATTACTTGCATATAAAAAGGCCTTACAACAGCTTCGTTTTGCAAGTTGACACAGAGTTGAGCTCTCTGAGCTCAATGGGATTTGCTCCCTAGTGTGCATAGAATCACAGTCTTACCCATTGTCCAATGCCCTGATTCTAAATATTGGTGTTAGATTATTGCTTTGATCCCAAGTTGCTTTGCTGCTCATGTAAGAGCCAATTTCTGCCAACTTCCCTTTGCACCCGCAGTCTGCCTCCCCATTTCCAAGGGTCCCCCATCTTCCAGGAGCAGATTTTTCAGGGGGTGCAGGGGCTGTAGAAGGGAGGGAAGCTCCATTCTGTGCATGAACTTCCTTCTGCTCATGGAAGGAAAATTAGGATCCAAGCCAGTAGCGTTATCTGACAGCAATAGGAGTGTGACATTTTGTGCAATTATACTGCTTTACACTAATTTTATAATCATGCCATTCTTTCATACCAGTAAAATTATTGGGTCGCCCCTTTCTTAAGGATTTATGTGCTGGGTTCCGGCACAGCAAATTTATGGGATCAAACTGTTAATGACTACCCTTTGCTCTATTCATCTCTGATCCTTTTGGCCACACATAAATATGTGAAGAAGACTTTGAATGCAGGATGGAAAAATTGGTCAAAGTATCAATTTTAAGTATTATAAATTGCTATAATGAATGTTGTGGTAAATTGATGCTGGGACAGGAGGCATATTTCCCCTTTATTTTCGCAGTATTACAGTTATAGGACAATGCAGTGCAGCCCTATACATGAAATATGATTAAAGAGATCAGTATTTATTTCCCCCCGTGAAATCTTCCTTCTCGCAAGCTGCACATTGGTTTCCTTTCTCTCACCACCTAGGAATCTGGCATCTGTTTGAGGGATTCCATTTTCCTCTCTCTTTCTCTGATTCCTCGTCTTTTTTTCTTCATGTGCGAAAAGTAAGAAAACTTTTTTAAAAAATAAGAAACAAAGATCTTGAGGCATCTTAGTTTAAAATTTTGGTTTATTGCTTTCATTCGCCCACAAATACTTGGATATTTGGCTGCATTTGAAGGGGAACTGGTGTGGGGTGGGGGTGGGGGGACGGAACGTTAAAGGCTTTTCAGGCAGAAACCTGCGGGTCTTGGTTCCAGAAGCTGAACTGTGCCCTAAAGCGAAAGGATATGAGGATTAAATTAAATGAGAATAATTAATTTTGTTGTTGCTGTTGCCGCCACTTAGGCAGGATTTGAATCTATCCAAGAAGCCTTGCCACAGGCAAATGAGCGAATCTCTCTTTAACATGAGGCACAGTAGCCTGGATTCCTGGATTTTTTAGTTTAGTTTAGTTTTTGTTTTGGTAGGTGAGAGGCGGATTTAAAAGGGAAGGTTGGCAAGCAGGAGTATAAGCACTGAAAGCAGAGTAGCAGGCTACTTTGGGCTGTGAGCTCTGATCATTCTTCAGCTTTACTCTAAGGAGTGCAGGGAGGAATCTAGACTTTTTTTGAGACCCTTGTTGCTTGCATTCCAGGAAGAGAGAATTATTTTTGAAGTCTTAACAACGGGATGCAGGACTTATCTTCATTAAATGGGGAGAAATGTAGGAGGAACAAACCTGCTTCTGTTCAGGCAGGGTTAGCACCCGCAAATCATTACCTAGGGGAGAAGTATCTGCTGCAAATATCTGTGTACCAGGCAGAAACCCAACCTGGATTCCTGTCCTCCCCTATCTAACTCATAGCCCTCCTGCAAAAGCTTTCAGATATGCTTTGATGAGTGAACACTCCTCTGCTTGCATACCATTTCCTAGGATACTAATGCTAACTAGTTAGGCAGCTTTGCTTCTTTCAACTTCTTCCGAATTCTTTCAGCTTTCTTTTGCTTTCCTCTGTTGCTTTCTTAGTGTGTCTTAGACCCTGTCCAAATATTTTCACCTTAAGTTGTTGACTTTTTTTTTTACCCTTCGTTCTCTGCAGGCTAGGGTTTATTCTCCATATCTCAATAGAACCCCATTTGCTTTGAGAGGTCTTTCCCAGTACAGTATTTACACCGGGTTCAAGAACTGAGATGGGTCATTTAGGAAACATGACTTGCTTCTTATTTTGTTTCAGAACATTATTTTAAAGATGTAGAAGGGGTTGTTTCTTTTCCCCTCTTTAAATGAAAATGCTATAATGTACTGTACCTGACAGATTTGTTTCCAGAGAAACAACTGTATTATGCAGTTGAAAAAATGCTGGCTTTGGATGCAAAAGTCCAGTGTTGAAATCACTATTTGGCAATGAAGCTAAAAAGTGCCCCAGGAGATTAATGAACTAAGTCTTCTTGTATTTCAAAGCCAAAGGTGAGGTGGGGTGAGAAGGGTAGAATTCGGATTGGGACAATGACACTGGGGGTGTTGACATTTAAGCCTTTCCCCCATGCCATTTCCATGTTTCTCCCATGCCATTGAAATCACATGAATGCACACAGTGATTAACAAAATGGTGGCCGTGTGCTGGGACTACATTGCTTCTTCCTTCACTGCTCACCAGCTTCAGCATGGAGATCCTGGCTTGCACTAAGCCAGAGATTTCCTGTTACATCTGAACTAGGCAAAGCTAACTTAATGTAGATTAACAAACTGAGATAATAATCCAAGGCACTCACCCACAGTTTCTTAAACCATGGTGCCGGTGAACAATTGCACCCAGCCATTGTTTAGCTACATGCTATTTTGTTGTTGTTGCATATCAAACATCTGTTAAAGGCGCACAGAAGTAGGGCACATTATTCCTCGCTCTGTCCCCCCTTTTGGCTACTTGGCAACTATGCTAACAGAGCAAAGACACTTTTCAAAGTCACTCATAGGGTGACATTTAATGCACAAACATGGTGCACTTTGGCAAGCTTTCACACAGGCTTCCAAACTCTGAATACATCTTTCTAAACTTAATGCAGGAGCCTTCCAACTTCTTTTACTCTTAAAGAATATTACAGTGGTAACGGTAAAGGGACCCCTGACCATAAGGTCCAGTCGCGGACGACTCTGGGGTTGCGACGCTCATCTCGCTTTATTGGCTAAGGGAGCTGGCGTACAGCTTCTGGGTCACGTGGCCAGCATGACTAAGCCGCTTCTGGCGAACGAGAGCAGCTCATGGAAACACCGTTTACCTTCCCGCTGGAGTGGTACCTATTTATCTACAGTACTAGCACTTTGAATTGCTTTCGAACTGCTAGGTTGGCAGGAGATTACAGTGGTACCTCGGGTTCAGAACTTAATTCATTCTGGAGGTCCGTTCTTAACCTGAAACTGTTCTTAAACTGAGGTACCACTTTAGCTAATGGGGCCTGCCGCTGCGCCCCCGCCGCACCATTTCTGTTTTCATCCTGAAGTAGAGTTCTTAACCCGAAGTACTGTTTCTGGGTTAGCATAGTCTGTAACCTGAAGCATCTGTAGCCTGAAGCGTCTGTAACCTGAGGTACCACTGTATATGAAGTAACATAGAACCAAGCAGTCAGAGGCTCATGTAGACTTGAGTTGCTGAATTTCTGAGGCAGAACTCAGAATATTCCTTAGACATTTATTTAGATAGGACAGGAGAAAACATCTGGCATATAAGAAAATAAACAAACAGAAATGCTGACCAACCTTAGATGTTAAAATCTTCTGAATAGTCTACAGTTCTTAACCAACTCCAAGAAGTTAGCAATAAGTTTCTATTAGATACAGGGGTTTTTTTTTCTTACTGAATAAGGCCACATTACTGTGTTGCTTCAATGAAAATGCCAAGAAGATGGAAGAAGGCCTGTGATAGGGTTGTCACCTTTGGTCAGGCAAAATAAAGAACAGTGGAGGAAATGGGCTAAAAAATACCTTTACCTGGTGCAGAAATGACTTCAAAGCAATCCATTACATTGGCACATGCGATTTACAGTGGTTTATTCAATGAAAATAAACCTCTCTCTTGCTCTCCACCCCCCCCCCCGGCCACACAAAAACACTCTTTTTCCATCCTTCCGCTCTCCACCAGACGGATGGACCAGGCCCATGCAAGTCCTCCATCTCTGATTCACATGCTTCTGCCTGTGCAAAAACTTTATTTCCCCCCACTCTCCACCAGGCCCATTCAAACCCGCTCTCTTGCTCTCTGCTCTCTGTCCCACCACTGCCCCCTCTGCCTGCTCAAAAAGGCCCATGCAAACCCCCTCTCTCACTTTCTGCGACCCACCCTCTGCCCACTCATAAACCCTCTCTCTCAAACTCCTCCTCCAGGCCCCACATCCCACAATTACTCTTGCTCTCACTCTCGGCTCTTCTCTTCATAAATCCAACCTCTGCCTGCACAAACTCCTTCTCAGGCTTTCGCTCTTCTCCTCTTACTGGACCCACCCTCTGCCCACACAGTTTTTGAGGAAGAGAATGAGCTTGAATACATGAAAAAAGGCATCCTGTTTGAAATCCAAACAGGACGGGGGAAATTTTCCTCCAGAAAAGGTGACCAAGTTTCTCTAGGGACGGGTGGCAATCCTAGCCTGCGACCAACCAAGGTGAATGAAGAGAACTAGCTTTTACCAGTGTTTTGACAAGCCGTTTGATTTAGCAGCTTGCCTGGGGCCCCAAACAGGAGAGCTATCAAGCCATCCACTAGCCCATAATATGTGGCTAGTATGCTGCATTTGGCATGATGACTTGTGCAAGTTGTACAAGCCTCCTGCATTCCTGTTTTTGGTATAATTTCTCATTGTGGATGGTTTGCACATCACATAAAACCATAGTTTAATGTTTAATGCAGACAAGCAGCATTTATTCTTGGCTTACCACTTGTGTTTGGTTTAGAGGGAACAAACCACGAGACAAGGTTCGGATAACGTGGCAAGTCGAGGCTTGTGGTTTGTTGCTTCCAGTGCAACCAAGAGAGCAGAAGGGAAGGAGCAAAGTGGGAACTTGAGAACAGCGGTACACTAGTACCTTGCTCATTCATGCTAAGCCAAAGGGAATGTAACATGTGAACACAACTAATTTGTAGTTATGTAGATGCTCTGAGTTCAGGAAACTTTATTTGTAGATATTTAATTTTTTAAATTTTATTCTGGCTCTTTATTCTTCCACTGTGCAAAACTCATCCAGTCCCAATTTCCCTTCCCTAAAGAGTGAACAGCAGTGTGGCCATGTTGGAATACGCTCTTATTTGAATTTGCGTTCACTGGGCACAATAAGCTTTTGAAGGTGTGGGATTTTTGGATGTTTTTACAGATGTGTCCTAGGGAAGAGGCTGACTATAGAGTACATTTAAAATTTATATCTGCAATGATGAGGCCTAGAAACAGCCCTTTACACCTCCTGTTTTAGAGGAAAATTTATTACATCCTTGTTCATTCACTCTTGTCTTTAGACAGTGATTGATTTAAATATCTCCTGAGCATGAGGCTGCCTTCCTAGTACATTTTACTGTTGGATCATTGATGGACGACAGTAACAAACTAGAATTTTCCACCCAGTACATTGTGACAACCCTTGCCAATGTAAATATTTTCTATTGCATCCATAGCTCCTGTGAAAATTATCTTACAACCCAACCTTGTTAAAGCAATTTATTATTGGGTGTTTTTTTTAATGGTTTATCTAAGTATCTGCTTTTCCTTTGTAGGTGTAGCATCTCTAAAATAAACATATGTGCTTCTTTGCACACAAAGGCAGTGATGCTGGCATTAGGGTATGAAAAACATGTTCCTTTTAAATAATACTGTTCCTGTGTTCCTGTGTCCTTGTAGACTCATCAATAACAGGAAAATAGCATATAATCAATAACTGAATTATGACATTTGCTGAACCCCCTTACTAAAATTAGGCAGGTTTTCCGCTAATATGAGATCCTCTATGGTAGCCATTCCCATAATTTGATTTTTGTGACTCTTTCCCCCCACCCATGCCTGTATTAGCTTGTAAACTTTATTTTGCTTCCTTGCAAGATAATCGAACTTTTACTGGTCCATTTAACAAAATAATAATACTCATGTAGTACTGAATGCTGAATATTCAGTAGTGTTGAATACCCTCAAAACTATGGCCCAGGGGTGGGGAACCTGTGGCATTCTAGAAGTTCCTGCATTACAGCTCCCACAGTCTTCAGCTATTGGCCATTTGGGATGTGGCTGGTGGAAGCGGAAAGTTCAGCCGCGTCCGGAGGACCACTGGTTCACTACCCCCTCCCTGTTTATTGGCCTTTGCCTAATCAAACAATCTCTGGTCTTTTAAACTGTGTATGGAGGGGAGAGTTATTGTTTGTTATGATGGCATGTGTTTTTGTGTTTTAATATTGTAAACCTGTTATCCTTGGATGAAGGGTGATATAGATTTTTTAAAAATAATAATAATAACAATTCATTTTAGTGGGCATAAGCATGTGCTAGATGTAGATCACGCCTCTCTCTTCCCCATCCCCAGTGCAGTGATGCATTGCCACTAGAGGAAGCTTTTACTTTTTATTCAGCCTGTTGTTTATTCGAGTTTTGTGCATCCCTGCTCCAGCTGTAGTCAGCTGTCTCCTGTGTGTATGTGTTTTTAAAAAAGTAACTAATAGAGTATGGCTATCTCCCTGCAGCAAGACTTCCTGTCCTTGCGTCCTTATTCCATTTCTGAGTGAGCCACGAAGGGCTTATAAACAGTTGATATGAAATGATAAATGCATGATAATTTAAAAAACGATCTCAGAAGAGAAGTGCTGAAGAAGAAAGAAGAGGGAATACCTATTTGTGAAACTTTGAGTCCTTGTGGTCCCCCCCCCTTTCGTAGTAGGTCTGTTGCTGAAAACAACACAAACCTAATGAATAACGGAGAGCCCAAATGATTAAAAAATAGTTGTTCTGTGGCGCAGATTCTCATATGGGCAGAACTCCCAATGGCTGAAAATTTCTCTGATAAATTTCTGTAGACTTCTTTCTCCTAGTCACAGCTATTTCGCTACATGTGGAATTGACTCTCCATACTTCCAAGTATCTGCGTGTGCATACTTATAACCTACTAAGTTATGTCCAGAATAGTGAGCATATTATAACCATGTAGATAGCGTAGAGATAATTCCTTTTAAGCATGCTGTGTGTGCGTGCGTGCGCTAAAGCACTTTCAAATTTAAGGTCTATTGCACAACCAGATTATCTATCTATCTATCTATCTATCTATCTATCTATCTATCTATCTATCTATCTATCTATCATCTATCTATCTATCTATCTATAGACTACGGGGTATTTTATCACTCATTAAAAGATCATGAGGGAAACAAAGTGTTCAAATGACGCTGACCTGGAATTTAAATTAATTTTAACATTTGCATTAAAGGTCATTTTTATTTAAGCACTATCACACAAATATTGTAATAGGTGTGTGTGTGTGTGTTTTTTAAAGAAAATAGGCAACAAAGACATTTGTATAAATCAAAATACAATTAAAAATACACTGATAAAATGGCTACTTGTAAAGTAATAGTGGCACTGTGCAGTAGTACAGATGTGTGACCATAGACTCGCCCTACTTGGCATGTCTCTGCAAAAATAAAAAAAAACCATCAAATATAAAAAGGTGGGGAATTGTTTCCATTTTTATTTAAAAAAAGATGTTAGATTTCCTGCAATCTGAAAAGCAAAATAAAAACAGAAGCAATGCAGGAGTACAGCAATTTGATGATGATGTCATTTAGATGCCCTATAAAAAGTAATTTAACAAAGCATGGCAATTGCAAAGCAAACACTCATTGATATATAAGGGTTGATTCACACTTTGACACCTCACAACTGAACATGTGGACTGTCTCCTTTGAAAATGCGGTATGGTTTTCAAGCTTAAACTGAATGCCACAAACATTTTCTCTGTGTTGAGCAATCTGTGATAGCTCAATCATTGAAACATGTGAGTCAACATTTAATGTCAAGACCAATAGGTGACACCAGTGTATGTGCATGTGTAGGAACCAACAACCTACCGCCATTAAATATCCACCCCACTCTACTATTAGGTGAGCTAGAGAGTGAATAAGAGGCTAAGTGGGTTATGTGGGCCATTTCTTTTATCAGATTCATAAAAATCTTCATTTTTGAAAAACAACAGTCCTAAGATTTTTTTTGCTGTAGAGTTTGATTTGTGGGAGACGTCTTGCCTTTTTTTATTTCCAGTAACACTGTTGCAAGTAATTTCATTGTCACAAAACAACAAAACACCCTCACTATTTCGTTCAGATTAACCCGATGTGTCCAAATCAGCATCTTAATAAGTAAAACATTTAAATAAATAAGCAATGGGTTTTTGATTTTTTTTCTTCAAAGCTGGACACTGCCAGACTTTATTCTGGCTGAAGCAGAATCCTGATCTTTGTCTTGTTGGGTTGGGAAATAAATTGGGCAACCACGTTTACTTGGGAGTGTATCCCACTGATTTCGAAAGGAGCTACTTGTGTTCAGGATGCAGCCTTTGGCCTGGTTCTCACAAAGATGGTTAATCTGTACCTGCCCTGAAGTGCAGCTGAAGTGCACACAAATGCCCCTCTATAAAAACACATTTCCTGCACAATGAAAAATGTTGGAGAGAAATGTCCTTACCTGCTTTCCGAAGAGGTCTAGCTGCATGCAGGTTTCTCCCCTCAGTGAGAACTTGGCCTGTGTGTCAGAATGAACTTTATTTAAATCTTAAAGTAGAATCATTACTGTGCATTACTTTATCCTATCCTGGGAACTTAGGAAGAAATATATTTTAAAATATTATTTTATTTGCAAACCTGACATGAAAATCCAGTGCGAGTGACAAAACTCAGCACCTCTCTCTACAATTGCTTTGGTCCTCAGTCTTTTAAGGTGATGTTAATATCACTACATAATCTCAGACAAAAATACTCAGAATTTCACCAGGGTGTCTAGTCAGAGCTTGAGCAGTATTTATTGCTTGCTCCGTGCAATGCTTTTTAAATGCTTTTTTAGGGGGGAGTTTAAAACTGCAACAAAGGCTTCCTTTAGTCTGCAAAGCTGATTGAGTTGCCAACCTCTGCCTTGTCCAAGATCCTGATCTGCCATCTCCACTGCAATTAAACCAGAATTTTCTCAGTTACTTAAATTGGTTTCATCGTCCACCAGTCTGAATTATTTGTTCTTATAATGCACAGGCAAATTATCTTTCTACCAATGGCTTTCCTATAGTGTTCTGAGTTATGGAGAACAATAAAGAGGTAGAGATGAGAGTAAAAACATATGGGTGGGGATGGAGGTTGTTTAAATGAAGGTGATTCTACTGTTGCTGTAGATGATTTTTAAAAATATTATTTTTATTTAAATATATATATTTTCTTTTAAATCTATATTTCACAAACCTGACATGAATCTTGGTAGCTGAAGTTGTGGGAACACTAAATCATTTCATTCTGGTTTTTATATTGACAGACACTTTACTGGTGAGTCCTGTTGCCTAGTGCATTGGATTACAAAAGCAAGATTTTATGTTGTGGGGTAGGGCAGGGAAAAGCTGGGTAACTCTTGGAGGATTGAAATAATAAACCTGTGTGGAATAGCTGGACTTCTGAGCTTATATACCAACGAAGGGGAGGAAAATATTTCAGTGTTTCAGGTACGAGAGGCGGTTGGTGAGGGTTGCTTTTCGTGTTTGCACAAGGATGTTGAAAGCTGGAAGGATAGTCATATTACTCTGTTGCAGCAAAACCAGCGAATAGTCTCGTGTTACCTTAAAGACGAACAGAATTCATGTAGCCTTGGCTTTTGTAGATTAGAACCCTCTTCATCAGGTGCACAATACAGGCGCACAACTCACTCACCCTTCTCTGTGAATGTTGTGCTATTGCTGCCGTTGTTTTAATTTTGAGACATTTCATGTTTCATTATATTTATGTATCTTTTCTGTTTGTGCTTGGTGTGGGGTTTTAGTTATCAAAATTCTTCTTGTAGGTTTTTTTAATCTTGCAAATTTATTTTTATTTTATTTTTTTAACACCCAGAGGAGATTTGCTGCAGAAGAGCATTGTAGCAATGGGGTACCACGTCTCTTTTAATGCAGTTGATTATTGGAATAAAGGACAGATGTGACGCATGCTTCTCCCAATTACCATTTTTACGCAGAGTCTGTCTATGGAGAGACGCATTCAGAGATTTGGAGGTGGTTTTGTAGAAGTGACATTGCCCTTCATAGCCATGGTTTGTATTCATTCATTTTGGACTGCCTCTGCTCAAGTTATATTTGCTGGTGGTTTACATAGCTGTACCCTAGGAAAAGTTGAAACTGGCTCTCAGAAGTGTTGTCAACACTATAGTGATTGTGTGTGTACGTTTGGTGTGACCGTAACATATACCAATTGGATAGTGATATGATGAGCAACACACTTCCCCTCTTGATCAATGCCTGCATCACTTCTGCAACTCTCTATAAAATGGATTTTGAAAAGTTACCATTTTCTTAGTTTTGTTTGTGAAAGGGTAGGACGTAACTCTTTGGAAACAGTTTTTTTAAGCAGGAAATGGACAAGACCGAAGTGGATTTTATCTTGTCAATTGATAATTACTGTATGTATTTAGACCCAATGATTTATCATTACATAAATGATATACCCACCTCTTCCCCATTCTTCCTTTGGGAAGGCCACAAGGAGGAGATCCGAAGCTTCCATTTCCATTTTCAGTTAACCACAGTTTAGAGTTGTGTCTTAACCATGATTATTGAAACAAGGCGGCTTCGTAAGCCATAGTTTGAAGTTGGCTTATTTCAGTAAACCATAGTTAAGAATAACTCCATAGTTTGTCTCGATTTAGACATAATGCTGAACTGTGGCTAGTTTAAAATCACAGTGAAAGCTTCTGTTCTTGCAGCTGCACCTGAGCGGGAGGAGAGGGATGGGGCTGACAAACCTGATACTCATTCTTATATTGGCTCATTCTAATATTGATGAACCATACTTAAATCAGAATGCAGACGGTGTGGGACTGAGAAAGTGATTAGAAATTGGGTTACGATTAAAAATTAGGAATTCCTCCTTGTAGGGATGCAAGACTTGATTGCATCCAGCTGGGACAGTTCTTTCTCCACTTTTCTAGGGACTGCTTAAAAACTAGCTACCACTGTTTGGAGATTACTTGGGCAATGCTTGGTGAGAGAGCCAAAGTTGGTTGGGAGGGTGGTAAATAGAGAAGCATCACAAGGGGAGGGCGAAGTGAAAGAAGAAAATAGATTGTGGAATTGGTGCTATTCTGCTTAATTTTAATTTGGTTTCCGTTTTGAATGTTTATACTGTATATACAGTAGCTTGCAGATGCTCAGAGTCTGTAGTAGGGTTAGTTAAAAATCCAAATCCATCAGTAAATGATATTTGATCCAACTCAACTATATAAATAACTAAGATTATTCTAGTATGAAATAAAGGCTCACTCAGGGCCAGTGCTGTGATAGCAATTAGAAGAAAATGGTTCCTGTTTTTCCAGAGGAATAACTATCTGTCCACAGCATAGCTGCCAAGTTTTCCCTTTTCTCGTGAGGAAGCCTATTCAGCATAATGGAAAATCCCTTAAAAAAAGGGATAACTTGGCAGCTATGGTCCACAGCCAGAGTGTAAGTCATCACATATGTTTGTAAAATGTTATGTGTAAATCATATGCATTGTTCCCCCCCCCCCGATTCATGTATCTAGAGCATCAAAGATGGGTGCTGCCATCTACTTCATTTTATGCGCTTGTCTGATAAAAATCTTAATTCCTGTAGTGAAACAACTAAGATGGATGTTCCATTAGATATGCCTTTAGGAGATGGTGTTAATTCTCTAGTATCTTCTTTCTATCCAGTAAAAGCTATGGCTCCCTGCCTTCCATGATCGCTCAGTGCTGGTATACCTGCCACGCCTGGGCCAGTAGCTTTCAATCCATCCCAACAAAGAGTTTCTTAGCATGACCAGTGCTTTTTTTCTTAAAAAATGTTTAGGGGTACTCTCATTTTCCTACTCATATTGAAATATTGCCCCACAATGAGGCCAAACTTAGATTCACAAAATGTTTAGAGGCATGCGTCCCCCTGCATCCCCCCATAAAAAAAGGACTGAGCATAACTATAATAATATTCTGTCCTAACTGGCCAGATCTTGGGACTGCTCGTAAAATTTACATCAAGGATAATATCCATAAAAAGCCCTAGGTTTTCAAATGACTTTGTGGTTGTACAACTAAAGACATATAGCGAGGCCCATCTACTTTTTCAGCTTTATTTGCAACTCTAGGTTGTGGTCTTTGAAAAAAGTAGCTGTAAGCCAAATTGTGCCACAAAAGCAAAACAAACTCTTTAATTTTGCATGGCATATATTTACACACTGAGATGTCTTAGGCAGCCACTTTCTTCTTTAAAAGTGGAAGTGAATTTGGATCAGCTGTATTTGAATCACCAATAAATAGAGAGGAAATTGGTAAACATCCTATTGCTTCGTTAGGATAATTGCTACCATAAAATAAATGCTGAGAAAATGTACTAATGCAAGCTATCTCTGGTTTGTGCTACTCCTTTCATACTACGCCTGACCCGATTTGGTGGAATGTTATGTCAGCCTGGGGTGGTTACTGACAGCTATGGTAGCACAGTGTGGTTCAGTCATATTTTATCTAAATGTCTTGAGTATCTTTCACCAGCAGAAGCATTTAGAATTGACGGTGTCTCCACTGAATTTGGAGTAGTGCCCTTGGAGTGCTGGCATCATGTAATGATTCGTAACTTTCAGCTGGTTAAAAACCAGTCACAGATCTGGTTCTTTATTCTGTAGGAATTGTCATGGCTATATATAGGTGTGCTCAAGAGCTGCACCCTAAGTACGTCTTTACAAAATGTACCTACTTCTGATGAATAGAGAGCCTAGTCCTTCTAGCTAAAGGGCACCAGTTCTGCTAGAAGGCTGAGCAGTTTTATTCAGTAAGTTTGTAATCAAAGAGGCTCTCAATCTTGCAGTCTAAATCCAGGTGTTGAATAGAGGTCTGGTTACATACAGAAGGCAGGACTGGATTAATTACCTGAGAGTCACAATTCCAGCTATTCTTTGTCCCTGTTACTTAGAATGGTAGAAATGTGAAAAGAACCACAAACACATTTTCTCGGCTCCCGACTATTTCTGCCCTTAACTCCAAGTGCTTAGTTGAATGTGAAATTACGGAGTCATTTTGTAACTTTAGTTAAAAACCTTTGACTCATTTATTCCTGCCCTCTCCATCACTTATGCTGCTGCCAACTCACATTACTATAGAAGATGGAAATATTAAAATAAACTTAGCATTTTTTTTTAAAAAATAGTGTGTTCCTGCACACATTTGTCCGGTGCTGCTCTAACTCTGCCCCCACTCCCCAATTCTGTGTATTGTTTATTTTCCCTGCTCAGACGGGAAAAATATTTGAATGCAACCTCCCCCCACCTTTTTTTTGGAAATAGAAAATTGAAAAGGCTAGTGAACCATGATTCAAGAGGCTGAGAGGGAGCTTCTTTCTTTCCTAGCATTAATTAACTCAAGTTCGTTAGGACGTTGAGTCTGCCGCACAGTTTTCTCTTGTTTGTGCTAAATCAGGTCAGAGAGGGAAAAACTTTTCAGGCAGACGCTGTGTGTTAGCTCTGAAGAATGAAGAGGAGAATCAAAGTGATATAACTATTACATAGACTTATAGTCATCTGTAGGTTTTAATTGTGTACAGTAATATGCAAAATGAGGATCTGAGTGAACAAATATTTCATCTGGTTGTGAAAATGAATTTTATCTAATTTTGGGGGTGGTTTAAATAGGGTATATTTGATGCATCATTTGGATTGGTTTGGGCTGGCATTCTGATTATGGAAATCTGTGTCAGAGGCAAGAGTGCAACATGAAAATCTCTTTTTTTAAGTCTATAATCGGGAGTCTATTTATGTCTATTTGTGGCAATGATGAGGAGGAGTCTAATTGCCCTAACCCACGGCTGAATCTGTTGTTTGCTTCTAGTGGATTTTGTTTCCTTGAAATCTCAGTTGTGGTTGGCCATGTTTTTATAGAACTCTACTTAAATCACAGTTTGTGTTGCGAAATCTTGTATTTCATAACTCTTTATAATAATGGAAAGGCAAGATGCACCCCCCACAAATTCTGTACCCCATATTACAGTCTCTGGAGCTGGGCCAACCTGGACACAAAATCCTACTGACTCATTGTTGGCCAAAGCATTATTATTTTGGCACTCGGGGGGGGGGGGTTCAGCAGGGGCAAGCCACAGGCTAATATGTTGCAGGTCTCACTAGCCCTTTGGAGAGTAGAAATTTATGTGCTATTCATTCACTAGGGATGTAGTTTGCCAGGGTGCTACTGACTGTTTCTATGACAACCCCAAGAAAGCTTTACACGGTGCTCCTATTGCTGAACAAGAGTGAAAGTGAGAAGGAGAGAGACTCCCAAAACGAGCAGACCATTAAAAAGGGGGGGGGAGGCCCAGAGTTAGAAAGTTTTGACTTGAAGTAATTAAAACTCATAAGCTCTCTACAAGACTTGGGAGTTTCTACCCCCCCCCCCAAAAAACCCCTTGCTTTGAGAGGAAGAGAGCAAAAAGGTCTTTCTCAGACAACGCTCTTAAGAACTTCTCCACTTTAGCATCATACTTTGTTAATGAATCTGGAACTGATGAAGAGAGAAAGGTTGCTTTATATTGTGAGAACAAAGAGATGGTGGTATTTTTGTGAGGGGGTATATGCAACCCACATCTAAACTCTGAGTCGGAGAAAGCCATACTTGGCCGTGAAATTTTCTTCTTCATTTGAATCTCTTAAATCTTTACTTCCCCTTCATTCTCACTTCCTTCCTTTAACCTGTCTTTCCATCAGCATATTTTCTTTCCTTCTCTCCCCCCCTTTCCCCCCTCTACTAATGGCTGAAGTTTCCATATCTTTCCTACTTGCCTCTACTTCTCCCTCCCCTGTTTATTTATTGATTTGCCTTAAAGACAAGAGAGGTTTTCCTAAAATACTATTCATTCCAGGTTATTTGTGCAGAGTTTTAACCTACAAAACACTGAAAATAAATATTAAAATAATGTTTGTTCATTAAGCTGCAGCATGGCAAACCTTCCTAGGTTCCTAATTTTCTGCATTAAAAACTGACACACCCCCCCCCAGATGACCACACATGTCTCACGGAAAGGAATCAAGCTTGCATCGTAACTGCGAGCGGTGGTTTGATCCCATTATAAGCTGTATCCTAGAAAGCTCAAACTCGGGCTTTAAAGTTCCGTAAATCTGCTGTGCTTTTGGAATGGAGTGAATCTGCCTAGGACGGCTGTCCTAAAGTGTGCATTCATTCTCAAAGGTGCCTATAATAAATGCTCCTAAATGAATTGCTGGTTTTCGGTGTTGGGCATTCAGCACTCCCATTGCAATCGCTAGGGATGGGTGGTGATGCTCGACAACCTTTCCATTGTTTCTGTTGCCATCCCTCTGTGTTACGTTTCTTAAATAGCATGTACCTACACCGGTATTTCAACAAACCCCTATGTATTATAGCAGAACCAGCATGGCTGTTGTATTCATGAGGTTGCGTTTTTTTAAAGGAATCAAAACCTGTTCCATAGAACAGCGGCTTTCCTGTCTTCTGTGGAATTCCATGTGCAACTTACTTCAGATAATTCCATAGACGCCCAATTCTGCCATAATACACCAATTACGGTATCTTATATGCTAGTTCAATGCATGTGTCAAGAATGTTGAGCTTTTCGGCTGTGACAATCGTCGTATTGTAAACTGACGCTGTCTATGCCAGCCCAAGTGCACAAGCAGCCCAAGTGGTTGCTTGGGGTGACAATATTTTCAAGGGTATCAGTAAATCCATGCGCAGCCCAAGAGGTGTGCCCTAGGAGTACATTTATTGTCTTGGAGGTGCTAGGTGTACTTTGCAGCTTCCTGGCCAGCCCTGAAAGTGTGTAAAAATATTGCTGTTCTGTGAAAAATGCCTATCAAGGCTAGGAAACAAGAATGTCCTAGCCTTGATAGGCCTTTTTCACAGAACAGTGTTGTTGTTGCTGCTGCTGCTGTTTTTATTATAATTAAATATAGCATCTTGTTACAAGTCCTGGCTTTTGTATTTGTTGAGTGCCACCTGACCTTGACAAAGGGGCTGTACTTTTGCACCTCTGTCTTGTACACTGAGCACTTCTGATCACAAGAAAAGGAATGCTACGGGTCGTAGTGACAGAAGTGGGTGGTTTTTTCTTTGTTTTGCTCTTCATTTTGTTTTCTTCATTCTTCTTAATGTTCTTCATAGTCTAGTCTTCACAGCTCCTCATGCACATGTCTATAAAGTTAGTGTTAATTGAATTAATTTTAATTTGCTGCAATGTCCCCCCCCCCACGGGAATATTTCCAAGAGTGTAAAGACTGATTGTACTGTAGTTTCGTTCCACACCAAAAGTTGCTTGTTGTTTTAAAAACATACATTATATTTAGTTGTTTAAATGTTTTGAAGGTCGCGCAGTCCTTTGTAAAGGAGGATCCTGGGCCTAAAACAAAAACCTGGGAACCTGTACATTCCCAGGTAACAAGGAAGTGAGAATTTCAAATGAGTTTTGAATTTCAATGGCAGACTTCAAAAATGTGGGTTTTTTGGGGGGGGGGGAGTGGAGTGGGGGGGAGAGAAGGGCACAAGTTCGTTTTCCCTTTATCTCTTTTATTCTACTTTCTTGAACTTCGACTTGCACCCTCCCCCCTCTTGACACAGATATAGAAAAATAATCTCCGAGCTTTTGTGTCGGGATGGAACTCTTCCACCTCAACTGCCTGCCTGCGCACCCACCTTTAATCTGCCTGATGGAGGGGAAGGGGGCAGGCTCAGGTATTACCTAACACAGCTGCGGACAGATCACCTTTGTCTACAGTCCTCTGGGGGTTTGTCGCCAAGGTCATGGAGAGGTGTGGGGAGGCCTGTGTTTTTCTCAAGCAGACAACATATTTATGAGCGGCAAGAGGGTTTGGAGGGCCCCGTATCCTGCTTTTAATGTATCTCAGGCTGACCTGTGCCAGATTTGTGAAGTGGCGGGAGAGGGGTGGGGGAGAGAAAAACAGCAATATTTCCCCCCAAAAAAATCTCCAGCCAAACGTGTTATGGCGGGGGAAAGCCTCCACCCTGCGATTTGCGAGCACAAATCCGAGAGCTCTGATTTAGCTTGCCTGCTTAGTTGCTGGAAAGCTGGCAGCAAGGCCTGGAGCTGGCAGTGGGCAGTAGGCAAATGCTCGGCATAGGTCTGTCTTTTGTGCCATCTCTGCGCACCCCGCCGGAGCATCTGGCTTGTCGAGGGTGTTGCAGGAATAAGGGTGGCAGCTCTGCGAGCGAAGTCAGGGTTAGAGGTGCTCTGAGTATATCTGATGGTGATGCAGGGAGGCGTACATGGGCTCTTTTTCTCTGGTGGGACCAGAGCCCTGAATTTGTCTGTAAATTCACCCGTCTTTGATGCAAACCTCTCTGTCTCTGTCCTGTGATATTGGGAGGTTGCGGGTGGTAAGACGCTTTGTGCATGGATGGGCTGAATTAGAGGAAGCAAGCAAGCAGAGCTGTCTTCTAATAAAGCAACTATGAGTTCGGCTATTGTTGCCTCACGGCCTTCTCTGTGCCCAATTCCTTGAGGACGGCACTTAGAAAAGTCCAGCAAAAGCACCCCAAGGCCACACCCTTTTCTTGACTCCCTAATGCAAGCCTTTGAATCTTTCTCGCGTCCCTTCATTCCTTTTCTTTCTTAAATCTTTCCATTTTTACAATTTAGCTTCTCTCGCGTTTGCCTTTCTCTGCCCTTTTAAATCACCCATTTGCTTTCCTGTTTTATGCACCACCGTTCTTTTTCTCTGGTCCTCATACTTTTTCGTACTTTTTAATGTACTTATTCTTTCCCCTCAAAATTAATTATTTTAGTTCCCCCCCCCACAGAGTCATGTTTTCTGATGCCCTTTTAGTTGAGTATGTGGCATGAAGCAATAATAAGCAACAGAAAAGTGGGTGTTGGAATGAAATAGATTAAATTAAACTTTCAAAACAATGCATTTTAAGCTTTGCCATTTTAAAATAAAATTTTAATAGAGGGAATAAGGATTTGGTTTAGGTGAATAACTTCATATTGTGATGCTGGTCCGTTGGCTCTAATCTGCATATATTATTAATTTTTTGGCAAATCTTGGGGTGAAAATTGCAGAAAATAAGGAAGTGGCACAGAGCTTCATAGGGCTGACTGAAACCCTAGTTTTGGAAAGCCAAGATGCTTGCTGAGGCCTGGAGTAGCAATACCAGGAACTTGCAAAGAAATAATATCTGTATGCATTTTAAATTAATGCTACCTGAACTGAGAAAAAAACAGGGCGGCTATATCTTAACCACATACATATTGAAAGAGAGAGAGAGTTGTAATTGGAAGGAAATATTTTTCAGGGTTTTCATCTTTTTGTACAAATAGTTGGAAAGGCAGCGAGGACAGAAAGAGAATGAGATTGAGAGAGAAAGACGGAACAGCTGCTTTTTCTGAGGCCTTGTGGGACTGTCTTTTTTTGGAGGTGGGGGGGAGAGAGAAGAGGTGGGTGGATGCTATGATATTTATTTATTTAAAATATTTTGCCAGTCACCTCCTTGCCAAAATCTGCTGGCCAATAAAATTTTTATTGCGGCTGGACTTTGCTTATTCATTAGATATGAACTTGTCGATTTGGCAAATTGTTTTCCATCTCTTAACTGCAGAGTCTCTCTCTCTCTCTCTCTCTCTCTCTCTCTCTCTCTCTCTCTCTCTCTCTCTCTCTCTCTCTCTCTCTCTCTGCCACCCCCTCCCTGATTCCTTCTCCGCCAACCTCTCCCCCCTCCACCTCCCTTTCTCTTTGATGCAGCCATTGGCTGCTCCACGATGTGTCTCCTTGCCAAATAGGTGGATCCCTTCTCCTCTCTCTCTCTCTCTTTTTTTTCTGCTGGCATTGGCACAGGCAAATGGTTGGGGACTGAGCATGAAAGGAGAAAGCAAGCGAGCAAGAGAGTTTAAGAGGAAAAAGGGAAAGGAAAAAAGGGGGGAAACAACAACAACAACAAAATCCCTCATACCCCAGCAGTTGGGTTTTGCCAGCAGCCGATCACAGCTGATTCCAGAGCGGAGTCTGTCCCTTTTCCCCTAGACCTACGATCGCCCCTGTTCTCAGGCGGAGGGAGCCACATCTAAGTTGCATCTTTGCATTTTTGCCAACGCTGAGAGAGATTCTTTCCCCCCTCTCAACTCCCCCTCCTGATCAGTTGCTGTTATTCTGCCTGTTTTTATTTTTTCCCTTCATCCTTCCTATTATTATTATTATTATTATTATTATTATTATTATTATTATCCTTAAGAGACATTTGGCTTTTTTTAAAAAAAAGAAAACATATTTTGTGTGTGTATGTGTGTGGTGATGTTGATTTATTTCTGTCCCCCACTGATGTTTCCATTCCTAACCTGCTTTCTTCAATTTTTAATCCTCCTTTTTTGCTATCCCACTGTTTTTATTAAATAAGACTTTTTTAAAAATAATAATAATAATAATTGGCTAACAGTTTGCACTAGAGAATGCAGCCAACAATTGTTTTCCACCCAATTTAAGAAATACCCTGCACTCTTCTGTGCACTTCCTTTTTATATTTTTTACTTTCCTCCGTGTTCTCCCCTCCTCCCTCTTCCACCTCACGGCCCCAATAGCACCCCCCTTCCACACTCTGCAATTCTGAGCCCAGAATTTCTGAATCGGGGGCTTAGCTTCGCCGGGATGAGCCAGAGCAATGGTAATTATTTCCACTTTTGACTTTCCCCCTCTCTCTTGGATGTTTTTAGCTTTAGGGAAATCTTTACTTAAAAAATAAAGTCAGAAAGCTTCCTAAAATAATTGCTCGAGTATATATAAATTATCCTGAGCATTGTATCCTGCAAGGGATATCATAGCCAATTTTGTCTTTAATTGCAACATTTCCAAACAAACTTTATTACTTTTATTTTTAAAGGTAGTCAAATTTTAATTCAATTAAATTTTTTTTAAAAAAACTCCAAATTTATCTTCTGGTGATATTCTGGAAACAGCGTTAATCCTCCACACTCCCAACATACCTGCTTGGCGTCCCTCTTCTACTGTTGTGTTTTATCTTGTTGCTGGGTTGGATCATATTCTGGGCTTGCATATTTGTTCCCTTAATTTTGGTCAGTTTGTGTGTGTGTGTATATATATATATTTAACATATAAATTTCAGCTTTAAGGGTGATTCTTCTCCCTTCTCTATTTTCTTATTCTAATGTTTCCCCCTCTTCTTTTGTTTTGCACCCTTTATTCTCGCCCTTTCTCCCCAGGATGAATTCCACCCCTTCATTGAAGCTCTTCTTCCTCATGTCCGTGCGTTTTCTTACACATGGTTCAACCTGCAAGCTCGGAAACGAAAGTACTTTAAGAAGCATGAGAAGCGGATGTCGAAGGATGAGGAGCGCGCCGTGAAGGACGAATTACTTGGTGAAAAGCCTGAGATCAAGCAGAAATGGGCATCCCGGCTGCTGGCCAAGCTACGCAAGGACATCCGCCCGGAATTTCGCGAGGACTTCGTCTTGACCATCACGGGCAAGAAAGCACCGTGTTGTGTCCTCTCCAACCCAGATCAGAAGGGCAAAATCCGCAGGATTGACTGCCTGAGGCAGGCTGACAAGGTTTGGAGGCTGGACCTAGTTATGGTCATCTTGTTCAAAGGGATCCCTCTTGAAAGTACTGACGGGGAGCGGCTATACAAGTCGCCGCAGTGCTCAAACCCGGGCCTTTGCGTCCAGCCACACCACATTGGAGTCACAATTAAAGAACTGGATCTTTACTTGGCGTATTTTGTTCACACTCCTGGTAGGTCATGCAAACAGCACGACTCACTGTTTTTATATTTTGTGTTTTAATTTTTAAGATGGTTGCTTTCCTCCCAAAGTGTGTGTTTTCCTATGTATGTTTTTCCTTTCATCCATAGTTAACAAATTGCTAACTTCAGAAATGCACTGGGATGACCCCACTGTACTTAGTAGTTTGAAAAAAAGTTACTGTGGCCTTTCTTGACTTCCTGTTTCTCTCCTACCTGCAATGTCTGTAACTTTCCCAGGGTGAAGAAAACCCCCTTTTCTGCAGGCTGGGTGGTACAGAATAAGAATATTTATGTAAATGACAGATTATTTGAGAGAACAGGAAATCAAATTTATTAGAATTTGGAATTAAGAAATGTGCTTATCTTGAGGTGAGGCTTTTGTTTCCTTTGCTTGATTCCCCTCCCCCCACCCCAATTTCTTTTGTTGGCTTGATTTAGCATATCGGCGTGCCCACGGCTTGCAAACTACAAACATACAAACAGACACTCCTGGACGTTTTTATGCTTTGTACAGCAGCCTTAGAGCAATAAAACTGAATTTTTCGCATCTGCTGTCCCACATAGGAACAAGGTTCTCAGGGGAAAGGGATTATGGAAGAGAATTTTAGAACCTTTTTCTTTTGTTTCGGTGGCCTCTTTTTCTTCTTCTTCTTCAACCCCCCCCCCCCCCGCTGCCTGCACGTTTGTGCACACATGTTCTTATTTAATTTTTTTCTTATATATTTATTTCAGCTCCCTTTTTATTTTGTTTTCTTTCCAGCTTTAAAAAAATACTGGTTAATTTTTAGCCTCTGCCCCAGGTACACTCTATTTGCTGCAGACTTTGAAATCCGAATGGGCTGGCAGCCGGGTGATGGTGCGTTTACCCTTTGCTGCACCAAGTTCAAAGGAAAATTAATTCAGCCAAAAACGTTTCTCCTTCTTTCTCCTATTGTTACTCCCCTATTTCTCACTTCTTTTTTTCTTTTATTTTCGTCTTAAGTTGTAAGAGGCCCGATATCAGGCTTGTTTTCCTCTTTGCCAGTTCTTTGCTTGTTGCACATTTCCTTCCCTATATAGAATAACTGCAAATCTCGGCTGTGTTAAATTCAGTAGTCTTATCTTTGCCGCCTCATGTATCCCAGCACAGTTTGTGTTTCTTTAATTTCAGTCTAATAATATTGTCGGGAGTCTTCTCTCCTTTTTTAGAATGTGCCCACCCAGTATGTGTACAGCAGCCTCTGGACAATGTCAGGAGGTTCATCACAGCGCCTGTGGATGGCATTTCTGGCACACTTTTATCATCTATTCTGCACAGCTCAGGGCACATCCAGGCTGGGCAAGTAACAAACAGTGTTCCCCTATTCCTTTTTCTACAAATTCTCTTCCTTTCTCTTTCTCCTGTTTTTAAAGTAAAGACCCCCCACTGACCTTCCCAGACAATTTTACATACAACACATTCTTATCACAGAGATATTCCCCTCCCTTCTGCCAGCCTGCCACATAATCACATGCACAAACAGGCAGAATCTGAGCATGGGCATGCAAAATTCCACCTCATGTTCATACCACTGTCTAGCACATATTCCACTTACATACACAGGTGTGTCAAAGAAAGTATGCCCCTTTCTGTCTGTTTATTCCTCCACTTACTAGATTTTTACCTGTCTTTCAGCCCATAACGATACCCACAAGACTGCAAACTCAATCATGATAAAACAAGTTAAAGAAACAAAATGTTTTTAAAAGTTATCCAGATTATTTACAGTATTAATATAGAGCTGAGACATACTGTCCCAAAGACTTATCACCACTTAAATACTGAATTGAGCATGCAACTGCTAGGGAAACTTTGTGAGGTGAGCCAGCGGGATCACCTCTGGCATTTATATTATAGTGACTAAGGCAGTTTTCCCTTGTTGCTGGCAAACCAACCAACTGGGCAGTTAAAAAATGTAACTTGATCTCTGAACTGTCCATTGTGTTCATTTTATGCTTCTATTCTTGAGCATGTGCACGCACATGCACATGGTGGGGCGGTACAGGCTCACGCCACGGTGAAACCTTCAGGAAAGTGATCCAGCCCCAAGGCTATTTTTTGGGTTAGGGTTATCTGTGTAGGATTCCTTTTCATCTGAAATGCTGCAGGGTCATATTTTGAACATTCAGGAATATATTATCTGTCACTGTAGAAAATATTAAGGAAGAAGGACAGGGCAAACGACAGAGTCTCATATTGAAGAACCAAATTCACACTTATAAGATAGAAAAAGATATCAGAAGAGCTCTTCATATGAGTGATTTTTGTTGTTCTTATAATGGATAACAAATAATCAGCAGTGTCCTGGTGATGGCGATGGCGATGATCTGTCACAAAAGGTTAATCCCATTTTTTAATTCTGTTAACAGATGTACCCTATGCAAGAAAGATCACTTCATTTATAAGGCCTCCTTTTAATTTATGTACTTGGATGTCAAAAACAATGGGTTGGAGTCGTAGTTAAGCGTGCGCAACGGTGCTGGCAGAATCTCGCACCCCTGCCCCTTCTTCCCCATAACAGTACAGCCAACCCCCTGAAAATGCTGTGTCCTGGAAGATGCCTTTGCCCCCTGCACCACAGGCTGCCCCATGGAGCAGGGTGCAAAACCTCGTGGAGGGACTGCCATGATGGCTAGCTGCCGAAGCTTATTTTTGCAGGCCACAATTCTGCATGCTAGGTCACATAGTTACAGATTTGCCTCTGTTCAATTTCAAATCTAGGAGTCAAAGTGGAGGAAGTAGAATTCTTGCTGGGTGAGAACCAACTGCTTGGGCTAGTGGAGGAACGCTCTGCAGTTTCAAAGCTCACCTGAGTTTCAAAGCTCATCCTGCACTGGCGCCTAGAAATTAAAGCCCAGATGCTTTGTTTATCCTGGCTTTTGTCCTTCTGCCATCACTCTTAGGAGAGGACAGCAATGAATGCTTTAGGCCACCAATCTTGATTTTTGCTGGTTTTATGAGCAGGACTATCATTTTATGAGCAAAACAGTATTCCTAGCCCAATGGCTTCCTCATAATTTTATTTAGTAATCTAAAAGTTTAATATTCCCCTTTCTATATTAAAAGGCTACCCCAATGGGGAGACAATTGTGAGTCTATCCTTGATTCTCCCCAGCTGCCACCTGTTTTTTAATTTTATTTTTTAAATAGTGATTTTTCAGCAGCCAGGCTGCAGAACCAGAAGTATCCAGAAGTAAATCCCAGTTGGGGAGTGGGTTTGGGGCATGTTCAATGGATACTGGATTGGTAAAGCATACGCTCCTTCCCCCCTGCCACCCCCAAAACTCATCTGTGAGTGATCCACACTTGCATTATCTTGCCAAATGTGGACTTGGGAACACGTGTTTGCTAAGATGGCATGAAGTTCAACCCTTAAAAGGTGGCAGTATTATCTATGTAGCTATTGCTATAAACATCAGAAATGACAATTTCTGCCTTAATGGGCTCCCAATCTAAGCAATAGCTTCAGTCCTATTAAGAAATGTAGTGAGAAATTTTAGAAAAATAATGTGTAGATAACAGCCTGACAGAAATGCCAACTGTCATAACTTCATCACAAGTCTTTAACATGTCTCATCTCAGCTGTAAAAATGATGCAAGCTTCTAGCTTTTGCGGGGGTTGGAGAAGAACCTCTATGCAAATCTCTTCATTTCTCTGTGTTTCACCCCACAGAACAAAAAGCAGTGGGGACAGGGAGGAGGCATTTTAATTGGGGGAACCAAAAGGGGAAAGTGGTCCCAATCCAATTCAGGGCCCTCCCAGAGCAGCTGTTACATTTTAAAGAAGCCACAAGTGATCCCGATCGCACATCTTCTGTGCCACATCTACCTAGTTGAGCACCCCCTTACTGTTACTTGTTCACTAGTCCTGATCCTGCATTGGAAGCCTGATAAATGTACAAACAGAATGGAGAGGGCAAGGGGATATCATTCCCATAAAGGGGTTTGTGGAATCCTATTCAATCAATTTTCTGATTCTTGATACGAGCTGCACAAGTCAGTGAAATAATGCATTTTTTCTATAACTGATTGCAGTTCATTTTTGATTAAGATAATTTTACTTCTGTGGGAAGCTTTGCACTTCTTAAAGAGCTAAATGAGTATGTTTTATTTCACTTGCTAAAGTATTTTTTAATATAAAAAACACCTTTAAAACTGTTCCAAAGGTATGAGTCGTCACAGGCATGATCTTATAGGTGCTTATGACAATCACACCAGGTTGGTTCACTCATCCATAAGTTCAGTAAGGGCTGTTAAACAGTGGAACGGTCTCCTTCTCTGGAACCTGTGCAGAGGAGGGTGGCCAAGATGATCAAGGGTCTGGAAACTAAGCCTTATGAGAATGGTTGAGGGAATTGGGTATGCTTAGACTGGAGACAAGGAGACCGAGAGTCATGATAGCCATCTTCAAATATCTACAGGGCTGTTCCATGGAAGATGGAGCAAGCTTGTTATCTCCTGCTCCAGAGGGTAGGACCTGAACCAATGGCTTCAAGTTACATGAAAGGAGATTCCAACTAAACATCAGGAAGAGCTGTTTGACAGTGGAACAAACTTTCTTGGAAGGTGGTGGATTCTCCTTCCTTGGAGATTTTTTCCAGCAGAGGATGGATGGCCATCTGTCACAATACTTTAGCTGAGATTCCTGCACTGCAGGGACTTGGGCTAGATAACCCTTGGGATTCCTTCTAATTCTACGATTCTATGATTCTCTTGCAACTTTGTCAGTCTGACTTCTTGGAGCTTGAAGCTTTCCTGGGGTACAGGTCGAAGCCCTTGAAAACCTGCAAAACCCATTTGATCAAATACTATCCACTGGGATGGACTCGTACAAACATATGCATGGCAGTAAATGAAAGCTCTGCAAAGCTGAATAGAAAACTTCTGTATTGTTTATTATTTTGTTGCACTGTGTTGCATTTAAGGAGCTCAAATCTCTACAACAACCCTGTGAGGTAGGTTAGGCTGAGAGGCAGTGGTTGGCCCAAGGTCACCCAGTGAGCTTCATTGCTGAGTGGGGTTCAAACCCTGGTCTCCAGGGCCTAGTCTGACACTCTAACCACTACATCATGCTTGCTCTGTACACAGCCTTAAAGGCTACACAAATAGATCTCTAGATTCAGAATACTTAAAAAGAAGAACCATTTCTTCTTAGGGGTGTATATTTGTGTGAGGTTTTTGTTTGGTTTGGTTATATTATTATTTCCTTTGGTGAAGGTAGGCAAAGAGCTATCGCTTGTGATTATTTACTTGCTAAAGGCCTCTTCTATATTGCCACATTAGGAGCATTTGTTATTAGCTGTGTAAATGACACTGACTATGCAACAGCTAACTCAGCCTCCATTAGTAGATGCATGCTTTGCAAACAGGAAGGTGCTTTTACTAGATCCAAAGTCTGGCAACCCTCCCTGTTTGCAACTTCTACCATGTATCCCCTTGCTCCTGCCATTTGGAACTTTCATTTATTCTCTGCTCTTGTCGTCTGATCTAGGGCTGTCCATCAATATGGCCAGATTTCTCCCCGGACATCTCTTTGATATCACTTTCAGGTTATGGAGTTGTTCTGGGGTGAAAAGGCGAAGTGACCTCTTTCCACTGTCCAGTATTGGCGTCGTATGAAGAGTGCACAGCATAAAGGCTGCCTATCCTTTCCTCTTTGGCTTTTCTCCCTCGGGTTGCATTATTGATGAATTTATGATTCATTTCAGTCCCACCTGTTATGGAGCCAAGGTGGGTCACGTATGCAATAGAACAATGTGTCATCGTATAGGAAGGATTTGCATGTGTCTGCTTGCTTGACTGAGATTCTAGAAAGGACACACTAAGCACACTTTTCAACTTTTGCCAGCCGTTCCATTTGATATACGGCAGGAGGTATATCACAGCACTGAGGAGCTATATTGGTTAGGCATGTCCTCTTGAAGTGCTTTCGGAAGAGTTCTGGGTATCCTTGGATCCCCCACCCCTTTACCCATATTGCAAAAGGAGGTGGGTAAAGACTTTCACACACCAGATAGTAATAGAACTTCTTACTGTACGTAAACACTGTTTGCAGCGCTTCACATACCCGCTTTACAGAGGACTGAGGCTGAGATAGGCTAAGCCTTCAGGTGAGATAACATGTGGACCAGCAGCCTCTCAGATGCAGCTCTTAGCCACAACACTGCAGCAGTTGTCTGTTGTTTGCCGACAGTAACCAGCTTCTTAAGATAGGCAGGCTGCCCACGGTCTTCTCTTTCAAAGGGGGCTACCCCAGCATTTCAGACTTTGCAAGATAGTCTGGCATATTTTGAGCCAAGGCAATAATGCATTATTTACTCCACGTGTAATGAATTTGGGGGAATGGTAGCAAGGCTACATTATGCACTGAGCATTCCGTCTGTCCTTTAAATTAGGATGAAATGCTGTGTTCTGCTTTTAACAATGGAGTCCTACATGAGAAGGGCATTTTAAAAGAGTCCAGTGCATGGAACAAGATATGCAATAAAAAGGCAATAAAACTATCAGATATAATTAGGGCATACCAGAGTCTCACATTTTGGCCCATGTGCTTGTCCTGTACTGTTCAATATGATTATTGCCTGCTTCCTTGTTTAACCAAGGGACTGGATCTCCTGAAGGTATGATGGAAAGTCCAATTTACTCTCTCGCTACTTGTATGAGATTCATAGAATTGTGCAGTTGGAAGAGATCCAGAGGGTCATCTAGTCCAACCCCATTCACTGTAGGAATCTGAACTAAAGCATCAATGACAGATGGCCATCCACGCTCTGCTTAAAAACCTCCAGTGACCCATCATCTTCCAAGGGAATCAGTTCCACTGTCAAACATCTCTTACTGTCAGAAAGTTCTTCCTGATGATTAGTTGGAATCTCCTTTCATGTAACTTGAAGCCATTGGTTCAGGTGCATTCACATTCATACATTCACCTATGATAGTCATGCCAAAAGGTACCCATGTCACTTGCAGTAGTACAGTTTGTTCAGCAGGGAAGAATTGTTTCGAATTTAATCTGGTATTGCTCTGAAGCTTGCAGACTAGTTTGTCTGCAGACCATTGTGAAGTGGAAAGCTCCACAATACCGCCCCCTAAGTCTTTGGAAAGCTCCTGACCGTACACAAGCAAAGAGGTACATAAAGGAGTAGCCAGACAAGGGATAAAAGGTGCTCTAAGATTAGGTTCTGGGAAAGAAAGGGGGTTACTGAACCAGAGGAGAAATATGAGTGTGCACTAAAGTACATGGTGCTTAGCTGAGAAAGTGAGGTTAAGATGAATCTTTAAATTATTTTTTTACCAGCATCACTTGAGAAAGTCTGAGTTAGAATGTTGGCATTTATGATTTCCATGCATAATGCTGGCTCTTTCCCCAACTCAGCAAAGCTATTGGCTCACCATGAATCTCCTTGCTCACCTTTGAGATCCTTGGATAATACGTTAAACAGTTACAGTGGTACCTCTACTTACGAATAACTCTACTTACGAATGTTTCTACTTACAAATGGAGCTCCCTCCGCCATCTTGGATGCGGTTTAGATAGGATTTTTTCTACCCACGAATTTTTAGATAGGGTTGCTTCAACTTACGAATTTTTTCTCCCAATGCATTCCTATGGGATTCGACTTACAATTTTTTTTGACTTACGAATGTGCGTTCGGAACGCATTAAATTCGTAAGTAGAGGTACCACTGTATCTGTTTTGAAAAACTCCACCCATTATGAACTAATTCACAGTCCCCCAGGTGCAATAAGTTACTTTCTACATTGGCTGTAGGCAGAGGAAGAAAGATTCAGCTAGGTTATCTGGGCATCTTTCCCATCCCCCACGCTCTGGACAGATTTTTCTCTGCCCCACCTCCTCTCCCCAGTGCCTGTGCCTGGAGATGCTGCAGCTGCCTTGTATGCCTCCTTCCAGGGATCATGCATGACGTCAGGTTGAGGCTTGTGAACTTCCGCCCTGTTAGCCGTGACTGGCATCAGGCACAAGATCTCGCCCGTGATAAACGGGCAGGGTATTGCAGATCAGGAACTTTCCTGGTTCTTAGGCCACGTTCACCTCCTATATGATGCCAGTTTAAATGGTCATGGCTTCCCCCAAAGAATTCTAGGAGCTTCAGTTTCTTGAGGGTGCTGAAACCTGTTAAGAGACCCCTATTTCCCTCTCAGAGCTGCATTTCCCAGAGTTCCCTGTGATTAATTGACTATTTAACCACTCTGAGAATTGTAGCTCTGTGAGGGGAATAGGGGTTTTCTAGCGCTCTTAAGAATCCTCAACAAACTACAGCCCAGAACTCATTTCAGGGAGTCCTGACTGTTTATAGTGGTTTTATGGTGCTTTAAATGCATGGTGTAAATGTGGACTTAATGTTATTTTCCACCTTGCTCTGAAGTTTGCTTCTCTCTCCAGGAATTAAAGTGTGAACCTCTTTGCAGAGTGGTTGAGGGGAGGGAGTTGAAATATGATGGTAAATCTCTGTTCCTTCATAACTATCAATTGATTTAAAAGCGGAATGCAAGCTCCTTTAACATTTCATTTCTGTCTTTTTCTCATATTCATGCCAATTGTGTTATTGTTAGTGCTTAAAAATGAATGTCTCATTTCTTAGGAATTTCCAAGGAATTCAAGGTGGCTAACAAGTGACCATACAAATCCAGTATTTCAAAATATAAAAGTCAATAGCTAAAGTGCTACAAGTGGCATATGTGAATTGAGTGTTTCCATGGAGTTAAGCATATCACACTCCTTTCCCACACTTTCTACATCAAAGGAACTGTAGTTCCACCTGTAGAGTGGGCTTTTCTTTTGCCACACACAGTGTTACCTGATCATCTTGCACCTCCTTTATGTACAGTATTCCAAACCTCCAAAGGTTTCAGCAAACTGGACCATGGGGGTGGGGCGGGGGTGCAGGGAGCTAGTCTCTTTCACTCAAAAAACCCCTCAATTTAATGTGTGCTGAGTGTCTTAACTTGGCTCATATTACAATTTGCTGCTGAAGAGGTAATTCTTCAGCAAAAAAGAGGACAAAAGAGGACCCAGGTTTGTATAAAATGTGCACATGCTAATTTATATGTACAGATGCGCATTTAGAAATAATTACTATAATTTAAATAGAAATACAAGGCATTTCACTTTAGTGGGTGACCTGTTTGCCCTCTCAATCTGTTGTCTAGGTGCTGACTGTTGATGGGCCAGTTCAAGCCCCCTCCTCTCCCTTCTTGGGGTTCCCTATCTTTAAATAGGACTTGGAACCAGATGCAAATATTGAATCATTGGGTTAGAAGGTACCCCAAGAGGGCTGTCCTCTGGATGCCTCTCCATATAATGGTTACTTGTGAAATTAAGTTTATGCAGGAATATAAACCACATGTGAGTAAGGTAATAAGAAGATTATTTTCTGTAAAGTAAGGCACACACAGATACCTTACTCACATGCGGTTTATATTCCTGCATAAACTTAATTTCACAAGTAACCATTATATGGAGAAGCATCCAGACCAGTACCAGCTTGGTTAAAAAGCAGAGCACGTGGTGGCTCTGGAGTCATTTAAACCTCTGGCACATAGGAGGAGTAGCTGGTGGTTGATAGAGTCTTTTCCAAATTTCTACTGCACAGTTCTAGGATAGCCATGGTCCTCTGGTTTCCCACCATCACTGGCCATTGGCCATACTGGCTGGGGCTGAAGGGAGCTTGCAGTTCAGCATCAGGAGGGTCAAATCTTCCCCGCACCTGTGCTAGAAATTGGAAGGTATTTGGGATTTTCTGCACTGGGCAGGGCCAAATCTTTAAAAAAAAGTCTGGTGTGAAACCTCTCAAAGCCTGATCCCCAGTGATTTTTCACTTTGTATCTCTGCGTAGGTATCTGATTTGAAAGGTCCTTTCAACAGGATGCCACAAAACCCTTATATTAGTTCTTGTTTGCTTTATTTTCCAAGGGAGGAGGAAGACTGGCTATGTGTGAGCTGATCTCAGTAGAGCCACTGTACCAAGACATGACGGAGCCTCCCATTTAGGGACATTACTTTATTCCATCCTCACAGGGTGGAATTTGGCCCTTTGGAAATGGGGGTGGGTGGGGGAGAGGGGATATGGGATCAGGGAGTGACTAGGTCTCTTCCTGCCTGCTTCCTCTCTGCTTCACCAGTTCCATCCAGGGGTCAGGACAGGATAACTTGCAAACATCCATGCACAGGCTCTGTCTCATGGCCTCCCCATTTCAGTGATCTGGCAGGCAGGTCAAGGGGAAGAGGAGAATGCTTTTAGGAAAGAGAGCAGCTCTTGCTGCCTTTGTCTGTGGGTTGTATGGTTTGGAGGGAGGAGGGTGATAGCAGCTGTGTTGTTGCTCCACCCTCCAATATCCTCCTAGAATACATCTGTCTGAAATCTGGGATTTAGGGCTTAGGGAGGAAGGGTGGGGTCTCGAACATTTCACAACTAAGGCAACAATACAAATCCTGCAAAAGCAGCTAATTGATTAGTCGGTTTATCACCATTTTGCTTGTCTTAAAACAGCAATTGTTAACATTAATTTTTATAATTTATTTGACTGTCTAGCTCACCTTATCTTATGGGACCAAGGTAGTCCCCTGGGAGATCTGAAATCTTAGAACAGGGGTGCCTAATTTGTGGCCTTGCAGGTGTTGTGGGAGTTGATATCCAACAACATCTGGAGAGCTACAGGTTAGCTACCTATTCTTAGAATGTGCAGTCAGACTTGCAGAAGTCCTTTTGAAATCAGTGGGCATTTGGGACATGGCATGGAACTTCATGAAAGATTCTGTGATTTAAGAATTAAAATACTGGATTATTATCCAAGGTCACTTGCTCATTCCAGACATTACCTGCTATGCCATAGTGTCAGGAGGGTATTTATTTTTGTATTAAACCAGGATATTCAGGATAATAGGGAAAAACAATTTCTGAATCAGTTACGAGAGAGGGTGTGCAGCACTGCAATTTTCACAAATTTCAAATACAAAGAAATGTGTTGCCAACTGCTAGGGATTGTTGGGTAGCTGTGGCATGACAACGTTTTCATCTTGGAGAGTGGGGTTCAGGTCATGGGGCTAGATACACAGCTGGTTGGAGATGCTGGGATGTAATTGATGTTTATTGTTCTAAACTGAAAACAATCCTGGTTTATTATCATTTGCCATTATAGTCCTTAATTGCTACTAACTGTGCCTGTCACCTTTTCTTGGTTAGGGACACGGTATTTCTGATGGAGGAACCTGTTGGGATATTTGTGATATGAAGTACATTGACATAATGACACAAGCATCTACCTTGGCTCGTGATTGCAGAATAGCTAAGATTTAAGATTGAGGTTCAAAGTAGCTGTGACTGAGGCAGACATGTGCCTTTTTTCATGTGTCATTCATTCACATATAAAGCTGAGGTGTGCATCTTACTTTAACATTAAAAGGAGAGTGTGTAAGAAAGGCATTGAACCTTGCCCCCTCAGATGCCTTACACCCTTTCACTGTTTTGCTGTAGCTATTTTCTCCCTTGCTGTCTCGCTTCTGTACTGGACTTAAGCAGTGGAGAAAAGTGCCTGGAGCAAATCTGTTGTGAGATGCAGGAATGGGCAACCCTTCCCTTCCCTGCACACTTCTTTGCTGTTAAAGTATGACACCCCCCCAACACACCCTGCTTTATATGGGCAGACCCATGAAAAATGGCATCATCATATCTGGTTAGTCTTAAGCTTCTCCCCCTCCATAAGTCTTCAGTTGGGTTGTGAGATTCCAGCTGCCTTATAAATGAACACCTAAGTTCAGTCAGGTTTCATCCCAGATATCTCCAGTTAAAAGACACTAAGGGACCCTCCTTTATGTTTTATTGGGGGTGCATTCTGCAACATGATCTTGACACAGTAAAAGTGCGTTGTTGGTGGATTTATCCTATTTATTAGTTCTGCGATGACTCCCCCCCGTGCTACCACATTATTGCTGTCTGGAGTGGCCATAGCACAACAGAAGTGGGACCAAACCCCTCCCCAGAACATTGTACAGAACATTGTACAGATTGTACAACTGACTATTGCTTCGCTGCAGTTTATAAAGACATATATTTTGCCCTTTACTCATCGGTCTACGTGTTGCCTCTTTTGGACCTGATTGAAAATACGGCAGTATAACTGCCCCAAACATTTTGCAGGTGAGTTACAGGTAGGTAGCCATGTCGGTCTGCCGTGGTCGAAACAAAATTTAAAAAATTATTCCAGTAGCACCTTAGAAACCAACTAAGTTTGTTATTGGTATGAGCTTTCGTGTGCATGCACACTTCTTCAGGTATCTTCTTCAGGTATCTCAAGAAGTGTGCATGCACACAAAAGCTCATACCAATAACAAACCTAGTTGGTCTCTAAGGTGCTACTGGAGGGATTTTTTTAAAAAAAAATTTGCAGGTTAGATAGTATTGAAAGCAGGATTGCACATTATTGCTCATTATTATTGCTCATTATTATTGCACATTATTATTGCACATTATTATTATTATTATATTATCATTATTGCTCATTATTATTGCACATTATTGCACAAAGCTTTATGAATGTGCAATAAAAAGGGTAGACCCTTAAGTGGCAGGGCTAGGCAAGACCTCTGACCGAGGCTTTAAGAGAACCACTGCTGGCCATAGTTAGATAGCAGCTGCATTCAGACATCAAGCTAAACTATGGAGTTGCAGAACATGAATGAACCTAGCTTCCTCCTGGGCTTGTGTGCTCCCATCTCCTCCTTGCAGCTGGAGGAAGTGGAATTTAAAAACTTTTACTTTTGCCTAACCACAGCTTGCCCAGCATATAGAATCTAGAACTGTGGCTAATCTAGTTTAAACAAGCCAGCTTGAGAAACCACGGATTGAAATGGGTTTATTTGACATTAACCCTAGTTAAGGTTAAGATAAATCACAATTGGTTGCTTCTGGGTGAAATGGCAAATCACAGTTAAGAAAAGGTGAACTCATCTTTGGCATGTGGGAAGACGAGGTATTTCCGTATCTCTCTGTGCATACCTTTTTAATTAATTAATAAATAAATCCCAGAATATGTGGAAGAGCGGAAAAGCAAACATTACCAACCTTAGTTAATTGTGTTTCACAGAATGGAGGCTTGTACCTTTTTTGTGTGTGGTGGTGGTAGGGACAACGTTGCCATTAGGTAAAACCAACAATCATACCGTGGTTTTGCTCAGGACTGATACTTGCCTGACTAAGATTTGCACAAGCATGGTACAGAGGTCTTGCGCAAGTCCTGTGTGTGTGTGTTTTTTTTTAAAAGCCCGTGTGTGTAGTGTGTGTACTGCACTTACAGTCTCCAAGGCGTAAACCTGCACATGTACTGTGTGGAGATCTTGCGGGAGCAGCTGTCCTGGAGTGGCTGGATGCAAAGGACTGGTGGGAGGCACCGGCTGGGGAAACCTGAAGGAAAGAGGACTCAGAGCCAGGGAACTGGTGGTTGGAAGATGATGAGTGGCCAGAGGGAGAAGAGGGGGCGGACTGGGAGGAGGAGGTGTCAGCAGCTGAAGAGGTAACAGGGTTTAGTGAGCAGGAAGAGGTTGTGGCGGAAAGCAGTCCAGAATTGGAGGCAGAAGCAGACCGGTGGGGTGGGGGGTTTCAAGAGGCAGAGGGGAGGTAGACTGCTGAAGAAGCCAGGGAGTCTCCCCCTCCTGCTTTGACCAGCTCCCCTCCCCTCTATGGAGGTATAAAGAGAGCAGAGGAAAGACAGGCAAGACATAGTCTCAGGTTGCTTGGAGGAGGAAGAGACATAGGGAGCTGTGGGAAAGTGAGAACCTTCAATCCTCACAATTTCCTCATTGGGGCAAGACCTACTGCGCTCACTAGGCCTGAGCTGTTTTGTTTCTTTGAATAAAGAGTTAGCTTCACTGACACTTTGGGAGTTACAGCTTGCTGACTCCCTGCTCCCAGCTTGACAGCAGCTCATCAAAACCTGGCTGCTGATATTCAAACATGTCTTCTGCAAGTGGCAGTTGGCAGAAATGGGCAAACTCATATTGTTTGGGCCAACATAAATAGCTAGGTTGTGCCCAGATGAGGAGCAAATGGTAGAAGACGTGCAGCATTTTAGGTCACCCAGTGAAACATCACCACACGTTTGACAAACAACCCATTAAAAAAAATGCTCTCATGATCTTCCATACTAGCAGTGATTGCGGATGTACAACTAATTATTTTTACTTGCTGGATTTTAAATGGAATGGGTAAATCTGGATTGAATGAGGAAAAGCTATAGGCTGGCATTTTGATGATGATGATGACACCATGTGGATGAAGCAAAAAAATAATAAAATAAAAATTGGGCACCACCCATTCTACAATAAACTCCCACAGGATGCAGGGAGCCCTATCTGGCTTTTGCTACATTCGGATGGACTTGCTCCTGGGCTGAAAAATGAGGTGTGCCTATTTGGTTTTTTGTAGAATATTTCTGGACTCTGATAATTTCCCAGACAAGTTTTCACATTGTAAAGGAAATGCTTGCACAATGCCTTCATAACATTTATTTGGACTTCAGGTGGAAGAATTTCCCCCAGAATTGTTTGCTTAATTCTTTTTGAGTTTTCGGTAATGAAAAGATCTTTACTGGGAACTGGAGGTTACCCCACACAGAGCTACAGTTTCCAGCACCCTTAACAATCCACAGTTCCCAGGATTTGTGTGTGTGTGTGTGTGTGCTTTACATATATGGCGTGTATGCAATCTAAGATTGGGGAAACTGATTCATATTCCCACTCGGGGCTCCTCCACACTACCACTTTCCCCTGGGGAAGCCTGCTCTTTACTGCAAAATTGGACGTTTGCTCTGATTCAGCAGTAAAGAGCTGGTTTTTTCCCAGAGACAGTGGCTGGGCAAGCATGAAACCCCTCAGACCCATGTCCTTTAGGCACGGGAGAAGCTTGGCTTATCTCACAGGGCATTGTGCAGAGAAAATTGTGTGTGTAGCGAGGGGAGGGGGAGCTGTGGCAGTATATACCATGTATGCTGCCTCAAGCTCATAGATATGCTATATAGCGAAAATACATAAAAATACTCGTGACTCCCATCTAAAACTAGCATGTGGTTGCTGAAAGACAGAGGTATTTTTTGATGCGCTGTGTCTTTAAAAGGGGCTCCATTTATTTGCACTCTCCCAACCTGAGTGGGGCTTATGTTAGTCTTCTGTTTTGGTACTGTTGAAGTTAATAGATGCTGTGAGGCAGCAGAGCTTGGTGGATTAAACTTAAAATAGGCAGATTCAGTGCAAGAATTAAATGAAATTTCCTCTTTTTTATCCTTATTGAGGATGATTGAATTGGAACAGAATCTTGGGATTTGATATTTGGGTGGACAGAATGAGGAGGAGGAGGCTTTCAAATTTAAATACTCGCATTTTTATTTTGGCTTTTTTTTTAATGGCATCAGACATCTTGAATGAAAAACCAGCAGCCGTTTGAAAAGCCAGTGCCACCATTTTGTGATTCCTGCGGAAAAACAACTGCCGTGGAATTACCGCTTCAACAAACTCGTCTTTGGAATCCAAATTCCAAAAAGACTTCCCAAATACATGAGTTCTCTCTCTGTTTCAACCCTCCCCCCCTTAAATCTTGGCACTGTTACAGGGGAAAAATAAGTTTTGACTTGGCTTCTCACTTTTAGACAGCTGTTTTGCATAGAGCCCTGGAAAAAAATATATGAAATCCTCTTATGCTTGTGTTAAAATAATGCCATTAGAAAGGGGGGAGGGGGAAATCCACCCTCCCCTACACCCGGCTTCATCTGCAGGAAAAGGGGATTTCCTAGGATTGAAATCAGTGCTGCTCATTGCTATGATGATAATGACAATGGCACCACTCATTATTATTTGATGGGGTGTTTTTTATGAATAATGCCTCATAGGTGCAACAGTGTTGTACCGTCAGTTTATAACATAATAATGCATTGAGGGGTTGGTTTCTGTATGAATGGAAAATAAAGCATGGTAATGTGGGAGAGGGACCCTTTTTTAGTACTTGGAGGAAATTTGTTGTGGTAGGGTGGAATAAGGGGAATTTTGGCTTTTTTTTAAAAAAAAGCAATTGGATCAGTAGATTAAGCCAAATAGAACAGGGTGTTGGGGGCTTGTAGATTGTATTCTAGCTTTAGGAAGGAGTGCAGTGGGGAGCAGAAAGGCAGCGTTCTCTCTTATCTCATTTACCTGTTTCACATACCTGGCCATTGCTGGAGATATTGCGAACCAGGAGAACGGCACCAGGAGTAATGCTGCAGTGGTCTTTGAAGCCAGCCGGCAGGGAGACGTGATCCAGGCATGAGGCTATGTTTCTTTGTTATCAGGGGTGCTATTTCACATCTCCCTCTGGACGAGACAAGTTTGAGGCTTACAAAAGTGTGTTGAGACTACTGTGGAAAAGAGGCTTTGGCAAGTGATTGTGTGTCCCAAGAAAATAACTTGTTGAAACATGAAGGGTTTGTTAACGCTTTACACACTGGCCCAGAGATACACCACAAGATTGCCCTGGGTATCTGATGTGCCGAACATTTGTAGTCTGAAGGTGACAAGAGGGCTGAATGTGATACGGTTTGCACACCTGTGTAAGATTTACCCAGTTTCCCTTTCTAAACAGGAAAAGCTGTTTCTGGAGTATTGATGAGGATTGGAGAAGCTGGGGTGTGTGTTTGATGGCCTTTTGAAGCTCACATTTGGAACACTTTTGGGGTGTGGGGTCACATGGAGGACTTTGGAGAACAGAAACCCTGGGTGGGAGGCCACCAAGTAGAGAACTGTCCACTGACAGCTCTTCAGATGGATGAATGCCCTCTGCAAAGTAGGGCACATGGACACCTTAAGACTGCCATGTAAACTGTTATCTGTTGTTAAGTTTTGCTTCACAAACAGGATTTATCTGATATATATTTTTGAGCTCATGAAGGACTTTCTCTCCAGGTGACACAGACTGCTGATGGAGTGCTCTCTCTTCATTCCAACTCTCTATTGTAAGACACTGTGGTCTGGATTAAGTGTGAGGAATGAAGAGTGGATGATCCATCTTGGGATTCAGATTTGATCACTTTGTCATTCTTTCGTTTCTAGGATTCTGTGATTGTTTAGTTCAGTTAGGCACACACATATCTTGTTGCTCATTAGAGAAAGCTCTGTGTTCCATAAAACAGCTGGCAGTAATCTACAGAGACCCTTTCTCTCTGACCTACCCAGCAAAATGCCATATCCAGTGTGATACTTTTTTGAGAGGGGGGATTCATTGCTTCAAAGAGTGGGTTAGAATTTATAATGGCTTTATTTTGTGTATAAATGTATTTCTAACCTGCTTAATATTCTACAAAAATTCTAAGAAATTGCTAAGAAAAAACATATTATTTTTTTTTTTAAAAAAAATCCAGGTCCAGGCTTAAGAACCAGGGGAAACCTGCACAAAAATACATGTATTTGCAAAACATCTGAAGCAAATAATTGATGGTGCTTCACATTTGTTGTACAGTTGATCCAAACACATCAAATGCATGAGCAGTTTTCCTCCACTTTAAATAGTGAAAATATGAAGCCTCTCCCCGCCCTTTTGCTATTTTAATACTGTTTTGGATCTCCAAGAGAAATGAATTGGTATCTCTCAGAAATAATGCAGCCTCTTAAAACCAAGGCCAGCTTTCCTTTCTAATGAATTAAATTTATTTTAGCTCAGCCAGAAATTTTGAATGCAAATATTTCCTTCCTCCTTAATCTTATCCAAATCACAATTGATGAATGCATGATCTGGCTAAGGTCCCTTTCAATGAAATAGACTATCCAAATGTAATGTTCTGGGGATGTATATGTGGGGTGATAGCCAGATTGCTGCATACCTCTGTTTCACCAAGGAAAAATTAGAATAGATTTATGTCCCTGTGCTGGAGAGAGGAAGCACATAATCTTTCAACGTAAAATGCTGTAAAAGGAAAAGATTTTCAGAATGGTGGTTCATGTGGTCAGAGATGAGTTTTCTTTCTCTCTTAAAAGACTTGGGGTTATATTTTTCACTGGAGAGATATAAGAGAGTGCCCTGCCTCCAAAAGGATTTAAAAACGGCCTTAAAAGTTTCATAAAATGGTTGCAGGTGAAAGCAGGAATGTTGCTTTGTTCACAGACATCTAAGAATGGCAAAGGATGGAATGCCTAGAGAATGGACATTTTCCAAGGTAGAAAATATGATGCATCCATCATAAAATGCATTGGGAAGAATTCACCTAGGAGCTCGTCAGTAGACCCTGGTGCCCTTCACCCCTCTCCTCCTCCTATGCCCTTACTCCCCCCAAAAAATTGGCTCTGGGGGAGTCAGGAGATTCCCCAGAACAATGAACTGGGGGAGGAGAGAGGGGTTTGTTTTGTTTGGCAAGTTGCGATGCTTGCGCAGAAGAAGTGATTGGAAGAGTGCAACATTGAATTCCATCCATTATCTTCACAACAAAAGTGCAACCTTGAAGAGAAATGTCTAGATTGTGCACAACAGATTGGCAGCCAACAACTGCATCCATTGTGCTAAAAAAAGATTTCTGGAAAGGCCTTTAAATTCGCTTGGAAGGCAGAATCAGACTCCATGTACAATCCCCACTAAAATGCCTGGGGGCTGTGAAGCATTTATGATTTGGTTTTGCATAATAAGGAGACTTACTACACTTTTATCTTGCATTTCCTCCGAGGAGCTCAGGATATCATATATACGGTCTCCACACCATTTTTTAAATCATTGCAACAACTGTGCAAGGTCTCGGCTGATAGATCATGACTGGTTTTATATTGCCCAGTGAGCTTCAAAGTTGAGTGAGGTTTTGAGGATGAGTCCTTCCAATCTTAGCGCTCATCTACACTTTTGCTTGGCCTTCTTTGGATCCTACAATGTACAGATTAATTCCCTTGGGTCCAAGAGCTTTTCTTGTTGTCTCTTGGCTGTGCCTTGTGGAAATCCTATATTAAATGCCTGGATAGCTCAGTTGGTTACAGGGTGGTGCTGATAACACCAAGGTTGCAGATTCGTTCCCCCATGGGACAGCTTGCATATTCCTGCATTGCAGGGTGTTGGACTAGATAGTTGTCAAAGTCCTTTCCAACTTTCCAACTCTATGATTCTATGTACCTGCTAAATTGAAGCTCATTTAAGCAAAATCTCACTTTGGATTCCCTGTGCATCTGATAAGCTCTGATTCAGAAGGTAAGGTCGCATTTTCGCAAGCCACCGTTGCGGAACAACAAGAAAAGTTTTTGGACCCGGGGAATAAATTGGTACGCAATACAATCAAAATACGAATCAAGCAAGAGTGTGGATAAGCCCTTTGCTCAACACTCCATTCACTGCCCAATGCTGGCTCTCATTTTGAGATTTCATTTGCATTTTGAGATTTTTCTTCCTTCTGCCTTTCATCAAGCCTTTCACAAAATTACATCCTTGCAAAATTACTATCAGGTTACTATATTCTCACCAAAAAATGGGTTGAGTGAGCAGATGTTTTACAACTTTTATCTGACCTTACATTGTAAACATTTTTTGTCAGGTGGTGTCTGGGAATCCACAGAATCTAATAAGAGTTTTCATATTCCAAATATGCATGTGTGGCAGTACATGTACCTTTGTTTCCTTTAGAAAACTGTAGTTGTGGTGAGCTGGTGAAACTAGGGGTAGGGAGAGCTCATGAAATAAATGACAATAACATTTAAACATGTAGGGAGAGAAAGAGAGGGTGTTTCTTACTCCTTTTTCTACTGAGGTGTGTTAAATAATGAATATGCAAAGTATATTCTGAGTGCACAGAAAGCAAGCACAAATATGTCTAGGAGGGGATTATTGTAATGCAATTTTTGTTTTAATTTGTAATTTATTTATTTGTTTATTGAAGAGATGTGTTCTAAATATCCAGTGGCAACATCAGATAATTTGGAGCAGGGAGGGCACAGAAGGGGCAAGGAAGGTGAGTTGTGTCCCATATGTTCAGATCTCTGAAAGAGAAGTAGCAGTATATATTGTCAATGGACTCCAACAATGGGTGGGGGACAAGTGTTGGGAGGGAGCTCCCCACCCACCCCGGCACTGCCCATGGAAATATATTGTCTCCTGGGGAGCAGGGAAACCATTTTCAAAACGTGTTCCTTGGTAAGACAGGATGCAGATGAAAGGGCATAGTGAATTAACAGACAATCATGTGGGTTTTTTCCTCTTTCTAGGCCTGACACAAGAATATTTAAAGAATTAGAGGAAATATTATTGCCTCTTGAATTTTGCAGACAACGAAGGAGCCATTTAACATGGAGCACTTCCAGACGACCTGTTTATTGAGCATTCATCCTGATTGTTTCCAGGGAGATTAGACAGTGTTGGCTATTTAATGATTCACTCCGATTTGTTTGTGGGGAGGCTAGACGACGGCTGTGCACACACTACCAGCTTAAAACACATCTAGGTTGTCTTTTGTCAATTCAGTTTTGGGGGGAAATGTATCAGAACACAGCATTTCCAAGATATGCCAGGATATATAAAGGATAGCTATGGATTGTGGCTAATGTTGTGTTCCCACCACTTCCAAAACCCAGCAGTGGGAGGAGAGCATTGGATGCAAAGTGTGTACATAGCACATGCCAAAGCAACTGTGACCCCACACTTACCACTATCTTTCCTCCTCATTTTCCTTACCCATAGTCTTTCGGAAAGCTAGTTTGTGGTGCAAGAGTTCCAAATCAGCTTTAATTGCGCGATCGCCATTTTTATTTTATTTATTTGACTTATATACCACCATCATATGGGACCCAGGTGGCGCTGTGGTTAAACCACTGAGCCTAGGGCTTGCTGATCAGAAGGTCGGCGGTTCGAATCCCTGTGACGGGGTGAGCTCCCGTTGCTTGGTCCCAGCTCCTGCCAACCTAGCAGTTTGAAAGCACGTCAAAATGCAAGTAGATAAATAGGTACCGCTACAGCGGGAAGGTAAACGGCGTTTCCATGTGCTGCTCTGGTTTGCCAGAAGCGGCTTTGTCATGCTGGCCACATGACCTGGAAGCTATACGCCGGCTCCCTCGGCCAATAATGCGAGATGAGTGCACAACCCCAGAGTCGGTCACGACTGGACCTAATGGTCAGGGGTCCCTTTACCTTTACCTACCACCATCATAAGATCTCAGGACAGTTCACAAGATAAAATTAGTTGGTATGTGGTTGGATCCCATTTGAAAATAGAAACAGTCTGGAAGTGCCCATGGGAATTAAGCAAATAAGGCACACATGCCCTAAGGGAGCCGGAGTATGCCCAATCTGTCATAGAATCGTAGAGTTGGAAGGGACCAGGAGTTATCTAGTCCACCTCTTGCCATGCAGGAATCACAGCCCAAGCACCCATGAAATATGACCCTCCAACCTTTGTTTAGAAACCTCCAGTGAAGGAGATTCCGCAACCTTCTAAGGTAGAAGTTTTGCATGCAGAAGAGTCTCAGGTTTAATTCCTGGCACCACCAGTTCAAAGATCTGGTAGAAAGTGATGAAAGTGATGGGGAAAACCACCTATATTTGAGACTCAGGAGAGCTGCTGCCTAGATGTCCCAAATAGCCTGATTTAATATATAAGGTAGCTTTATATATTATGAGAAAGGTTGAATGCTGTCCTGTGGCTCGGCTCGGTGGGGTGGGGTGGAGTCTGAGGAACAAGTTGCTTTCAAGTGAAGCCAAATTTGGATTTGAAATTTCTGCATTTCTGCCTTGTACCTGGGGTGAGGAAATGGAGGTGTGTCAAGCACTATTATTTAGTTGCTTATGGTCACTGAAGATTGCTTCCTGGTTCCCAGTCTGGAAGTTTTGTAAAAAGGCTGTTGATCACAAATCCCTTGCCTAGGGATGCACTGGCTAGTCAAAAAAACAACTGATCTAGTAGTAACTTTGGAAGACTTATTTGCAAAGCTAAGGACATTAAAATTAATGACATGAAATAACTGGTGGGGGGAGGGGAAAGGCAATGCTATCTTCCCTGTTCTTTTGGGGTACTGGGGAGCAGGGTGGCCTTGTAGCTCCCCTTTGAAGTGTTGCGTTTAAAGGCTGGGTTGTGTCTGTGTTTTCCATCTCATCTTTTTCTCTGGCACCAGGACTGAAAATACAGGGCTTTCTATTCTTCAACTAAAGCAAGCCTGCGGCCTAATATTTCCTTCATCAGTCTGAAGGCTCAGTTCAGCCATGGGGATGATGACGCGTCAGGGGGTGGCACTGAACAATGTGCCAGCTTTCAACTGTGTTGAGATGCTGCTGCTTTTGCTGCTGGCATTGAGGCGTGTGCCGTTTTGCTGGTTTTTTTTTTTTTTTGGTTTATGTTTTCCTCTTCTTAGAAGTAAAAATAATAGCCTCTGTGCCAACTGTGTGACAACGCTGCACATTAACTCTTTTTGCTCTGCTCCTTCTCTGCTGGGAGGAGGATTTTACCATTTGTCTCCTGAAACTTGCAAAATGGATTTTTTAAAAAGAGGAATTCATAGCAATAACTTCAGAAATCGGCTCCCACAAAAACAAAAAGGACTGCTGCTGATTTTTGTACCAATCAGGGCTGCCTCCAGGTTTGAGGGGGCTGTTGGCAAAATCTCCAATTGGGATGCCTCCCAATATTTTAAGGCCACTTTAGGGTTTACAAGTGTGGGTTGGGGTTAGAAGTAATGGAGCTAATTCTGCAAAGAGCCTTTTTCCTGTTTAACTGTGCCAAGCTCCCTAGAGGTAACCTTCCTCCAACCACCATTTTGTTTTTGCTACAAGGCTGATGCAATAACTAGTGCATTGTGGGTGAAACAAAATGTAGCCTACCATCCAAATTGCAGCAGCTAAAACACCGTCCTTGATGGGGAAGGCAGATGGGCTATGCTGGGGTGCAGGGACTGCAACAGCTACCCAAGGATGACAAGTGCTGATGCTAGGCCTGCTAGCAGAGTGTATATGTGAGTGTGTATATTGCAGCCCTACAGGGTTAGTGTGCATGTCTTTTTTGTCAATCTAGTACTCCAATATATTTCACTCTTGCATAGCACACTGATCTCTGTTGGACTTATTTCAGTTAGTATTCTTCCTTCTTCACGCCCTCCAAAAAAGGAAAGAAACTCATGTTAGCACTTGGAGACATTAAATATAATCCCTCAATGTGCTAAGAACAGGGGACAACTGGACTGATAATTGCATTTTCCTCCCTTTAAGTAGGGGCCAAACTGGAACCATTATCATTGAGATACAAATATTGCAAATAAATGCAATGTGTATGAAAATGGCATCCTTGTGCATGTGTCTGCCCCATTCATATTTAAAATGAGAGCGTGTGGGTTCCAATTCTTGCATTAAAGGAGGTATGTGGATAAGAAGAGGTTGGCCCCAAGGAAGTGCCCATAATTTGGACATATTTGTAATGAATAAGTGTAGCAGCTAAATCATGGTTTGCCCCTTGTGGCTGGGCTCCACACCTGAGCTGGTTCCACAGGTGGTGGGCTTGTGCTGTTATTATTGCACAATATCATAGCATGTCATTGTTGCAATTCATAGAGCTGAAAAAGATCTCAAGTTTAAGATGATCCAGTTTATCCAAACTTTGCTAAAAGCTTGACAAAGTTTGGCCAGAATGAAGAATTAATGGTCTGTGGAGGCAGACCTAATAGAGCACTTGTGTGCCAATAGCTGCCACCACTACTCATCTAAGGGATAACATGGGTCACAACTGATTGAGATTGGTATAGTTAAAATGAGAAGTACTGAAGATTTGGATTCCATGTTTGCCAGGCATTACTAAGATACTTAGTTTCTATGTATTGTAATGTTGTTTCCAATTGCCCATAAAGGTTTAAAACTGTATTGGTGGATTTTATGCGAGTCACACTGAGAGAGGCCAGTCAGACAGAAAAGCAGGATATGCATTTAAAATAAGTATAAAAGTTAGAAGCTAAGGCTTGCTTGGGGCATTCCCAAGCACTTCTGCTAAAGCCTTATTCCCACAAGGCTGCAAAAGTTTTTGCAGGATTGTGTCTTTGTTAGTGGTGCCTTCAGGTAGGAATGGATGAATCTGTCAGTTTTTGTTCTCTCAGTTTCTCATTTTTTTCCAACCTCAAATTCAGTTCTTCACATTTTTGCAAAAAAATTGCGAATTTTTGTTGAAATAGTCCTCATGAAAGCTCACCAGCATTTTAGTGTGAATTTCTCTGTCCACATTTTTAATATGCATTTTTATATGTTATATATTATTTTCACTAAGATATGCATCATATACACATCATATACACACTATACACTGGCATAGACGTCTTTGTACACATTACTTGGCTGGAGAACTGTGTTGCAAAATTCAGAGAAGGGTGCATTTTGAAGGACGGTTGTGTTTTGGTTCACATCTTGGTTCAGAAAGTGTGAATGAGGTAAGATTACCTTAAAATGTGAATGGAATTGAATCCCCCCCTCCATCTCTACTGTCAGGGCAGGACTTTGGGGTGTGAGAGGAGGACAGACACCATGACTGTGGAGCCCAGTTACAAGGGGTAAACCATGATTAGGCTGTTACGGTGTAGAATTTAACACAGAAATACAGACTAACCTTGTGGGCTTGTGCTTCATGAGCCCACAGGCACACTGTAGCCTGGTTACAGGCCTAATATCAGGACGTGGTGTCCTGGCATATTTGTTGCAGTCCTCGCACCCCAGCATGACCCACCTACCCTCTCTCTCAAGGACTGTGCTTCAGTGCGTTTACCCTTGCAAACAAATCTGGAGTGATTGGGGGGTATGTTTTGAAATGAGGAAGGGTGGCAGTGAAAACAGCACCCACTTTCCATCCCTGCTAGTTCTCCAGTCCTGATCACCCTTCTGCTCCAAAAAGCCCACCAGGGTACTGTTGAACATATCTACGTGCAATGTCTTGTTTGACCCCCGCCTTTTGCCTTGGGCTTTCCTTCCCTGCGCCCGAAGGGCTTTTCTGCGCTTGCCGAGGTGACAGCTTCCCTCCCAAGGATCGCTCTGGCTGTTAGCAGGTGTTCATTGCAGCTCTTTAATGGCAGTTCCCTTTCTCGGGGTTTGTTGGCTGCCAGCGGATGTGCGAGGCGAGAAGGGAGCCTTGGGAGAGTTTTAGACGAGCAGCTGCCCTCCCCCAGCCCCCTCCCCACGCACACCTGGGGCCCTGTCTGTCGTCTGTGACTCTATAATGTGATGGGCATTGCTCCACCTGAACTCCTCTGGGGAGGCCAGAGGCCCCACGTCACCACACCACAGACTCCCTGCTGTGGGAAGTGTGCATGGGGGGGGGCAGCACTCACACGTCGTCCCCCCACCGTCACTCTTACGAAAATCCACAGGTATTGGAAGCAGCAGGCAGGGAGGAGAACATAAGTGTCTCTCAACACATACCCCTAGCACAGAGACTGACAATTCGAATGATGCTTTGGTACTTTAGTTTTCTTTTCATGCTTTTATTTGTTTTTCTTACCTGCCCCAAGCCTTGGAGACCGAGAAAGCTATAAATAGGGAACAATTCCCAGGTAGATTAAAACTCTGTAGGGAGAGACTTGGGAGGCAGGCCTCTGCGCCTGGTACTCTGTGTTACTCGCCGTGTGTTAAGGGGTGGGGTTTTCAAAGAGTGATCATTTGCAACTGTGGATGATCCAACAAAGCGCCCCAGAGCTACAGTACACAGGGAATAATGTTATTCACATGTCCGTGTGGAATTACCTCCCACACATTCCTGCTTATGGGGAGGGGTGCTATTGCCAGTTCCTAACATGCAGGCAGGCAGGGATACATGATGAGAGGCAGCAGAGCCATAGCTGCCAACCCTCCCTTTTTTTTGCGGGAAACTCCCTTATTCCAAGCCACAGCTGTCAACCTTCCCCCTTTTTTTTTTTGGCTGGAAATTCCCTTATTCCAGCGCCGTTTCCCACTGCTATCCTGGATTGTTAGATTTACCATAGACTGCACCCAGGACAGGTGAGGCTGCTGATCAGGGCCAGCTCTAGGGGTAGTCTGGGTGGCGCGGGGCGCCAGGGCGGCAGCCCAGTAGGGGGGAGCTGCGCGGAAACCATGCTGCGCGCTGCGCCCGCCCACCAGCCGTGCCAAGAAACGTTGCGGGGCGGGGGCGCCGGAGCGATCTCCGCACCATGGCGCCAGGGCACCCGACGTGCTTGAGACGGCCCTTCTGTTGATCCCTTATTTTCAAATCCGAAAGTTGACAGCTATGAGCAGAGCCACCCCGTTTTCTGTATTGTTACTGGTGCACCAATAGCTCCTGAGCACTTTTCACTTGCTTTTTTTGCCTATCCACTGGGCAGCTGCTTTAGAAGTGCGTGGAATGACTAACCAGGAGCAACTTCATAGAACCTGGGCAGCAAGCCATCCCAGGAATTGTCTGGTCTGGCCCCTTCTCCAAAGAGGGATGCCTAATGCCTAAGCCTTGTCTGACACATGTCTCCCCAGCACTAAGGACCATGTCATACACTTCAAAACTTAAGAAGTGTTCTAAAAATGTAAATATGAATGTGACAGATACATGTCAGGTTGCTATGACAGTTGTGTTGAAAGTGCCCTTGGGGACAAATCCAGGGATTGCCTCTGTATAATGTGTTGTAAGGCTTTAAGGAGTGGAATTTAATGTTTTGATGTCACTGAGCTGTCTCATCGACTGGGTGTATCATAGGACCAGCTGAAATGGCAATGCCCAAAGGTTGGTGTACTGCAGGCACGTCCAACTTCCAAGCGATTGCGATCTACTCCCATTTTAAAAATCTGGCAGTGATCTACCCATTGTACATGTCTCTATGAAAATATAAAAAAAATCCTTCCAGCAGCACCTTAGAGACCAACTAAGTTTGTCATTGGTATGAGCTTTCGTGTGCATGCACACTTCTTCAGATTGGTATCAGATTGCACACGAAAGCTCATACCAATGACAAACTTAGTTGGTCTCTAAGGTGCTGCTGGAAGGAATTTTTTTTATTTTGTTTCGACTACATCAGACCAACACGGCTACCTACCTGTAACTAGATCTATGAAAATATGTTATTACTATGGGCTGGCACCCCAGCTCATTCCCTTGCCAACCCTCCCTACCCCTTTGCAAATCACCCCCACGCCAGACCTACTCACTTTGCACCTCACCTACTCCTCCATCGACCACCCCAAGACCCTGCCTCACAGCTTGTCCCAACACCTTTAAAGGAGTGGGAGGAGCTTCACAGAGCAGCTTGCTAAACCACTGTGTGAAGCTCCTCCCTGTCAATTAAGCACCTCACTGAGGCCACCTGCCACCCTTGCCCGCCAGCAGGCCATTACTCATGCTGGAGTTAGAGTGGTTGCCTATTGGCAACCATGCAGACTGCAGCATGATGGCAGCCATACATTTTTATGTAATAAGATAGTCGCTAGCAAACAGCATACTCTATATCACATTTGGACGTTGCCCGACAAAGGTTTCTTTAGCAGTAGTTTGGTTTAATTGACCATTTGGCCTTGAATCATGTTTCTCACACAAGTCCTACATTCACATTTTCAGAAGCAATTCTATGTGATAGTACCGTAGGATATACAGTGGTACCTCGCAAGACGAATGCCTCGCGCAACGAAAAACTCGCAAGACGAAAGCGTTTTGCGATCTTTTTGTTGACTCGCAAGACGAATTTTTTTGCAATTTTTTTTTGCTTTGATTTGTTTAAATTGGAAAACCACAAGACGGAATTTTCGCAATACAAAACGACTCGCAGAACGAATTAATTTCGTCTTGTGAGGCACCACTGTACTTGGTGGGGGTGGGCCAGAAGACGCCTCAGAACTAGATTACGGAGCATCTACAGGTCATTGGGTGCATCGTTCTGAACTCAGAATCCATGTTCTTTACATATCCCTACATGGATTATACAGTGGTACCTTGGGTTACAAACGCTTCAGGTTACAAATGCTTTAGGTTACAAACTCCGCTAACCCAGAAATAGTGCCACAGGTTAAGAACTTTGCTTCAGGATGAGAACAGAAATTGTGCTCTGGCGGCGCAGCGGCAGCAGGAGACCCCTTTAGCTAAAGTGGTGCTTCAGGTTAAGAACAGTTTCAGGTTAAGAACAAACCTCCGGAACGAATTAAGTTCTTAACCAGAGGTACCACTGTATTAGAAAGGAAAAGAATAGTTTTCAGTGGCAACTCACTGTAAGGTTTCAAGTGTCAGGATCTAAAGGAATGCACATAACACATATACACATGTAACCAAACCTCAATGGCCATTGGTGGATTTTTGTTTGCTTACTTGCTTCAGGAAAAAACTGCTTCAAGAGGGAGATCAGGAGCAGAGAAGCTAAATACTTTGCCTCCCTCCTGCTTTCCCCCTTCATCTCACCTCTTTTCTCCCCCCTCCCTTTTGCACACATACAAACACGTACACAGCATCCCAGCTTCAAATGAATGTTTGAGTTATATACCTGTACTAAAGTTGGGCCAGCCTAGCGATTTCCTTATGTATAATGGAAATGTACATACGCCTAGGTGTGTCTTTTGTCATTCCTCCTTTTTTAAAAAAAAACATTATTTTTTTTTACTAACCCTCCGGGACTGTAATCTACCTGTTAGGAGTAGAATGCTGTGGTGAAGTAATTACAAGGCGCTGCTATTGTGAAGGCCTCTGAGGCTGGCTGCATGAAAAGGAGTGAGGTGCAGAAAGGAACCACCAGTCAAACTGAAAGTGGTTATTATGAGTCTTGTGTTTCGATGTGGCAGAGGGACGATGCTCCGCTCCAGAAGAAATGTGGCGATTAGGCACTTAAAATGCACAGCCAGGCAGAGCTCAGCCAAAACCAAATTCCTCCTTGTGCTGCCTCTCTAAATTTCCTTTTTAAATATGTTTCCCCCCTCTTTTCAGCAAATCATTTATAAGAGTACCTTATGGGCATCAGCATTTAAAGATGGGCATCAGCAGTTCACAGAGCATCATGGTCACTGTGCTAACTGGTGCTAAATTTCCTCCTGTTTCTACTTCATTGGTTAACTCCTGGTTTCCTTTCTTTGGGTTTTCAGCTAAATGTATACAGTACTTGGAGCAACAGTGTCTCTCTCCCTAGCAGAACAAGTCCATTTTTTAAAGCAGACTTCAGGGAAATACACTGAAAAATGTGGACATAACGAACAATTAATGTAAATATCTCACAGACAAATCAAGGAGAATGTGAAATGAATGTTCACCCCCTAAACAAATCAGAATAAACATTTAATAAAGACTGGATATAATCTGACCACTGTGCAAGCTGCGTGCATGCAAATCAGGTTGAATGCTGAATAAATAGGTCCTCTGGCTGAACAGGTATGGGGCGAAGCTTCTTGACTAGGAAAACACTTTTAGCCTTTCACAGCACTCCCTGAAAGGTCAGCTTTGCTGAAAGTTTTCTCAAATTTTCAGCTCAGCACTATAATGCATTCCTAGGTGGGACTGCCTATTCAGAAGGTTTGGGTTGGAAGAAATTGATCCACCCAATTGCACCAAAATTTGCTCTTTGTACATTGTTATTTTCCTTAGAAACCAATATGAAACTGCAGCTGCTTTGCCAAAGCTCCACAGCCAGTTGCCACTTTAAGCTAAGCATTGTGGACACTTGCAGCAAGCGAAGCGGGTGTGGGCGAGCAGGGTTGTTGTTGCTGCAGGCTGGGGCTCGGTGGGTTTGAAAGGAAGTTGTCATTGGCTGCTCAGCCCTTCTTTGCAGCTTGCAGAAGAAAATTTCCCCTTGTTAGCAGGTTGTCTCCTGCCAAAATGCCAGCAGGGTCTTATGCCATGTCATCCTGCTTGGGAATAGGCCAAGATCAAGGGGACTGCCAGCCATCTACAACCGGCCTTATCCACAGAGGCTTGTGTGCAGGCAAGTGCACACCACAGAGGTGTGTTTGATTTAGAATGGGAAAGTGGCATCAGATGAGAGGGTTAACCCTTTCTCCTCCATTACCATTGCTTTGATCCAGTTTGGAGCCTCATTGTGGCGACTGTTTCAGAATTAAAAGGGAAACACGGGGAGATCCAGTAACAGCTCTCCCATGTCACTTGCAGTTCTGCCCTTGTTAACAACAAATCCAGTAAATTTATTGGCTGGGCCTGTGTGGCTTTTTGGGGCAGGTATTCCTGTTCTCCCACCCTTAAATATATTATTTTTCAGGACTGGCATGTTTTCATTTCAATACCAGGCATCACATTGACATCAGAGGACTATATTAATCTGAAATGAGTGGGAGAATACAATCTGCTTCAATTCTGGGGTGCCCCACATTCTGGTTGTGTTCTACCCAATGTTTTGGACTCTGCGGCATATTACTGCCCTCTGCCTCCTCCGCTCAGCAGCACGGGGGTTACCTCAGGCCTCGCACATTTCATTGCGCAGACTTTCTCTCCTCGCTCCTTCCCACATGCCCACTCCTGCTTCCCTGATCTCCACATGCTCCTCTGCTTTGCCAAACCTCCAAGCAGCAGCTGTTGGGCTCAGCCAAGGGCCATCTGTGAGCCTGGTGACTCCAAAGAGGATGACAGCAGCAAAGGCTGCATATGCAGGGAGGGGCAGTACTGCATCCTTGGCACTGGTCTCTGTGCAGATGGAGGTGGCGAAGGATCCCAGATGCTTCACCCTGTGGAGATGGAGCAGCTTTGAGCTGACCGGCAGGTGCCACTGCCTCCAAGTACAGCATTATAGTCTGTCACCACCGAGAACCAAATACAATGGGAAAATGTGTGTGTGTGTGTGTGTGTGTGTGTGTGTGTGTGTGTGTGTGTGTCAGGGAGTGGCAGTGCCAAAAGCTTTCTAAGGGTGGAACAAGGTGATGTGTAAGGAAGGCTTTTTGTGTGTAATTGCCTTGCCAATAACAAATAGCAAGGCGTTGCCTGTTCCTCTCCCCCTTCGAGCCTCTGTGCGCCCCCAGTATCTCACTCGGGTTCAGCAGGTTCACAGAGAGGCATAGGCAGTTGCTACGTTAGGGTGTGTCTTCCTTCATCACTGGTTCCCAGTACAATTTTGATGCATGCTGCAAAAAATTAGGAAGTAGTGTTGATATGCCGCTTTCATTGTAAGTGCCTTTGTAAGCTCTTCTGGCGACACCTTAGGGCTCCAACTCTTTGCTGAACAATGTCTGTCCTGACCGTGAGCTGGTGCATTTATCTATCTTTTCCTAACCACATTAAAAGCCTGGGGATAGAAGGCCTGTGCTGTGAAAAGGTCAGAAGGCAATCTCTATGACAGGCGCAGGGGACCCAGATGTTGCTGGACTACAACTCCCAGCATCCCTGACCATTGGCCATGCTGGCAGGGGCTGGAGTCCAACAAACATGAGGAAAACCACCTGGTTTACAAGGAGAAAGCAGTGAGCAGAGTGGCTGGTTATTCATGCTCCAGTTATTTTGGGACATCGTCTGCTAATGCTCCTCTCCTATCCTCCTTATAGGTGTTTGAAAATTTTGTATCATCCCAATAATGTTGAATCGAAAGGTTGCTTGGAACACTCACCTGTTCTGTGGGAAGATATAGCTGGGGAAATGTCATTCTTTTTTGTAGGCAGTCACAGGGTGAACAAACTAGGCTATGGAACATATCTACAGCTTTGAGCTTCCCACCAACACCACAGCTGCCTGCCTGGTGCTTGGGTTGTTCTGCAGCACATGCAGGAAGACATGAGCAATGAGTGCTATTCAGTAGGCTAAGAAATTGGAAGCCTGAAGCAGGGCAACAAGCGACTGCTCCAAGGGCCCTTGATGGGAGGGCGGCAGCAGCTATATGTAATTGTTATGCAGCCTTGACATGGAAAACAGGTTGGGAATGATAGTGGGCAGAGAGAAAAGAGCAGAAACCAGCGCAGCTGCTCTTCCAGCATGCAAGGGCGAACTTGGGAACGGAGCGATATAGTCTCCAGAGGTTTCACCAAACGATGGGAAAAAACAAACCCAGCAAACAATGAATCTGCTCATGGTATGAGGTCTCATCCATAAGGGACAGATGAGGCAATGGGCTGAGGAAAGGAGGCCAGAGAAAGGAGGGAACGTTAATGGGAATAGAGCCAGCTAAGAGAGGGAAAGGAAGCCCATTCAGCTATAGGCCATCTTTACGGTGCATTTCCTAATACATTTCCACCATTTGGAACAACTTGTGAACATTTCACTAATAAGGCCTAGCGGTGCTGCTATGTAGAAAAGGGGTGGGGGTGGGGGGGTCAACTGTTTTTGTTTCATGTTAGCATTGCAAAGTGTCCATTTCTGCCTCCAGGTTTGGCAAAAAGCAAGACTGCCAGCTGAGCAACCAGCTTACATATTGTTACGAGTTTGGCTGCTTTAATTAGCATTAAAACCTATGCTGTGGTTTTGCCTGACACAGTTGATGGATGATCAGGGATCTAACAATAAGGGTTGAATGCTCCTTGATGACTCTCTAGCCGTGGGATGTCATGCACATCAGAGTTTGGAGGAGGGACAGAAAACCTGTTAGAAAGAGGTTTTGCACTTTAATAAACACATGCACATCTATGGCGCAGTTTCTCTTTTTGGGCGTCTGAGAGGACTGGCAGTTGAGGGGTCTATGTGCTCCCAAAGTGCTTTGCTTGTATATTTGTAAAGAAAGCAACCGTCACAAAGACATGATAGGTCTCCAGGGTTCTCTTATCTAAAGGAGACAACACTGTTGTCTATGACATTGCTTCTGGAACTTCTCACTCCTTAGGGAAGAAAAGTGTGTGTAAGTAAGATCATTGACTTGAAAATATTTTCCCCCAAACCAAGGAGATGATTTCTCAAGATGTTGACAATATGCAGATTTAAGTTTTAATATGAACAAGTGACACAATTAACAGAGATCTCTACAGGCTGCTTTTTATTTTGACCCCTCGGGGAGGCCTTTAGTAACAAGAGACAGATTTTATTTAAAAACTAAAGTCCTCATTTTGTCAGCCCCTTGGGATATCATCTCCTTGGTATTTGGGCTCATTTTGGATGCTCCCCAATTTTAATTTTAAAATGTTCCCCCCTCTTTTCTGTATATTTTTGAACTGCTCCAGACTTTCTTTCTTTTCATATTTCTTACTAAACTTTTCAGTCACCAGCTGTATAACCCAGCTTCATAACTCTGCTACAATCTCAACTGAAGTTACGTTTCCCCAAAACTTGCTCTCCAGCAAGAACAGGTAGTTCAATTTCTAAAAGTAGAATTTCTTCCGGACTCTTCATACCCTAGTGGAGTCATCTGAAAGAGTGACCCATTTGAAAGGTATAACCGACCCCCAGCAAGAGTAGGGTGGGATTCTGCCTCAGGTGGTAGAGCTTTTGATGAGATGGATCATGCCCAGAAGAGGAAATTGTTTAGAAACACATTTCCTCTTCCCTCCTTCAAATGTATTTTTTCCTCATTTTGACCACATCTCCTCTTGTCCCACTGCTTTCCTCGCAGGGAAAACAGCTCTGCGACGCTCAGTCGGAGCAAACGGCAATCCACGGGTTGCTGTTCGTTCTGATTTAGAGCTAAAAAGTAGGTTTCCCCTGGGAATGGAGTTCGCAAGGGAAAACTGCTCAGACACATACCTAGAAAGTGTGGGTCAAGCGGAAAACCGCTCAGCCCTGTGGTTTTTAAGCACACGACAAGTGGGAGTGCGGATGAACCCACAGTCAAAGTTAAATGGATACTTGTGGTGGTGTAGGGATTTTGGTGCCATCTGAGGCCAAGGAATGGTTTTGTTCAAATAAACTGGGCGGGGAGGTGAGGTGAGAACCGGAGGGGCTGGCTTTCGCACCTTCCATCTTCCGTATCTGGTATGATTCCAGATAAATGGTTACCACTTTTATCATGTGCTAAAGACTTTCATACATTTGGAAAATAGGAATGGATCATCTATCCTACACGGCAATGTGATTAATAGTGCAGCTTGCGGGGGGCACATTTGTGCGAGTTAAATAGCAGGCGTGCCATGGAAGGCAGTGTCCATGGCTGAAAGAGCAGAAAAGGTTATGAGAGTGTGAGAGGCTTAAGTACAAGTAGCAGAACTTGGGGAGGGGGGAGGGAATCTGTTTTCTGACACAGAAACAGGCACCCCATGGTGATTTCTGCATAGAGAATCTGTATAGAACATCAGAGCCAAGAGAGCAGGCAGTAGAGAAGAGTGGGTCCTGGGCTACAATGGGGACTCAGCCATCAGAAAGCTCCCTTGACCATATAATGTTTGACCTGAGCTTTTAAATAATATGTGGAGGCCAGGGTTTGGGTTTGCTGCTTAAGCAAAATGCACGGTAGTTTTGTTAAGGTTATATATATATTCATGAAAGTCCCTGGGAGATGTCAAGTCAACACCTGTGGAGCCCCCAGAGGGAGTGGTGACGTGTTCCTGGCTGACAGCATTCCCTGGGCTTTAATGAAGTGTAGGCAGATGGGAGGCCAAGACCTGCTAGTCCTAGAAAGAAGGTGATGGACAAAGGTCCTGAACTCACTGGGTACCAAATTGCTAGTGCAGGATTGAGGGCCTAGGAAGGATTTCTTCAAATATTAGTGTGGCATAATTGCTCAGTTCATGCTTATTTGTAATACTTAAGTGGACTAAATACCTCTTTCAAATGCAAAACTGAAGACTCAAGCAACGGAAGGGAAATTTGCAACAAGCTGGATGGCTACAGATCTTTTACACAGTACTGTTTGGCACCTGTAAATGTGCAGAACTAAGGCAGACTCTTGCTTAATACAGAAACACTTATCAGAAACAGAATAGGCTGTTTGCACTATAGAACCCTTTAGCACTTCTGAGGCATTGCTTTTCTGCGGTGGAATTAAATTGGAGGCGCCATGCAGCATTTGATAGAACACTATTTTCCCCCAGGGCTAAGATCTTTTTATAGTACAGTACCGTATGTACTCACAAAAAAGTCCACTTCAGTAAAGGTCCTTTATAATAGTATTAAGTAAAAGTTTCCTGTTTGCAGATCCTGCATATTTTATTGCTTCCTAGGGGCAGTTCCATCAGGAAGAGAGAAAAATGCTTGGAGCAATGGACCAAGGTGTGGTGTGAGGGAAGTGTGCGAGAGAGGTGGGAAGTTTCAGCATGTTCTTTCCACATGCTCATTTAACTGTTAAAGTAAGACCCCCTAGCCGCACATGCTTTGTAAGTGAACAAATAGGGGAGGCACTGTTGCAACATCTAGCTTGGTCCTTAGACAGAAATGAATCCAAGGGATGCATAGCCAACCTCTGGTGTAGACCTAATAGACAAAATGAAAACTGACAAATTGCCTGGTCCAGATGGCATCCTCCTGAGATTCCTCAGCTCAGATGTGAAATTGCTGATCATCATCTTTTTTAAAAAAGCAAGTTGTTTTTTAAAAAGAGATCCAGAGGGGTTGCTGGACATTACATGTTGGTTAGTTTAATGTGTGTCCTGAGAAAACTGGTAGAAGCTTTCAAGAGAGTACCTCACCAAAGACTCTTGAGAAAGCTAAGCAGGCATGGAATGAAGTGAAGTCTTCTTGTGGACCAGGAACTGGTCAACTAACAGAAAGCAGAGAGTAGGAATAAATAGGAAGGCAGAAAGTGGAGTCCCCCAAGGATTGTTATTGGGACCCATGCTTTTAAAGTTATTCATAAACAATCTAAAGTTAGGAGTGAGCAGGGAGGTTATTAAGTTTGCTGATGATATTAAGTTGTTTAGGGTTGTTAAGACAAACAAACAAACAATTCTAAGAACTTTAAAAGGAGCTCACCAAACGGAGTGAATGGGTAGTAAAATGGCAAATGCAGTTCAGTATAAAAACAGGTAAAGTGATGTATGTCAGGCAAACAAATCTTAATTTCACATATATGCTCATAGAGAAAAATAAATAAAAAATCCTTCCAGTAGCACCTTAGAGACCAACTAAGTTTGTCATAGGTATGAGCTTTCGTGTGCATGCACCACTTCTTCAGATACAAGTGTGCATGCACACAAAAGCTCATACCTATGACAAACTTAGTTGGTCTCTAAGGTGCTACTGGAAGGATTTTTTTTTATTTTGACTGCGTCAGACCAACACGGCTACCTACCTGTAACTAATGCTCATAGAGGAGAGGGCTATCGTTGGTTCCTAGCCATGAGGCAGCAATGCTTCTGAATACCAGTTGCTGCAAACCACAGGAGGAGAGAATGTTCTTGCACTAGAATCTTACTTGTGTATTTCCCAGAGGCATCCACCTGGCCACTTGTGGACATTCAGTGATCATAGAACTATGCAATTCACTCTCACGGGAGGCAGTGATGGCCACCAACTCGGATGACTTTAAAAATGGGTTAGACAAGTTCAGTGCCTGTTAGTGGCTACTTGCCATGATGGCTGTGTTTCACCTTCACTGTCGGAGGTGGTATGTTTCTGAATTCCAGCTGCTGGAAACTGCAGGAGAAGGGTGTGCTCTTATGCTCAGATCCTGCCTCCGTGTTTCCACAGGGATCTGGTTGGCTGTTATAAGAATAGGATGCTAGACTAGATGGGTCATTGGCCAGATCCAGCAGGTGGCTCTTACATATTATGCCTTTGGGAAGAATTTGCCTTTGCCTTGCAATATGATTTTTGCTAACACCTTATTATCCTTTCAGGCCAATAATGTAGTTTTGTGGACTGAGAGGATTTATATGGATTTAAAAAGGGTGTGGGGAGTGAGAGAAATTCACCGATGCTTGGAGCCATGGACACTCTACCCAAGTTTCCAACATCAACCAGTCTTCCCCTCACACCACCTCCCCAGCTTTTTAATTTTTTTGCCTGATTAAGAGTTTTGGAGAACTGAAAAGCTTACACATTATTTTGAAACATTTTGGTTGCCTTGATTAGGGTGTTGGCCCAGTGTGAAACACCAGAGTTTTTAATGGGTCAATAGCGACACCTTTGCTGTTTTTCTTCTGTCTGTCTGTCTGTCTGTCTGTCTGTCTGTCTCTCTCTCTCTCTCATTGTCCTTTTGGTGCCTGTTTCAGCAGCAACGGGTCTGTTCTCTGAATGTCAGGGGGACATATCTTTCTCTGCCTTTATCCAGCAGTTGTGTTGAAGAGGATGCCTCATCAGAGCTAAGTATGGAAATGCAACATGTGGAAGCATTTAAGAAGGGAGCTCGGAGGAAACTGCGTTGGGGTGGCAGGAAGGCGGGAGGAGAGAGGGAATTTGTCTTCCCCCCCCTTTCCTTCTCCTGGTATATAAGGAAGCTGCCAACTTCATATTTTCATTGAAAAACGAATGGTGCAGACTGAGTTCCCCCCTCCCCTCCCCCCATCTCACTGCCGCTCAGAATAATACCCACCATTGTGCCTGAGGTTACAAGCTGAAGCGGAAAAGGAATTGTGATGGAGGAAAAGCTGGGGCCTGAATTCTTTACGATAAGTAAGATACATTTTAAAGGCAAGGAGTGAATGGAGTTGGCACAGCAATGCATAAATACAGCTGAAGCAGAAGTAGCAGGGAGAGGGCCCCGGTCTGCTCATTTGCAGAGAACCTACGATGGGTTGGGCCAGAGATGGGGTGGGGGGTGCACTGGAATAAGTGGGACTGCATTTGGGGGACTGAGGGACCCTGGGGACTGCAGGAGGGCAAGATGAATGGACGTGTATGGAATCTGGAAAACATTGTTCTACATAACGTAGCTCAGGAAAAAGGGAATCAGGAGTGTCTTTTAAAAATAATTAAATTCATCAGTCATTTGTTACCTAGGAGGTCTTCAGATGACTTACATCTTCAGGTTAGCCTGAAGTGGAGCAGGAAGAGGTCATAGCCTGGCGGCAGAGAGAGAGAGAGATTGCCACTTACTCCGCATCCAGTGCTTTCCCACTGCCATGTTTTGAAGCCACATTCACACAACATTAGCCACAGTCCATATTGTTACTTGCCACTCCAGTCTCTGAGCAGTGCAGGATTCCAGGGGTCCAGGCACTTACCCAGGGTTCATATTTCCTTTGGAAATGAGGCACAGCAGAGACTGTGGTATCTTTATGATACATGTTTTATTTACACATATATACAGCCTGAGCCTACAATGGAGGGTCTTACAGCATTGACACTCTAAGACGTTCTTGCTTCTCCCATAGCCACAGCAGCCTTGGATTCAAAAATATGCCAGCCATAGCATAGCCTTGCTCCACCTTGCTGCGTTTTACAGACCGCAACTATTTCCCCCCCAGCCCACATCACCCACAACTGCAGATCTAAACTCTCCATTCTGCTTTGTTTCTGCTAACTATCTCAGTGCTCAGGGAGGGTCTCCATCCATTTGCTAGCAAACACATAGGCTTGGCTTTGCTGCTGGCCTATCTTCCTGACTTTGTTCTCTGTTAATGGCCCATCTCTCAGACAATTTTCTGAACATGGGAAATTGAGTCCAGCTATTAAGAATCTGACTTCCAGTCTAACTCTCCAATCACTGATTAAATTCTAACACATACTGGCGCCCACAAACTCATAACAGTTTCGATCCTGTAGTCTGTTGACAAATACTGCTATTAGACGGGTTCCCTCCCTCAAACCAGCCTCAATCTAACTAGAAAACTTAGCTGCATTCCCTTCGTACATAAGTGTACATTTGAGACAGTTGCTGCACATGCACAGATGAGTGTGCATGCACATCTGATAGCTTCATGAATAAGTGTTCCGGGGTAGGAATGCACCCCTGCCCCCTCTCTAATGTGTACAACACCATGCAAATGTGGCTCAAAATGCAGTAAGGGAAAACAGCCTCACTACATTTCAAACCTCTAATGTGACATACAAAGAGTGCTTCTGAATAGGTAGGACCTTTGACTGGGGTCCCTGATTTGGGGCCAAGGGGTGGTGTGAAGTCCCCATCTTCAGCTTTGAGCTGGGTAATCAGATCCTTTATCTGTAAATAAGGCAGCAACGACAGCATTGGAGTCTACATTCTACAACACATGCAGCCACTTGAGTGAATTCTCTAGTGCCATATATATATATATATATATATATATATATATATATATATATATATACACACACACACACACACACACACACACACACACACACACACACACACACACACATACACATATGAAGTTGCCCAGAATATTGGTCCATCTAGTCCACTATTGTCTACCCAACTGGTGACAACTCTCCAAGTTCTGATGCAGATATCCTGCTCTTTGAGATCTTTTAACTGGAGTTGCTAGGTATTGAATCTGCCACTTAGCTATGCCTACCTGCAAAATGCATACTCCTCCATGGGCTTATTGCAGTTGGTCAACACTTAATTGCATTGTTTCTACATCAGGTGCCTTGCTGATAAGTATGGTTTCATTTACCAAAATCTGAGTTTACCAGAAACTGCACAGGGAGTCATCCATCGTTTTTGTTGCATGCCAAGGCTCGGAGCTCCCCACTTCCCTGACTTCATAGGAATAATAGACACAAAACAACTTAACTTTGTTCAAATAAGGCCACAGCTTTTTTGAATACAGATGGAGGAGGTTTGGCATAGGCATTGGGCAACCATTGACTTCTGGCCTGCCTGCCATAAGTGGCACCAAGGGTCAATCCGGCAGTGCAGCATTCCTAAGGCTTACATCAAATAGGGGGATCCTCGCAGGGATTGCTGGGTTGAGCAGTGATAGGCCCACTCCTGGGCATCTGAACATAAACAACTCCTCCCATACCCTACCACTGGAGGGGCAGGCGGAGACCACGCCTCCACCCATGACTAAGGTTTACCCAATGACTAAACCACCAAAGTTGTGATTATTGCTATGAGGTATGCAAAATCACTGGGCTGGAGCCAATTTGCTTGGTTGACAAATTCCTGCCCGGATGTGAAAATGGGAGACCAAAAATGCCATAGTAAGGTCAGAATCCCCAGCTTAACAACCAGGAACAACCGGGTGCTGGGACCAGGGCAGGCTACTTTAAATACCCTGGGAGCAGAACTGAGGGAAGCCTACCTGCTCTGTCAGGCCTGTCCCCAAGGCAGGCCCTGTCACCAAGCCTGCCTGCCATTGGCCAATCATGCAGGCAGGCTTGGATCCAATTCCTGGTTGGCATGGGGACTGTTCAGCCCCCTCTGTGGCCAGGCAGACCCCAGCAACCTGAACCCACATCGGATCCAGTGGGGAGGTGTCGCCAGTCCGCATTGCCACCGTATCTGGCAGGGTAAGCGGACTTGTGCCTGCATTGCCACAATTTTGGATACAGGGGCCCCATTCCATATTTTATTGAACTGTGAGGATACTTTTAATAGGTGGCCAGTGTAACATCCACAGATTTTAAAAAGAAATTTCCATCACCAGCTACCAAGATTCGCAGAACCTGTTAACAAGTTAAATGAGTGCAGAATACCGAGATAATCCATTGTCTCAGATGTGGGGAACCTTTGGCTCTCCAGATATTGCCAAACTACAATTCCCATCTCTGCCAGCAAGCATGGCCAATGCCAGGAATGAAAGGGATGTAGTTCAGCAACACCTGGAGGGCAAAATGTTCCCCACACCTGCACTATTTCAGTGCAGGCAAAGATACTGCTTAGATGGAGTTCATTGAGACGCTACATTATATTTGGGCATCATCATAATAAACTTCAAGATATGTGTGAAAAGTGGATACTGCACAAAACAACCAGCAGCAATGTGATCCTTGTTACTGGAAGCTACTTTAAAAAGTTTGTTGGCTGTCCTTTCCACAGTAGTAATAAGTTCCTGTATACAGGTGAAACTCGGAAAATTAGAATATTGTCGAAAAGTGCATTTATTTCAGTAATGCAACTTATTATTATTTTTTTATTTTAATTTTTACAAAAATAAACATCGCTATTACATTTCATTAATTCCATTCCATTTATAATTGACCTGCCTAACGACAAATAATTACAATTACAACAAATAAAGGCTTGACATATCTTGCTTTGAATGTCATGCATCTATCTCATATATTGGTTTCACCTTTTAAGTTTCATTACTGAAATAAAACACTTTCCGACGATGTTCTAATTTTCCAAGTTTCACCTGTGTTACTGTCAGTCAGACCCCTGTACCCTAACTGCCAGCAGGGTCAGTCTCAAGCAGAGATTCCTTCCAGCTCTGTTCCCTAAGAACCTTCGGTTTGCAAAGGATGCCCCCTTTAACTGAGACACAGCATTTCAGCAGAAAGTTAGGTCACCCATGATATGTGGGGCTGCACAGGATGATGGGTGGTGGTGGTTTGTCTAGCTTCAAACAAGGCTGTACTTAACTCAAATTTGCCATCCTCCCCATTTGCCTCTTTAGTAAACTGGTTGTTATGCTTTGTGTGGTCACTAACCACAGAATCATCATGAACGATACCATTTGCTCTTCTGCAACATAGCATGACTGTTTAAGGGATATTACAAACCAATCTTAAGTGTTGTTGTTTTTAAGAGTAATTTTGCAAACAGGCTACAATGAGAATATTGAAATGTAATCAGAATGGGATATACAGATAAACAGATATTCTGACTTCGGGATTCACTTTTAGAAGTTTTAACAGTTGCAGGATACAGTTAAAGGATGCTAGGCCCTCAGATACTTTTCTAAAATCTTGGCTTTCTCCAGTCGTTTTTAGAAAGTTAACTTGTTCATTTTCATGATGAAGCAGGATTTAGTGAGCCAAGCACTAACTGAGGGTGGGGCTGCATTCTTCCCCAGTGCTTAGCCAAAACAGGCCTGGCTGCCAATAGCAAATTCCCAACAAGATCTCAAATGTTTGGGCTCTACATCTCTTAAGCGATTCTAACAACAGGATTAATAAGGTAGGAGTGATTTTATGAACCAATTACTATATTTATGGTTTTATAGAAAGATCTAATTTTCTGGTATTTCTGCCAATTACATTTAAAATCTGCACTTCAGATTAAAACACCAGCGCTAAAATCACCCTCCCCGCAGTTTTCTCAGAGTCAGATAGGAGAGTGACGTAATTGCATAGTAATTGTTGTTTAGTCTAATGCAAATTGAATATCTCACTGAACATCAGACAAATTTACATTTATTTATTTCCGTCAGCTCCTCTTCAGAAACCTGAGGGCATGTAGTTTATAGCTAAAACTATAAAAAATCTTCTCAAATTTTATTTATTTATTTATTTATTTATTTATTTATTTATTTTCTATACAGCCCTTCATTAAAGATCACAGGATGGTTTACAATATAGATTATGATATAAATGTTACCTTCATCCTACCCTCTCCCAGGACCTGATCAGTAAAAGCTATCTCAAAAAGAGAAGTGTTACACTCTCATTCCCAGATATGATTTATTCCAGGGGTTTCCAAACTGCCCACGGACCACCAATGGTCTGTGAGCTTCATTCATGTGGTCCACGGCATGCCCACATTTGATTTTTAATTGTGTCTTATTGCTTCTTCTTTTTCTTGTATTGTATTACCGTTTGGATTCTATGGAATGCAAATTGCAATGCAATCAAATACAATATGAGGAATAAAAGAAGCGATAAAAAGACCATTAAAAATCATGAAGAATCTAGCACAGTGCATTACAGTTGCTACAGCAGGCGGGAAAATAATGAAGTGGTCCGCCAAGACCACCAGCAGTTCTCAGGTTGTTCACGAGGAGGGAAAGTTTGGGAACCAAACCTTAGGGTCTCAAATTTCAGTGGTGTCATGTGCAATGCCAACATTCAGTGTGTTACCCCCCCTTTCATTCTCTACTTCATAGTTGCGGTGGTCCTTATGGTGACCCCAAGGCTCTGCGTCCAGTGTGACCAAACCAGTGACACTTCCCTAAATTGTCCCGGAATCACTGATCTGTCCAGTGACCTGGTTCACAGGTAACACTAAACCAAACCTGCTGCACTCCTCCTTGGTCCTGCCCTCGCCGTGCCATCCACATAGTTTGGCAGCGTATTTTATTAACATGGAAGGGGAGGGGGACACAAAATTAAAAGGCAAGTGCTTTGCAGGCCGCATCCAATTGAAAGAGAGACTTCTAAGCTTCTTTGGTTTTAATGTGATAGAGCTAGACGTGTGCCGAACTCTTCCTTTTTGAATTAACAGGACTTTAAAAGTACTTAACTTTTAAATATCGAACTATTATTTCTTTTCTGCTGTGTCATCCCACGGGACTGAGTCATCAGATGAGAGAATAAATGATCCAGTTTCTTTGCTTGAGCCATGGAATTCTGACTAACTCAAAGAATTATCTATAAAGTACTTCATCATTCTGCTTGAATTAGTTCCTGATTTAATCTGCCAAGAACATCTTGAGCTTCCTGCCTAAGAATGCCTATTTAGTTATCATTAATGGTCATCTTAAAGGAGTTCCCCACCTGTACCTCTTAACTTTTTATCCCGCTTACTCTTAGCAGTATTCTACTAATTATCATTTATTGATTCTTTCCTGGGAGGAGTTTCCTTGCTCTGAGCTTCCACTCCTGCTTTATCATATCAAACAGATCATCCATATATTTTCATAGCTGCCAAGTTCTCCCTTTTTTTAAGGGAAATTCCCTAATGCTGAATAGGCTTCCTCGCGAGAAAAGGGAAAACTTGGCAGCTATGTATATTTTCAGAGTGAAAACTCAAGCTTCTTCACGTCAAAATGTTTTCTTTTAAACGTGTGATGTTTTGGAATATTTTTTCCGCTTTCAGTTTTGCATACATTCAAGGTTTAATTTCATAAGCTTCCTTGACATACTGGTTATGGATTTTCTTAATGCGGTTGTCCGCGTTAAGATTCTTCCATTACTTTCTTGTAGCTCAGCTCAGTAAGAGTTATCTACTGAGGTTATCTAATGGCCCCCAAAATAGCTGAACACTACTGGCCTGTGAGATGAGAGAGTCCCTTTAAAAGGGCAGCATTTGTGCTTCTGGGGTGCTAAAGATCCAGGTGGGGAAGTACCACAATCAGTGAGTCCTCGTTTTTGGCCATTCATACATGGGAAGCAATTTCATGAGTGGGAGAAGGGGCCAAAGGTTCTGTTCAACACCTGTCACATCTCTACTGACCAGCTACTGATTTGACCCTATCCCCGCAGCCTTGTTTGTCTCTGCCTCCTTCCCCTCCAGCATCATCTTCCCAAAGATAACATCTTCCTCTTGTACCTCCTCTGCGGGATAAAAGGGAATACTATTTCAGTGTGTAAATACGAACTAAGTGTCTCTTAAGCTGCTGAATGCAAAAGCATGAGCATTCCCACCTACAAGCTGAAGCAGTTTGTTTTCAGGAAGACTGTTCCAGAGGGGGTAATAGGGCATTCCTGATCTGTAACTGGTATTCTTCCATTAATCCGAAGAATAATTTTGCAGCCTGCCACGGTGCAATCAATAGATTAATTGCTCTTCTTACATGGGCTGCATTTGTTTCAGTGCTGTGTTTCAGATAAGGATATCAATTTAGTGCTCCCAATCTTATTTCAACCAAATCGACTCACAATCCATTACTGTATTTGCTTATTTGCCAGTGGACAAATGATAACCTGATTTTCATTCATTGGTTTCCTCCAACCAGATGCAACAGAGGAATAGCTTTTTGTACTGGAACAAGTCCCCCAATATTTTTTTTCTGGGTCCCCCCCATGATCCCACTTATAGTGGTAACAAAAAAGCGGGGAAATTGATACTGATGCAAATTGCCCCTCCCTGATAATTAGATGGAATTTTTAATGATCAGGGAGGAGGCAATAGCCTCCCTCTTCTGTTCTGCATGGATCATCTGAAGTGAGTGGGGGGGACGGTAATGAGTGCCTGTGTTTGCCCTATCTGTGTGAGTGTCTTGTGTGCATGCATATCAGAGCATGGGTGTTCATGTGAGCCGTTGGCATATTCCACCCACCCCACCCCCCGTGATGTGACCAAGGGTGGGCCCAAAAAGGTTACCCCTCCCTGTTTGAAAGAGTAACTTTTAATCCTGATGCTATGTAACAACAGCTCTAGTGTTGTGTGATGGAGGAAAACAGCAGGAAGAACAGCAAGCTAAATGTGTCTGGTGTGTTCAATATCTGCTCTGCGAAGAAGTATAATAAATTATAGGGGAAGATCAGATGCTTTTGGTATCTCCCAGCCAGCCAGCCACCCTCCAGCTGTGCGGTGATGGTGGTGGCAAAGGCTGCTTGGGTGGACCAATAATTGTGCCTTGCTCTCAAGCCAGAGATCTGGTCTGGCCAGGCGTTCAACCCCCTAGGAAACCAGATCCCTGGATAACTCAGCTCAGGCTCCAGCCTCCTGCTCCCTGGTCTTGCCCGTCCCCCTCTGTCTCCGCACCCCCCTTGTCGCTTTGCCACGTGCCTCATTATTACTAGAGCTGTTGAGGTCGTGACCCCTGGCTCGTTCTCTATTGACCCCTGACCTCCTGAGATTAATCTGTGTCAACAGGCCCCCAGGGATGAAGAAACAGGCGCGCTGCAGGTGGAGAGGAAAGGAGAGAGAGGAGGCTTGGGGGGGGGTTTACCCCCTCCAGCTCCAGGAATTTGGTGGAGGAGGCAAAGAGACAGGATGATAAAGGGCAATCCAAGACAAGTGGATGCATTGAAATCAGGCTGATTTAATCCCTTCTCCCAGCAACCTGCCGCTCCCTGCTCTTTGCTTTTGTCTCTCTCCGGACCTGTCTCTTCACAGCCATTTGCCCCGGTCCTTTTGTCCTTCTCTCCCATTGGACTTGCTGTTGCATCCTTTTCCCTGTTCCATTTCCTTCCCCCTTTTCTGTCACTGCCTTTGCCCCACCTCTCCCCAGTGAGAGGGCAGAGAGGGCCCCCTTGTGGCAGGATAATTTCGCCGGTTTCTCACTAAGATGTTGCAATAGTTCTCCAGGGTAGCACATGGCAGGGAAATCCCCCGTTGTGTCCTTGTTTCATATCCTGAATGCCACCCATTATTATTATTTTGTGAAATTTTTTTATGGAGTTCTGCTAGTGGCAGCAATAAACAGACCAGGGGGTTGTCAATGCCTTGATAACAAAAACAATTAAAGATGTTGCTTTTCATTGGGCCAGCTTGCAAGTTGCATCTAATTCACAGCTGGGTAAAAGATTTTTGAGTAGTGTATTGGACTAATCCAAGTTGGCCCCCAAAGGATCTTGTTTTTGTTGAGGTCAGTGGCAAAATTTCCATCATTCTGAATAGGGCAGCAGTGTGAGATGAGGAGTCTTTTAAACGAGATGGAGAAAATTGATTATTGAGCTCCCTTGGGTCTCACGATGGTTTGCCATACTGCCTCTGTCTCTCTCAGCGCATGAACTATGGAGAGGCTACCCCCTTTTAACAGTTTTGGAAGCGTGTTGGAACAAGAATCTGTTAAAATTAAGGAAAGTCAGGAGCAGTGCTTGTGGATTTCATTAACGTCCCTTTACACCTTTCCCCCCATAATTATCTCTTCTCTTCTCTTCTCTTCTCTTCTCTTCTCTTCTCTTCTCTTCTCTTCTCTTCTCTTCTCTCTCTCTCTCTCTCTCTCTCTCTCTCTCTCTCTCTCTCTCTCTCTCTCTCTCTCTTTCTCTCTGTGTGTGTCTGTGTTTGTATGACTTATTATTACCATCCTTTTCAGCTTTCATTGCTCTTTAATAGAATGAAGGCATGGGTTGATTTGTTTTGTTTTGAATAAGTTGGACGTGCTAAGAGTTCCATTCTTGCATTCTTTCTCTTTATATAGAGGGGATTGAATAATAGAACCATAGAATTGTAGAGTTGGAAGAGACCCTGAAGGTCATCAAGTCCAACCCCCTGCAATTTCAGGAATCTCAATTAAAACATCCATGAAAGATGGCACTCTAACCTCTTCCTTCCATGGGATTCTGTTCTACTGTTGAACTGCTCTTACAATCAAATAGTTCTTCCTGATGTTTAAACTCTCAGTGGTTCTGCTTTATCCGATACATCTTTCTCTTCTGTTTGCAATAGTATCCTCCAAAATGTTTTTCTTTTGCGAGTGAATATCCGAAATACTGTGAGTAATCTTCAAGTAATGATAAGTATTGTTTCAAAAGGAGCGAGAAGATTTAGGGAAATTCATTCACAAAGACTGCGCTGGACTTGAGTTAAGGTCCCTGCACAAACCACAGCTTTTCAAGCCAAACCACAGCATACCATTAATGTTTCCGCAATCTCTGCCAGTAACCTATCCTATAACTTTCCCCTGCTTACTTCTACCATAGATCATCAGTTAGGACAGGTTCTGCCTCTGGGCCTATCCACACCAGGCATTTTTCTGCCTCCGCTTCAGCGCCTTAAAATTAAGCCAGAATTTTGCAAAATGGTCTGTTTTAGCTATCTAGGTGATGCACCAGGGTGGCCTCAGTTTCACATCTAGTCCCTAACAAGACATTGCCTTCACTGGAAAATGGAGGACCCCGCAATTCTGTGCATTTATAGTGAGTGCAGATGACAGACACCAGGTTCTTGAGCAACCTTTATCCATTGGCTTTGTGGTTTTGTTGGCTTCCATGCCACATTGTTTATACATGAATGATCCACATCGTATGGTTCACGTGAATCAGGTGGATACTACTCATATCACTGTGAGCCTCACTGATCCAACAAAGCCACACGAAGCAAACTCCAGAAATTACCAAACTCCAGAAGCCAACCACTTTGCTAGTCATTCCCACAAAGGACTTTCTTGAGTTGGGTGGATGACATAAGTATAGCAGTAAGTTGACACTTGGACAGAGAAGTCACTGCATGGGACTAACAGGGTTGGCTGGCAGAAACTTTATCTATACTTCCACCTTTGCTGGATTTTGCACTTTGACTCATACTATGTACAACCTTGGTGCAATAATTGTCGTTTTTCTTGGCTGAAATACTTGGCAGCAGCTGAGAGACTGTCTCTGCTTGGAACACTCAGAAGTTACCCCCCCCCCCCCAAGCCAAGACTGGATTCACACAACTGAAGTTTCCTTCTTGTCTTCTTGTCGTTCTTTTTTCATGAGTCAGAAACATCAGTTTCTGCGGCAGGCAGGCATGTCCCTGAAGAGGCTTTGGCAAAAAGCATTAACCACATATATGGGGTGGAGTGGGAGTTACTGAGGTGATATTATTCGAGGGAGCTTGTACTGTGTGAAAGGCAAAGAGCCCTGTGCATAGCTAAAAGCTTCCCCTTTGACACGTGCTTGTGTTTTGCAGGCCAGCTGGAGACTTTTCGCTGCTTGCACTGCCTTCCTTACCTTTTTTTTTTTTAAAGGCCAGGTTTATCTGGTATTTGCCTGCTTGCCACTCCCTGCTGGGATTTCTTCTGCAGGAGTCTGAGGAGGTAGGATCTGTCTTTCTTGGGGGAATCAAGAAGTTGAGGCTCCTCTTTTATTGGCTAATTAGTAATGGCAGAGCAGGTTGCCCTAGGTCAGAAGTCAGGGATGGCTTCCTTCAGCGCTCCATTGCTCCTGCCCTGCAGTTACACGCCTGTCAGTTACTGACCCTGTCATTAGCACAGTGGAAGAATGAAGCAGAGCTGGCTGTCTCAGCAGGCTCCCTTCTCCTCCCGCTGTATTAGTAGCCTCTCAGCACTGTAACCCCCCTCCTGCCTTTTCTTTACATCCTTTAGCAGAATTAAGTAAAATATGGTTTTAGCAGATGGTCTTTACATCCTTTAGCAGAGTTGAATAAAATATGGGACCCAGGTGGCGCTGTGGGTTAAACCACAGAGTCTAGGACTTGCTGATCAGAAGGTCGGCAGTTCGTATCCCTGCAACGGGGTGAGCTCCCGTTGCTCGGTCCCAGCTCCTGCCCACCTTGCAGTTCGAAAGCACATCAAAGTGCAAGTAGATAAATAGGGAAGGTAAACGGCGTTTCTGTGCGCTGCTCTGGTTCGCCAGAAAGAAGCAGCTTTGTCATGCTGGCCACATGACCCGGAAGCTGTCTGCGGACAAACGCCGGCTCCCTTGGCCTATAGAGCGAGATGAGCACTGCAACCCCAGAGTCGGACACGACTGGACCTGATGGTCAGGGGGCCCTTTACCTTTACCTTTATGGTTTCTCCTTGTGGACTCTGGCTTAGCATCGGGGAAAGGGACTTGTGTGAAATTATACAGCAATTCATGGCAGATTGAGATTGCCCACAGTTCCAGTGCCTTCCCATGGGGATGGACCAGAACCACTTTTTTTCTTTTTAAAGAAAGAACTTTAGAATCTGAGGACCTTGTCATAAGTCTTTCTAGTCCTTCACTATACAGGTGGTTTTGTTTTGCTTCTTTTTTTAAAGATTCCTTTAATGTTTTCTGGCAAACTTGATGTGGGTCAGAACTTTTGACTGCAGGATGCCACTGGGTGATAGGAGGTCACTCAGACGATCATGAGCTTTTTTAACCTCAGCTTGTTTTCTCATTAGGAACAGAGCTGAAAAGCCTTTAAATTTATTGCAGACAAGTGACAAGTGGTTCATTGACCGCCCTGATCCCCATCAGAACTGGTAGCTTCCAAGAGATTATTTGTATCCCGTTTCTCAATCCTCAGAGCCATTCACTCCCCCTACCCTGCTGACCATTTAATTATATAGTTATTACCATATAATTACAGGGTAAATATACGTGATTATGTCCTTTAAATCAGAGGGCAGGTTACATGATAATTAGCACTGGATGTGATGAAGGTGCTAATTGTACTTCCCAAAACTCTGTTTCTCTGGATGGCCAGTGTAAAGCCCTGCAAGAATTGCTCGCAGTTGTTCAGAGTGGGCTATACTTTCATCCCTCTAGGGCTGGCATCCTAACAGCCACTTGACGTTGCTCAGAAAAGCAAGCAAAGAGAGACTCCCAAGGTCTCAGCAAAGCCTACCTGCTTTCTGCAGGATTCAGAGCTTTGTAATAGGGGCTGTTTGATTCTTTGCTATTAGGAAACACAATTGTGCTTATTGGTTTTAGAACTAAAATCACATTATGTCAACAGAAAGGCAAAAGAATTAACCATGAAAACAATACAAATTTGCCGCAAGAAGTGCTGTTAAAATAACGTCATTTCCCCTCCGCCCACCACTGCAATTTTATTTCATTTATTTATGTAATAAATTCCTCTCCTGCTCTCATAGTGACCATTTTGGGCTGCTTATAGCACTTTCAGATTACTGTACCATATACAACAGAAGCAGCCTCCACAGATAAAACACCAAGAAGTCTGTCAAAATAAAAATGCCTTTGCCAACTAACCAAGAAGAGGCAGAAGTGTTTCACACTGTTGATGCAGTTCTGCCTCTTGCCAGCTTCAGCCTCAGTGGGACATGGGAGAGCCCTCTGCTTCTAATGTTAGAGAGCAGGTAGCTTGGAGGACATCCCTCATTGTGTTCTCCTCACATCAAATGTCAGAATGTAAAAAGAGCCTGCTGCATCAGACCAGTGGCCCATTCGGTCCAGCATTTTGTTCTCACAAATACTGTTGTTTGATGCGTTTCCCCCTCAAATCAGCTTCAATCTGACTACAAAACTTGAGCTGCACCCCCTTCGTACTTAAGAATGGTGTGAACGTTTGCGACAGCTATGAGTGTGCATGTGTAGATGACAGCTTCATGAACTGGAGTCCCAGGGGGTGTTGCGGGGCTGGGTGGGACCAAAAGAGCATACATGTCAGGTGATATGAACAATACTCTGCAGGTGTAATTTGAAATGCATTGGGCAGGGGATGAGCTTGCTGTGTTTTAAGCCACAATGGTGAACAGACCCTTTGCCTGTCCCCATAAATATATGCTTTTCACCCTCATGTTTCGCTTCCACGTAAGGTCTAGGAGAAACGAAGGAACTGTGGTAGCAATTACCTGAAAACCCTCTTGTACAGCTGGCCTGCCCAGAATGCCAGCGGTGAAAGGGGAGGCTGGGCTTGGGCTTCTAGCAGTGGTGATGAAAACCTGTTTAAATTTCCCATCTTGCAATGTGCTGACTGTTTCAGGATGGGGTATAGTGAGAACGTCACTGCTCCCATTGTATGGGTAGACCTCAGAACTAACCAGAACCCCAATACTCCCAATACTGGGAAGAAGGTGCAGGAAGTTGGCTTCCAGATCATCTGTCATATCAGACTATATGGACTTGCCAATCCTCCATTTAATTTAAGCTGACCCTACCTTGAAAGCCTGGGGCTCAGAATGTGCTTCTAAATGTCATATTTAACTTTGACTCATCTGTCAAAGCCAGGGCCAGCCCACCCATGAGGCAAGGTGAAGTGATCACCTAAGGCGGCAGGGTCCACCCAGACCAGCAGATCCCAATGTTGACCTTTCTTCCCCTCCCCTCTTGTTCTTGATGTAGATCTTCCCTAACCCGCTTCTTCCTTGATGTAGATCTTCCCTAACCCGCTTCTTCCTTGGCCATGGACCTGGGGTAGGGTTGGGGGCGCATGCCATTTGGGGTTCCACCTCAGGTTCCGAAACATCCTGGGCTGACTTGGGCACACTATCTCCAGACCATACAGAGATCCTTCCTTCTCTTGGTCCTGATTTGTCTGTTGCGGCATGGATCTCATGCTGCTCATATTAGGCTCTTACAGATAGCAAGATAGAGGTGCGTTCAGACAAGGAGGGGCAGCGGATGTGCCCTGGGGGATCCTTGAGGCAGGTGGGCTTGTGGAGCTATATCTGTGAAGCGTGGGTCTTTGTGAAAAGCGTAAGTGTTAGTATATGTGTAAGTATATGTTCAGAATATGCTTTGCAGTCCCCCCACCCTCCCTGTTGCGCTCAGTTTCCCCTAACTTCAAGCGGAGGGTAAAGGCATGAGTTGCCATGCAGGGAGCCCCAACACCTTTATCGTCAGTGTAGGAAATGGGGCCATGGTGCCTTTAAAAGTTCTGCAGCTCCTTGGCTGGGCCTCCCCTGCTCCAGCCCGGGGGCCCCAGATGTCTTGCATTGCACACATCTGTTTGACAGCTTATTTTCTGTGGTGGAAGAAAGCGGCTGTGGCTATGGGTTTGGGGAGGGAATCTGTCTGCTCGGAGAGGGAGAGAGAAAATAATTGTGGGGAAAGAGGGTGGGAGAGCCAGCTCATGGAATGGGTTTGTGGTTGGGAGGAGAAAAGTGTGGGGTAAGATGCAGAGGTGTCTGGGGTTTGGGTCAGGCCTGCAGGGGAGGAAAACATTACGGAGAAGTGTCTTTCTTAGAGATGGGCAGGCGCGGCAGTTTTCATCTGCTACAAACGTGGGTTAAGATGATCCCAGAGTGTATGTGGAAGGGGTGCAGGAAAGGATCCTGTTTTTGGGGTGTGTGTGTGTGTAGGGGGGGGGTTCATGTAGTCCTCCTCTCCGAAGGAGTTTTGTGTTGTTGGGCTTGGGAAGCTGCCCTGTGCTGTATGCACCTCATGGTACCTCCTGGGATCCAATATAAACAATAAAGTCTTTGTTACTTTGACCTGCTGGCATGGAGCCAAGCAAATTCTTTGCGTATTTCCTCTGCTCAATTCCCTCCCCGCCCCCAGCTTCTTCCAAATCTGCTCCTGAGCGCATAAGGAAAGGCAATGTGCTTCTGCAGCCAGAGATTCAGCCCAAGCGCCCCATCCACACCACCCAGTGCCTTGGCTGTCCACCAGCTCTCGCTTCCAAAGCAGACGTATTCCAAACTTTAGGTGAGGAAGGGAGGCAAGAAGCTCTAAGCAGAAAGCCTGGTCTCGAAGTGTGTGAGGTGGGAGAGGTTTAGCAATGCCCTCTGCATGGGGGGCTGGAGTGGCGACAAGTGGCTCAGGGCCGAGGCTGTGCAAGGGGTGGGCACTGGCAAAGCTGAGCTTGTGTGACAGGAATGCATATGCAGGATGAGGGCAGGTAGACAAGCCTCGGTTTCTGCCGGATCTCTCCTCATCTCTGCTATTTAGCCTTGTCATTTGCTTTCATTGCTAGTGCTCAGTCCTAGAGTATGTAGAGTACTAAGAGGCTGCCTTTGAGTATGTACAGAGTGCCTTTTCCTCCTCACTGAATAACAGCACTCCCCATGCAGTGATTAAAGCACCAGGGGATGTCAGATGCATTTACATTAAAAGCCCCCAGACCTCCTTATTATGAAGGGATTGGGGGACAGCAAGAATTCCTGAGATCATTCCATTCACACTGTTCCCAGCCATTGAAGGAGTGGTTCTTATATACTGCTTGGTTTTATTAAAACCTCAATGTGGTCTATTTGTCACAAAGAGCCTTGTTCACCAGTCCAGGGTCCATTAATGCAACACGGTAAAAGAGCTAGGAAACGAGCTAAGGATTCGGCGTTGGACGTAGTCTGTGTCCCATACCTTAGGGAAGGTAGTTCTCATAACGAGAGCAGGAAGGCAGAGCTAAGGCAGAGTTTGGGTCCCAGCCTTACTAAGGAAACTGGGCTCCAAAGGTGGCATTGGAATAGATGGTTTGAAAGTCATGGGGTGGTTTTATTGTTATTTTGGAATTCAGTTAATAAAAGACCAAGAGGAAAATGAAAAATTGTTCTGCCAGTCAATTGCAAGATTTCCAAATCTTATCACAATGATGTTATTACAGACACATGTGCCACGTCTGTAATAAGATACTTCTGTTTAAAACAGAGTTTCCCAGACTTGCTTCTCCAGCTGTTTCCAGACTACAGTTCCCATCATCCCTGACCACTGGTCTTGCTAGCTAGGGATGATGGGAGTTGTAGTCCAAAAACAGCTGGAGACCCAGGTTTGGGGAAACTGGTTTAGAAGAAAAAACAACAACCTACTGTATTTCCATTGTGATGTGAAGTTTTGCTCCCCTGGTAAACATTCAGCACAGCTAAAAAGCGCTCAGTGAGTGAAATTTGCACTTGGGTGAAATTCTAGCAACAGCAGTTCCCGTCATTAGCTGCGAACTTGGCCTGGGGTTCGCCGCAGCCAGAATGGTGGCCAGGTCAGCAGCAACACCAGCAGCCACCTCACCTGCCTCTCCTTTGGAATGGCTGCCGAGGCTGCCAGTAAGGGCAGGTTAGTCTCTGACTTGCCTCTAAGCAAATATGGAAGAGTCAGGCCTGGCTCCTGGGGGCAGGATTCAAGTGCAAACTCCCCTGTGCAAGGCATTCCAGAAAGAGCGTTAGGATGCGGCTGCCTGCGGTGGAGAGGAGGGTGAGGGTGACAAGGAAAGTGTTTCTGAATACCCTGCTGGTGCCCTTGTACTGAATTCAATTGCAACGGAGGGGAGGGGGGAGGGGGACACAGCAGGGAAATGGGGAGAAGGGAAGTGGGAGATGAAAAATGATGGGTGAGCCTAGGGATTCTAATAAGAAAATTGCTTCCAGTCCCGAAGTCTGCAATTGTGGGTTAAAATTACAACCATTCGCCAAACTACATCTCATCGTAAATCTCCACCTCTCGTCCCATTCACCCCGACAACAGGAAAAACAAAGCCACTGTCTGGGGAGAGATGTTATTTATTTATGTGACTAGAAATATAGGGAGGGGGTTATGTGGGTTGGTTTTTGTTTTGTTTTTTAAAGCAGGGATTGGATCATCAGGCCAGAAAGACAATCAATCTGTTAGCAAGAGGTAGAAACTCTGTACTGTACAGTCTTCTAGACTGGTTCCACTCTCCAGATCTGGTTGCCTTCCCCTCATTCTCTCACAATTAGAGTGGCTGCAAAAAGTGAAGTCTGAAAATTGTGAAGTAAATACACAAGCACAAAGTGAGAAATGAATACATACTGAATAGCCTTTTTTGCTACCAAATTACATTGCGTAAACAGAAGCTCACCAGGAAGAGATGTACGGTAAGTACATTTTTGAAGTCACTCTCTCCTGTCCAGGTCATCTCCTCTTTAAATTGCTCCCAGCACAAATCCTCACTTTACAAAAATTCAGCAGGACCCATACCCTCAACACTCTGCACATCTCAGAGAAGCTTAGCCTTCTCCCCACCATGTTCTCCACTGCATGTTGCTTTCCATGTAGAGAAGCATTCAAGCATGTCTTGTTCCACTTGCAGCCTGAAGAATAGCTTTAAGTAGAGCCTCCCTTGCTCTGAAGGCTTAGGGTGAGTAAGAAGAGCAAAGGAGAAAAATTAGCCAGTCATGTCTTCAATGAAAATCCATTTAAAATTTCTGCGTCCTTTCCTTAATTAAATCTTGAGCCCCCTAAGGCCAGCCCAAAGAGGAAATCATTTCAACACTTCCCAAAGGTACTCAGGATTGGACTTTGGGGTGGGGGTCTACAGCTGAAGTCTACAAGCCTTGTCCCCACTTCCCCCCCAATGTATTCCCATGCTCATTGCAGCCTGAACTTGTCACATCAATAGTGTCCTTCAAGTGGCTTTCATTGCATCTCACAGGTGATAAATGGTTCTCCCCACATTGAGTCCCATCACTGATCATTCCTAGAACAGGAAATGAGGAGCCATTCAGATCAGCTCCTTGTAACCTTACCATCGGCAGATCTGAATCCGGAGGAAATATGTAGCAAAAGCAGAATTCTTTAAAGGGCAGAGGCAAACAAAATTGAGTGAAAGAACAGTATAACAAAGCTGTGAATGGAGGCCATATTAAACCAATTGGAAATGGAAAATACAGACTTGTATAGAGCCATGAGCCTGAGGAAATGAGTGCATAGGTGGGCACAGATACCCAGAGATGAGTACAGTACTAGGGATCTGTATTCCAAGCTGGTCTGTGTTTTGTCTGCTGGTCTGGTGTCCCTCATGTCCTACTAGAATAAGGCTTCCCAGCTCTGGGTACAAGGGTACAACCCTGCTAAGAAACTAAGCCTAAGTTTGCAGAAGTCAAGAGAAAAAGGAGGGAGAACACTGTGCCCCTGAAATTATTGCCTGCGATGTCAGGGGAGGTGGAAGAGCCATTCTTGCTTACTTAATTAAGAGCAAACAACAATTTGAGTCTGCCACCCTCCTATTAGCTACGCCAAGGACTGTTATCTGGGAGCTCCCAACTCACACGCCTGCCATGGGCTTCCAAGGGCTGGGGGTTCTTTGCCTCCTTTCTTTGTGCTTTCATTCACTGCTGAATTTAAAGAGATCTACAGAGGAGGCAGCCTTGTTTTTTCTAATGCCAGCTTACTCACAGGCAGCAGTGCAGAAATGTGGCACCCCATTCTCCCTCCCCCCAACTTGTTTTAAATTCTAGTGGAATTTAGGAGCAGCCTGCAACTTGATAGGAAGAAAATGTGAAATAGTGGACAGGAATTACTAGCACCAATTTTTTTGAGGGGTGGGGAAGAGGGGAATACTGGTTAATTTGAAGGGAAGCAAGAAAGCTACTCATTTAAGTCGCAGAAAAATAGCTCTCTCTGGAGTGATGCTGGGATGAAGGAAGTTATGAAAGAGTGCAGTCGGAAGACAACAACGACAACAACCAGGTTACTTTTTCAAGACCACCTGGGAAACTTGGTTTACAGCAAGCAGCCCCACCCCTATTCCCAAGCCTTGTCCCCACTTTCCCCCCAATGTATTCCATGCATCTGCTGCCTGTACGCAGGGCCCCATTCACCTGAATCCCAAGTGCTTTACAGGCTTATAAAAATAATCCTATCTTCTTGGCTGATTTCCCAGAATATCAGAGCCAGCAATTCCTCCAGGACGTAGCTGGGGAGACAAACTCCCCCAGAGATGTCAGGTACTTGAGTCAGTTTGAAGTGCTTATAGGTGGTTGTTCCCCACCCCCACCCCTGCCTTTCCTTCTCTCCCTTAAACTGGAGGGAGCGGTGTTGCTGTGCAGGTTTAACTCATGGGTCATCTTCTAGCTCTGAAGCAATCCTCCAAAAGAGTTTAGTGATCAGAGTGTCAAGGTCTGCCCCTGCTGGCACCTTTTGCCCCATTTATGCATTCATCTCATTGCAGTGTTGTTGTTTTTTTAATGCATCAGCAGAGAGAAGCTTTTCTCCATGCACACACTGATAAATTTGATGTGGTGGTGAAATGAAAGACTTTGTGGAATTTTGAAGCAGCCAAGAGTGCTGTGCAAGGTCAGAAGTAGCCCCCCGCCCTTCCCTATAACCTGTAGTTAACCTGTTCTTAACCTGTAGTTAAGAACAGAAACTAGCTCGCTTCAGTGGAGAATGAATGAGTGCCTTGATTTGGCTCAAACCAACTCAGAAGGAGGAGAAGGATCCAGAAATGAAGGAGGAGAGGTAGAACAATATCCAGGATGTGGAGCATCATGATACATTGCCCATTCTAACTGCATTGCTAATAGTTCTTGAATGAGGAAATGACTTTGATAAAAAGAAACCAGGCGAGTTCTTATCAGGGACCACCTGGATGAGTATGTATTTCAAAGTCCTTTCCCCCCAATAGCCAATAATGGAAAATTGAACTGGTGCAACTTTCCCTTTGTGGTGCGATCTGTCTCCTGGAGCTTTCGTAGAACCCTGCTTTGCTTACATCCAGTTTCAAACAGCTTTTACATACAATATCTAAATGGGATATTCAGAGACAATACCAGATGCTGGGGACAAATGGCAGGAGAAAGGTGTTGTTTGTGGGCTTCCTGGAAGCACCTGACTAGCCATGGTTGAAATTGGCATTCTGGACTAGATGAACCTTTGGTCTGTTGCAGGAGGACTGCTGTTAACCTTGAACATGGCTGTTGCTGGTGTGGTGGTCAAACACTCAGTTTATGTTATGTTCTTCTGAATGATGAGAAAAGGATGAAATATCTTGCATGTAGGCATAAGAAAACCTTTGTTGGAAGACCTTCACATGTGCAAACCAATATTTATCAGCACATCCATTGTTTAGGTCTGGTGACCACAGAGGTATCAAGACCTGGAGAGCATCTCTTCATCATGGATGAAGCCAATTGCCTAAAGGTTGTGAAAACCTCTCTCTTCCCCCCCCCCCCGCACGCACACACATCCACCCTCCTTTATTGAATTCCCCGAAAGACATACAAAAAGGCAATGCCACAGTAGATCCATTCCCTTGCTGGGCACCAACTGTAGCACCATCAGCAAAGGAACCTTCCTTTATGTCTGCTCTTCCAGGTCCTGTATGTTGAAGGATCTGCTGCTCATGGCTGCCCCATCTCTCCTTGGCCAAATCCCTTTCAGCCTCCTTTCCCTATCTGTGTGTGGTAATAACACTGAACACTGAACATCTCAAGGATCTTGGGGATGTTGTGAGAGCAGAGATTTCTTAGCTGTTCCGTTTTTTTCTCTTTACTTGGGGATTGAAAGGAAGAACAGGGAACTTGACTAGAATTTCTGGAAATGCCATGTACTGTTAGATCATAGACTTGCTTAGACTTGACATTCAGAATTAGGCTTTCTCCAGATCTTGCTAATTTACATACCCTGCATTTGCTAAGTATTGGGGGGGGGGAGTTGTACAAGGCACTGAAGTCCTGTCCTTTGACACAGGAGATCTCGTGTAGCAACCCCATTAGCTTCTAAGATTCCACCAGGTATTTATTGCTGGCGCACTTTAGAGATATTGATGCAACCAAAAGGGCTGGAAATGTGTTTGCATGCGTGCGTGCACACACATATACACAAATACAGCTGAGGTTCTTTGGGAGCTGGATTCTGAAGCTAGTGCCATATTCTGCAGTTTTCCTGTGTTTCTGCAGTATTGCAGCATACAGCCCTAGTCACTCCTTTTAGTAATTTCACTCAGCTATAATTAGCTATACTTTCTTACTGACATTTTGTCACCAATTTGGGCACTTGCTCTGGAGGGTCCAGTTAGGGTAGGTGTAAGCTTGGTTTGTTTGTTTTCAGTGTATCTGCTACTATTATTCACCATAGCTGCCAAGTTATCCCCCTTTTTTAAGGGAAATTCCATTATGCTGAATAGGCTTCCTCGCGAGAAAAGGGAAAACTTGGCAGCTATGTTATTCACCTGACAATGGGGTGCAGTCCACATCATATGCCAGGATCTGCTGTTGTTGGTGTTCCAGTTCCTGGCTTTCCCCACTCAGAATCTGGTATGTTCCCCTTGCCCGCCCACCCCTCTTGCCCCTGCTTTAAAAAGACGAGTTTTTGTGTGTTTGACTTTTTTTCCTGCCCTTGGTCCATTGTTGAATTTCTTATCAAGTAAGCTGCTCATTGCCTTCTGGGCCAGCAAATGGGGTTGGCTGGTAGGAGAAAGGGCTTGTCCGTCATTCTCAAGAACTGTGTCATCTTGGCACCCGGAAAAGGAGCTTCAGCATATCTCACACTTAGTCCTCCTAGCTGTGTCATAATTACAACCAGCCTGCAAGCTCCTCCAGGGTGTCATGAGGCTGTGTTACTGCAGCCATGTCATTCCCTTTTGGTCTGTCCTAAGAGCAATATTTAAGACTGCTACCTCAGAGAAGGAGTGCATACTGAATACTGCATGGGCCGTTTGATACTGATGGCACCATATTTGAATGCTGGTGGTTCTTGGCAGCTGAGTGAACCTAAAATCAGTAAGCAAATCAAGTGGCCTCTTTTCTCCTTTTTACATACCCCTCTCCAGCACGGTGCCCTCCAAACCTGGACTACAACTCCCATCAGCCACAATAGTCTAAAACCTGGAGAGCACCAGGAAGGGGAAGGTTGGGCCTGGCACCATCATTACATGTCTTTAGGCACCAGGCAAAAGCATTCCTCTTTACCCAGGCCTATGGCTGTTAAATAATCTATGGCCTGTAAAAGTATGGGGGAGAGGACTGTTATTATGATGACTATTTTAATGTACCTCACCCTGGGATCTTTTGATAAAGGGTAGTATATAAATTGTAATAATAATAATAGCCTGCATTATGAATCAATGAATGCTTGTTCGTTTTTAATGTAGGCGCTGGAGTTCCCCCACCCCAGTGTACTGACACGGCTACTCTTGATTATCACAACCAGTCTGGAATCCTACGCCAAACATTCTCAACACTTTTAAAGCAGGACGTTCAGATATTGTGGTAGCAATTCATATCTTTTCTGCTTTAGTTTTGGCCGTGCAAATTTTTATGTTGCAGAATTGGATATGTATTTGTTCGGGATTTTTTTTTGGGGGGGGTGGGGCTAGGAAAGAATGGTTGGGGGGAAAACGAACATTGGGCTGGTGTATTGTGAAGCCAGGAGGACTGTGCAGAGATTTGTCTCTGACTGAGTAACCTTGCTAGCATGCCACCTAGACTCTAGTTAAAATAACCAGAACTTTCAAAGTGCTTTCCCATAATAGTGAGGACTATGAACTTGTTATTTATTTCCCAGTAAACGAAACAAAACATGCCAATTCTAAGTGATCTGCAGCAGCTGTGCATTAGAGGTCATATTGAATGACTATGGCCTCGGCAGTTTCTAGACTTTCTGCACATGCCTAGCTGTCTGCGTGCATTTTCAGCTCTGAGCTCTCTGCTCTCATGCAGCTCCGCCAGTTACTTGCTTTCCACCCTATAGCCGTACCCACCGCAAGTTTTACAATCCCAGTCACTGCTCAGTCACTGCCCCTTGTCCACTTGTTCTAAGTAAGAGGAGAACAAACAATGCTGAAAACAACGCAAGTTCCATAAGTAATACAAGTCCTGGTGATGTCACTTAGGATATGAGGGGAGGAAAAGGAATCTGGGAAGTTTCTTCCCGCATAATTGAATTAGTAGGGAAATGTTTTGGCAGAACATTGTGTATCCACAGTGCTTTGTCACCCGGACAACATCTTGGTGGGGAATTTCAGGCAGCTGCCTATGCTGGGTGTGGGAATGGGAGCCCATCTCACACTTTAACTCCTTCACATGGAGCTGAACAAACAGTTCTGGCTACACTGTACCAGGAGTACAAGGCAGCCTAAATGAAATGAATGCATGACAGGCTGGAGTCAGAATGAAAGCATCACAGAGATGACCTGTGGGACTTTCTCTCGCACACTATAAACAATTAAGGGCTGTAGGTACTAACGGAGTTCAAAAAAGAAACAGACACATTCATGGGAGCCAGAAAGATCTACTCCTACTAGGTGGGATTCTCAAAATCTTAATCAAGCTTAAGAGAGTAGCAGGGCCCGATTTCAAATTAAGGCATGTTATATAAGCGCTTCATATGTGATCGTTTTCTCCGTGAGAGTCATTTTGTTTGGTCTCAGGATGAAAACGATGTTCCAAAATAGCCATGAGTGATTTCTGGCAACACTTTTATTTGATCTTAAGTAAAAGGCCCTAAACCTTCTGCACTTGGTACTAAGAAGCCCGAACCCTCCTCTGGTCATCTGGTTTAGAATACTGCAAGCTCCATTGTTCTAATCTTTACTCCTTTGCAGATTGAAAAGGCTTCTTCTCTCATTTCTGTGACCATGCCTTAGTATCTGCATTGGTTGACTTCCCAATGCTTTCCAAGAGGGCTGGCACCAGACCCAAAGAAGACCCCTGGCATGGTGCTGATGATGGGCCCCCACCCTCCCAACCGAGGAAGGGCCCAGCTCTGTTGGTAGTGACAGCCACTGCATACTTTCTCTGGTGCTGCTCTGGTGGCGGCAGTGGTGTCATTCACTATCCTCCACCAGGCCCCCAGACATACTTCAGCAGTGAATGGGAGGTAAACTTGGCTCCGATGTATAGTGGCTGCTCACCATCTTGTTATCCATAATGCAATTCTCCATCCCATAGATCTATGAAATCTATTGATTTCATAGCTCTATAGACCTTCCTGGTTTTATACTGAAACTTCAGAGTTTGTGCATGCAAAGTGGATTAAAGTGCTATACTGCTCTAGCAAAACAAATTCTCTCTCTCTCTCTCTCTCTCTCTCTCTGTGTGTGTGTGTGTGTGTGTGTGTGTTGAAAAACATACTTTTTGCAGTTTGGAAAGTGATGGGGAAGTGGATTGACAAATGACAAATGTGGGAAGAATGAATGACTAACAGGAAGATGTGTAAACCACCAAGCAAGCAAATTGCGATGCATGCAGGATGAACGCTCATTGTCTTATAACCGTTCTGTAAACAAATCAGAACAAATGTTCAATAAAGCTGCCATAAGCTTTTTTGGAAACAATTCAGGATGAATGCTGAATAAACAGGTCATCTGGGGGAGACCTAAGTCCAGTTCCATCCCTGTTCAGGCCACTGATCCCTAGAGGCAGGCATTTTATACTGTAGTTCTTGATCTTCCTGTGGGTTTCTCAGGTATTTCTTTCTGCTTGGATCCTAATTATGAGCTCTCAACCAGTTCTCAAAATTTGTGTGTCCGTTACCCTGTGAACATCCCACCAAGGCTGCTCACAGCTGTTTATTTTGCTATTCATAAAAAAATCCTGCTTTTCTCTTTTGGCAGCCATCTAAAGTTATCTCCCAAGCTTATTCTATGGACTCCCACCCTGGCTGTGTGTCTCTTCCAAGAACCTGGAACTCTCGTTAACTTTAGGGAAACACAAACCCTGAACTAATGAGGATTCACTATAAGTTCTGCAGGGAGAGGGGCCAAGCCCTAGTGGGTTGAGAAGGGGGAGCTAAGTGTATTTTGGAGTCTTTTCTCCCCCAATCTTCTGCTGAAACTCTTATGACATGTGCTTCCACACGGTCGTTATTTTGGAGTGAGATTCATACACGTATTGGCAAATTCACGTTGATCTGGCACTCTTCTGCAACGACAACACCCCCCCCCCCCAAAAAAGATTTTTGACAATAAAATAAGATGGGAAAATACAATGGAAATTGTGGAATAACTATTGCTTGCTGCAACAACATATTCTCCCCACAAACAAATAATGAATTTTCAACAAACAGGTCGCCTGGCAGCAACAGGAGAGTCTTAGTTTAGTGTCAGTTCTTTCTTTACCCTACTTATGGCCAAACTACATATTACACCAAAATGTATGAAACAGAATCCCGACAGCTCCCTTTTTAACAAGGAAAAAATGCTTTGGGAGTGGGCACTTGGGATTGGAGATGGGGCAATGGTGTTTTTTGTTTTTTAATTTAAAAAAATTACTTACCCTTAACTGCATTGCTCCCCTCCAAATAACCCTCAAATGCCCTTCCCTCTGATGTGGGCAAACACATATTTGGAAACTCAGTTGGAGGTGGAATGGGTGGGTTGCCATGCCTGGGCTTCCCTGACCCCAAAATGGGTAGAAATGCTTTGGCTAAAGGAGCCAGCTGTATTTGGGCAGCCGTGGCTACCGCCTCCTGCAGCGCATGTGCCGTGCGCTTGCCGGAATCATAGACGGCCACTGCCTGGCCAGCATGCAATATGTTGCCGATTACGGCCCCCGTTGTGTCAGGAGCAGCCAGGGCCCTGTTTGTGGCTTCCTGCTCTGTTACTAAGGCAGAAAGTAGGTCACTGCTGGGAAAGTAAATGGGAAAAAGCTGTAAGGGTGGCATGGGGCAGGCGTCAGGGCTGGGCTGGGCTTGGCTTGACTGGGCTGCTTCTCTCTCTCTCTCTCTCTCTCTCTCTCTCTCTCTCTCCCCCCCCCCCCCTCTCTCTGAGCTAACTCTTAATAATGACTCTAATGTGGAACAGAAGGTCAGGCGTGATTTTGAGGTTACCTCGGATAACCTCCCCAAGACAGACAAAGAGCCTTTCAGCATGCACACTCCGCCTGGGCCTTCGCTCTGAGCCTCCCTTGCTCTCTCGTCTCTCCTCCCCTTCACTTCTTCCTCTCCTCTGCCAATCATCAGCTGGGACAGTTGTAGAACTGGAATATGGTGTGTGTGTGTGTGTGTGTGTGTGTGTGTGTGTGTGTGTGTGTGTGTGTAAAACAGTTATCTCTGGGCTCCTTCCTGAGTAAGTAAACGCAAAGGAGGACAAGACTCCTGAAAACATTTTCGGTTTTTGCAGAAGAGGGGATTTGAGCGCAAAGATGAGAGGAAAACCCAGGGCTCTTGAAAACCCCTTCTTCTGCACCCTTAAAGGCATAAGACAGGCACCCCCAAACTTTGGCCCTCCAGATGTTTTGGACTACAATTCCCATCATCCTTGACCACTGGTCCTGTTAGATAGGGATCATGGGAGTTGTAGGCCAAAACATCTGGAGGGCCGCAGTTTGGGGATGCCTGGCATAAGAGTTCTCCCTTCAGCAGGACTGGCCCAAGGCATGGCCTGAAGCAAAGGACAAGATGCCCTCCTTTCCCCAATTCCACATACTGGACTGGTCTTTGAAATTTACTTCAATGGTGGCAATGGAAGAGTATCCTGACGGACATTGGAGGGCTGCTAGCTAGCTTAGGGGCCACAGGGCAGGATGTGTGTGGCACATCCTTATCACTGCTGCCCATCTCCACCCCCCCAACAGCTGCCCGGCTGACCTTTCCTGAGAGACACTCCACATATTACTGTACACCATTCCCTACTTCTGCATTTTGAAGATGTGTTGCGGAAACAGGAAGTGGCCAAAAAGATACACTTTTTGCACTGTCAAGGAAATAAGTGGCATATAGCCATATAGTGCCTTGCACATCCCTTAAGACCCACTCTGAAGTTTGTGCCATGCATACTCACACCTGGGCATTTCAGATCTAACAAAGGTCTGCAGGGCTGGGCTCTCTTCAAAATGTAAGCGGAGAAATGTAATGTCGGAGAAAGGGTTGCTTCTTCTCCCCTCTCCCCTTCGCATGGCATGTACCCACTGCTTGATTCTCATTGGAAATTTGTCCAGGTAGTGGAAGACGCTAAGGAGGAAATCTAGCTGGCATTTACAAAGAAGAGAGCCAGAGAGAAAAATGGAGTCCAAAACCGGGCGGGTGGGGGGAGGAGGAGGAGGGGATGACAAAGCCACCTCTTATTCCTGGTTCTTGCCTCTCCCCTCCTTGTGTCTCAGCACAGAGTAAATTGTACACCCCAGCAGTGTTTGGTGTGGGGGTAGTGCTCCCTCTCCTCCTCTCCTCTCCCCTCCAAGAGCAAATTTTCAGAGCTCTCTACAGGAATAGGCCCCTCCTGTGCTCAGAGTAACCTTAGCCCCTCTGGGCTCCTGCCAAACAGATGCAGGGGACTGGAACGGGCCCAAGCAGAGCTCAGCGCTTGTGAGTATTTTAGGAAAGCTCCGCTCTGTGTGTGCGTGTGTGTCTGCATTAAAGGGATACTACTACTCTCTTTTCCTTTATGCTAATTCCTTCTCCTTCTTTGTGCTTTCCTTCTTTCCTCTTTCTCTTTCTCTCCAGCCTTTAACCTACCTCTTTCTTTCTTTCTTTCTTTCTTTCTTTCTTTCTTTCTTTCTTTCTTTCTTTCTTTCTTTCTTTCTTTCTTTCTTTGTATGCACTGACAACACTTTCAAGTCGCCCTGGAGTACACAAGCAGGCATCGGAGAAACGGAAACCCCTAGGTTTTCGAAACCTTTCCTCAGCACCCTTCCTTGATTTGTCCCTCTCCTTCCTCCCACCCCAACCTGCCCCCCCCACCTCCTGTCCAAAGCCCAGAGCTCATATTTCTGTTTATTGATTGATTCATTTTCTGAGAGAAACCACATTTTAAAATAACTTTTATTAAAGCTGAGAGACAAAGAAGGAGATGCAGTCCAAAGCCCAGCGCAATTGGCAGCCTCTGTGCTTTAAGAGGCCCAGCTGGGGTAGGGGAGGGAGGGTCTGCATCTTCATCCATGCAGTGCAGAAAATTTCTGCACCATGTATGATGCATGAGGCCTGGTTGCAGTAAGTAGCAGGATGCTGAAGAGCTGCTTGCAGATACTAAGACATTGTGTTGTGTTGCAGCCCCATGGTGTGTCAGCTCTGGGGCAGGCTTTATAGAGCACACCTTGCAACAGCTGCCAAAATTGCAGTTTCAGTCCTCCTGGCTCCAGGAGGAGAGAACAAAACTTGGGAGCGGGGGGGGGGGGCACGTATAGCCACGGGCACTCAGTTTTATTTACCTACCACAGAGGAAAAGTCAAAAGGTTCAAGACTTTTCCGATGATAGGCGACAGTCGAATGGTGCTGGGTCAGCAGGGAGATTGTGTGAAGAGCATGAATGGAAGCTAGTTACTCAATCTTGTGAAGTGAGAACTTGGGGACATTTGACAATAATAGCAGGCAGCAGGTGTTACCCAGAAGGGAGCAATGTTTTACACAGTGCATACTTAAACCACAGTCACACAACTTGTGTGACTCATTAGCAAGGGATGTTGTGATAGCCTGGCAGATAAAGGTGTTTGGGGGGAGTGGGAGTGTGTGTCAATTAATTTGTGGAAGATCGGCCCACCTTTGGCTATTAGCCAAGATATTCACAGCAAGCAGCCTCAGTCTGAGGTATCACGACATGTCTGTGAATGATTGGGATGAATGGAACAAGCAGCTGACTCTGAAACTACACTTCTATAAATCCCACTGCTGGAGCCAGAGCTCTGTGCCAGGTGGGTCACTGGCTTGGGGTGACCCATCGTTTTGACAGCTCTTCTGATTTTCACATATTTCCTCTTGCCTACCACAGGATGCTAATAAAAAGCCTGTGGCCAGAATGTGAAGGCATGTCAAAAACAGCCTGCCATGGTTTTGGGGCTTTGCCCAGGGTGCTAATTGCTTGTGCATTTCATGAGTGACCCATAATAGGACCCAGGCCCATGAACAGAGGATTCTCTCCAGGCCTGCTGCTGTTCTTGATGGTCATTTCTCATTTCCTGCAAAGCGTAGTTTGCACGATGGCAGACAAACTGTTGGTGGATCGCAAAAGGGGCACCCAGGAAGCAGTGACATTTGAGGTGGTTCAAGACGGGTGTATTTGAGAATGAAAATTTGTAGAACTCTTGTAGTTTTGAGATGAAGCTACAATAGATCTGCATTGTGTCTATTGGAATTGAGCTGCACTTAGGGACAAATGTTTCTGAGATCCATTTTGTATTGGGAGGAGAACTCGAGAATGATTGTGTTTTGATTGTGTGGTTTCAGGCATCTGTTTTGCTACAGATCCTGCAGCTGATATATATACACCCTTCTTGTTGCTCAAAGTCTCCCCTCTAAAACCAGCTGCTTGTTTATTGGTGGCTTTCGACTTCACCAACTATCTTGGCTTGCAAATGTATGACAGGTGTGAGCCTAGACCCCGCAAAACAACAAAATTCCACTGCAGCCCCAATGTGGTCAAATCCTGTAGATCCCCTGCCCTAGCCTGCTGAACACGTAACTGTGAGAGCCTCCCTCTTTAGCAGGTAAGTAAAAGGTAAAAAGGTAAAGGAGGCCCTGACCATCAGGTCCAGTCGTGTCCGACTCTGGGGTTGCGGTGCTCATCTCGCTCTATAGGCCGAGGGAGCCAGCGTTTGTCCGCAGACAGCTTCTGGGTCATGTGGCCAGCATGACAAAGCTGCTTCTGGCAAACCAGAGCAGCACACGGAAACGCCGTTTACCTTCCCGCCGGAGCGGTCCCTATTTATCTACTTGCACTTTTATGTGCTTTCGAACTGCTAAGTGGGCAGGAGCTGGGACCAAGCAATGGGAGCTCACCCCGTTGCAGGGATTCGAACCGCTGACCTTCTGATCAGCAAGTCCTAGACTCTGTGGTTTAACCCACAGCACCACCTGGGTCCCTTGCAGATAAGTGTCTGTGTCTGTGTGCAAATATTCTGGATACATGAGCATTCCAAAGTTTGACATCCCCCTCACCCAAAAGTCAAGCTTTTGGGAGTGCCTGATTTGACAGCTCGCAGAAGGCTCAATTGTGTTCACAGAATGCCTGCCTCCACAATCTCCTTCCTGTGCCACCCAAGGTCTCAACAACTTACTGGTAGTGGAGAGCAATACCCAGAGCTCATTTTGATTGTTTTCTCGCATGGCCCCAAACTATTTATCTCTGTGGCTGCGATCTCCTGGGTGATGTGGATGCCATTAGGCAGTTGAATTCCTATGCGCCCTCTGTCCGTTTCCCACCCTCCGATCGCACCCCTTCTGCACGGCCCCGGGCATTGGCAACCCATGCTACGCCACTACCTTGGGGTCCCTCCCAAATCTACAAATCCATGATTCTATGATTCTAAGTAAAGTCCCAGTGAGTTCAGTGGGGCTTACTCTCAAGTATGTGTACATAGTAATTCTCTGAATGCCGTTACTGCAATGGAACATTGGTTTTATGCTCTGGGAACAGTGGACTGCCTTTGGGAGCTCTTCAGATGTTTTTCAGTAAGAACAAGATAGAAAATGCATGCAAGCTTCCATGAATGACAGCTCACCCGCCACATCCGATCTTTCCTGGTAATGTGCAGTTATATGACATGGCGGGGCATGTTGTCTGCTCATGTGCAACAAAAGTGAAGCCAAACAGCCCTAGCCAGCGCTCTGTGTGAATACAGAGTGTGTGCCCTGCATGTTCTAGAATATTCTGCCAGGGTTCATAGGTAGATGGAATTGCTACCTTACCAGTAATAAGTTTGAAAACCGCTGCCAAGCCAGAAAGAAGTCATGGTCTTTTAAAACCAATTGCATTTTTTCTTGATAGAGCTGTTTGATCCAGTTTATTACTACAGTGGTACCTCGGGTTAAGAACTTAGTTCATTCTGGAGGTCCATTCTTAACCTGAAACTGTTCTTAACCTGAGGTACCACTTTAGCTAATGGGGCCTCCTGCTGCTGGTGCGCGATTTCTGTTCTCATCCTGAAGCAAAGTTCTTAACCCGAGGTACTATTTCTGGATTAGCGGAGTCTGTAACCTGAAGCGTCTGTAACCTGAAGCGTCTGTAACCCGAGGTACCACTGTGCAGGGAATGTCAGTTTTAGAATCATGTGCGAATACATCTCTGAGTATGCCAACCATCACTAGGCTTTTCAGTGCCAGTGTTCTCCAGGCTGATGTTCCCACGAGAAGAAAGCCAGATCTCTGAGAAAGGCAGAATGCAGATTTGGTATCCTTCGCTGCTCAAAGGTAAAGGGCAGGGTTGAGAGGTTGCATGTTCCTGGCCTGTTTATCTGTCCTCTTAGCCTTTCTTTTGAGGAGATTTTTGACTAACGCCCCGTAGAGCAGTCTGTTCTGTCCTTTTATCTGCTCATCCATTGAAAATATTTCATCTTTTATATCTGTCAGTCTGTATGCCCATTGAGAAGGCACCTCCGATTTCCCGTATGAAGTGGAAGAAAATGGTCTTTAGGCTGCTTGGGGCTTTGCCACCCTGTTGCTATGCCGCCATTTTAGGGGAGCGCAGGGTTGGCGATGTGCTCCCATCTCACTCCTGTTTCTGTCTCCTTCGCCTTCATCAAATGGCTGCAGCAAGCACAGGCTGCTCGTAAAACCTGGCTGCCAACGGGTACCAGGGCAGTGCCAAGTCTCCTCTTAAAGAGACAAAACACCTTTTTTCTTCATGTGGGATTAGCAGTCCAGCTGCAATTAGACAACAGAGGAGGCTGGAATATAGCTTAAAGAGGTACCTTTTCAACCCTCCATGCAAACAACCCCATTCTATGTTTCTTCTCTCCTTCCTCATGGCATATTTAGATCCCGAGGGGAACATGTAAGGCAGGCTCTGAATCCTTATTCTTATTCTGTCTTCTGTTCTCCCCATTCAGTCCTATTCCCCTAAACATCACTATTCCTACTATTATTCCTATTTTATCACCTGCTTATTTATTATTCTAAATGTGGAAATAACAACAGCAACAACAACAATAAATAACATCAGAGCTGAGGGCAGACCCAGGAGTTGCTGCTTCCTACACTTTCCCCTTCTGCTGCTTTCCCTAATTCCTGAAGACCAGAGACATCCGCCCTTCTCCTGGTCCATTTGTTTTGCCAATGCACACTTTCCTGGAGCTAGATCTGTTGCCGCTGAGCCTCAGCTTAGGCTGTGCCGGAGTACCATCTCAGTCCATAATGTTTGATTTAGAAATATGGAGCAAAGAAGGTATATCTTTGGCTTAACAATAGTCCATATAATATTTTAATTGGGCCAATCAACCAATTAGCTACCTATTAAAGGCTTTTGGCAGCAGAATTTTGAATAATGGTTGGCTCAATAAAAGCTATTTCCTCGCTTGTTCTGTGTCATAGGGTCCTCCTTCATTTCCTGATGGGGCCAACACAGCAACCAAGGCTTTGATCTGGTGTTTTATTAAGTCAAGGGTGTTGTTTGAAGCCTTACTTGGAACTGAGATTTGGTGGCTCTTCACTTGGGTTGTGGCTCCTCTACCAGCTCCTACTGCCATGAAGTGGTGCCATCTAGTGGCAGGAGTGTGCACTGTAGTACGACATGACTCTTTCCCTGACACAGTGGCTCTTTGCAACAATGGCCCCAGATCTATGGTACTTCTTGCTTTCCAAAAAATCTCAGTTTTCCTAAATGCCAAGATTACACACACACTTCAATGATTTGTGCTGTGTTTGGGAAAGAAATGGCAATCATCTGCAAAGTGCTGCAACCCCTGCCCTTATCACTCATGGTGTCTCTGCTGTCTCCTGCCTTTTAAGGGTTTTATACATTCTGAATGTCTGCATTATTGCAGTAAAAATACAAAAGCTGAATTTCTATGGGTGGGCCCATAGGTTAGTGTTTATGCTTTGCGTTCAATTCCTTGTGTTTTCAGTTTTGTATAAAGACTTACATAGCTCTACCTTAGACCCAGGACAACCACTGCTAGCCTGTGCAGACTGTACTGGATTATATAAACCATTAATGTAAGCAAACTCCATACGTTAACATAGAGATAGAGATAAGCTCACAGCTGGGTTGGAATTTGAAATGCAGAGAACCCCTGTTTCTATTTGTACAGTGGTACCTCGACTTACGAACGACTCAACAACCGAATTTTCCGACTTACAAATGGGGCAAATGGCCGCAAGCGTACGAATTTCTCGACATCCGAACAGAAACCGTGGTGGTTTTAGATAGGGTTTTTTCGACTTACAAATTTTTAGATGGGGTTGCTTCGACTTACGAATCTTTCCATTTCCAATGCATTCCTATGGGAAATCGCGTTTCCAATGGCGCTTTTCGACTTACAAATTTTTCGACCTACGAAGGTGCCTTCGGAACGGATTAAATTCATAAGTCGAGGCACCACTTTACCTAGCACCCCTAGTTGTGGAGAAAAGTCTTTTAAGACCGTGGTTTGATTTGAAGGTCCAGAAACACAAGGATCTGGGCAGGACTTCCAGCAGTGGGAATTCAATGTTCCGTATCCCCACTGCTCTTTAACATTGTCCAGTTGCTATTATTTGATTCCTCCATGTCTTTCCCTCCTTCTCTGTCTCACCTTATCACCATTTGAAATTGCCCAAGCATTTGAAATTATCGTAAGCCAGTTTTGGTTTCTTTGGTGCAGAAATACACCCGGCGCTGCTTACCCACCCCCTGCTCCCGCTTTATCTGCCTAGCCACCTTTCTCAGAATCTCTGTGCCGCATGCTGTTGCTGCTGCCGCTGCCATCCCTTTCTGACTAGAGGCTGCCGTCCTCTGACCCAGGCAGTTGCTAGATCCAGAAAGCCTGATGGGCCTCTGCAGTGGGGATCAGGAGCTACCCCTCTTGCTTTGGAGAGGCTGCTGAGCAGGAAATGGTGCCAGCATTGTTTGGAGAGCCTGTATATTCCCCCCTCCCACCTCCTCCTCTGTGCCCTTGCCAATCAGAGGCCTCCAAATCATCACTGCCCCAACCAGGAGGGCTAGGCAGATGCAAAGTACCAGCAGCTTCCCTTAGTTATGGGATGTAGAGGAGCAGGCTCTGGGCCAATGCAGGCGTTGCTGTCTTTTCTTGTTCTTTATGTGCCCTGAGAAATATGAGGAGAGGGATTTCATCAACAAAAGGCGAGGGCATGGATTTCCTTTAGTAGAGGGTCTTTTTCATCCTGCCAGATCCGAATAGTTTGCTTGAAGAAAGGGCAGGTCTGGAGAGATGAGCATGAAATATGCTTATGCCCTGATTCTACAGGATCAGAATCCAGATCAAGAATTGAAGTACTGATACGGTACTCCCCAATTCCAACAGATAAGAAGACCCTGGTGGGGACCGTTATGCTGAGAGGACTGAGACAGTTACAGGCATTTGGAGAAAGGGAGATTATTATTGGGGATGATTTCAATGTGCTTCAGAATCCCCAAATGGATAGAAGAAACAAACATGATAAAATCACTCAAGCTCTTTAACAAAAAGCTCAAGCAGCTTTGAACTTTTCAAATGGGTTGATGTTTGCAAATCCTATAATATATAGAGGGGGGAAGTTGTACCTTCTCTTCTATACCTTCTCATAACTCCTCATTTTTAATATGTTTTTTTTTCCAAAAACACATATGATCTAAATTCTTTCTCACCAAGTATTGGGGAGAGGGGAACCTAACATAATTTCAGATCATGCACTTATTCAGGGACTTCTGCAGGTTGAACAGCCTAGCCATCAGTATTGACATTGGAACTGTTCTGCAGTCCCCTGCACTTGATCAGATCTTACCAAGCTTGAACTTCATGCTTTTATGGGCACCACTGCGAAATACGGATAATTAAGCGGTATATAAATGCCATAAATATATATATATTTTAAAGTACACCCGTACCTGCCTGCTAGTGAGCTACTCTCTGTTAACTGTGGAGTAAAACATTGCTGGAACATTCAATGTGCTTGTGAAACTTGTCAAGCCATATGTACTGATACACTTACCAAAGGCATTAGAATACCACCCTGCACTGCCATAGTCAGGGCACGCACCTAGGTTTTTATGGTATTGAAGCCATGGTGTTGACATTGGTCCACATTGGTGAAACGTTTATCTTCATTGCATAGTCTTAGAAGCTACTGCACTTCACCATTCACAACTGCACCACTGCTTAGAAGCCCCATCATAGGAGCCAACTCCTAGGGGCCATGAGGTCTACTCCCCCCCAATAAAATACTTGAGGATGCCGCCCCTCCCCCCAAGGTTGATGGTCATTGCCATTCAAATGGCGTGCATGCATCACATCATGTGATCAATTATGTGGGGCAGGGCTCACTTGGCCCCCAATGTTTTATTCAAATTGGCACCCCTGAGCCCCATGGATTCCAATGGGGCTCACTCACAGGTAAGTGTGTACCACTACTACATTAAGAGTTACTGTAGAGGTGCTGGGGCTATTTATTATTATTATTATTAATATGTGTCTGTAGATAGGCTTACGCGAGAGAGGAGGGGAATTGGGTGGATGTGGTTGAGTGAATCCTTGGTGAAGATGGATGAAACTTGGCATGGCTTAGAAGAGTTTAGTGGCTCCCAGTGATCATCATCAACCACCACCACCTCCACCATACTTTTACTAGGACTGATAAAATTGGGTGGTATTCAATGCTAGTCCTACTCAGTTAATAGACATGCCTGACTTGGCTTCGTTAATTGGTTTCACTCTGAGTAACACCTAGTTGAACACAACTCAATATCATGGAGCAAGCTTTTGAGTTCTCCAGCATGCTTCATCAGGCTGGATGCTGGCAAAACAGAGGGAGGGAGAAAAATGTGTAGAGTTGTTGCTCCAAAATCTGCAGCCTTAAAATGGAATGCAGGCCAGCTGATGCTGACATAACTGGATTGGTTCACTAGGACAAGACAGATGGCAGGGTGCACCCAGGGACCCAGGGTGCTACTGAGACAAAGAAAGCAATAATACTGTACCTGTCACCCAGTTTTTGAAATATAAAATCTATCAGTTACTTGGTTCTGTTTCCACTCTGTCCAGCCCTAATCAAAACACACAAGTTTCTTTTGAGGCAGAAGTGAAGACAAACATGCTAGTTTTAAAGCTGGAGCTTTTACAATGCACATAGTTATCACATCCAGGTGTTAACAGCCTGACCTTCCTCTAGAGACCATGACCCTTCCTGCTTGTTTTCATCCCCTTTCCCTTAGGCACAGGAAGAGTTTTCCTGAAAGGCTGTCGTCATAGGTCCTCCTCTAGATGGAGCAGAAGATCTGCGTTGTGGAGCTTCCTGAGTAAAGTGACAAGAGATTGTGAAGGGATCATCTGCTGTGTCAGGCCTAAGAGAGCAAGCTGAGCTTCCAGGAGAGCTGCCTGTGTGCTAGTTCAGAGAGCTTTTCCTCCTGGAAATATCCTCCTGGAAGCTCAGCTCACCTTTAGGCCAGGCACAGAAGATGAATCCTTCTCAGTCCACTGCCATTTAACTGAGGAAGCTCCATATAAAGGGTATCTATGAGCTAGACTTGGACCAGGGAAGTCCAGGTTTGAGTTCCCATTCATCCATGAAGCTCACATGACACTGGGTCAGTCATCATCTCTCAGTCTGATCTACCTCACAGTCTCGTGGTTGTTTTTGTGAGAATAAAATAGTGTTACTTAGAGGAAAGTAACTCTTCATGGGGTCACGAAGAGTCGAACACGACTAAACGACTAAACAACAACTTACAGGAAAGATGAGTTGCTTGGAGTTGCTTGGAGGAAGGAGGGGTTAAAATAAAATAAAATGTATGTGTGACTATTGGGTAAGCTGTCAAATGACTTAATGGGGAGATATATGAGTGAATAGGTAAATATGGGATGGTAGTGGATTGGCTAGACAGCTCACCAAGTGCACACTGAGGGTTGCAGGTGGAAGATATATAGATCCATAGCTAGGTCTGCACATGAAGGGTGGACCTCACAAATGATGAGCTTCTCAGTGAAGTCAGCTGGTTTCTCGGAGGAGACAGGACATAACACGTCTTGAGGAGAGGAGCTGTGCATGGGTGTCAAGGTGCCCCTCCTCCCCAGTCAGTCATCTCATAAAATGTACTGGACAGGACAAGGTTAGCTTGCTGAGCCCTTGCAGAAGCAGGATAAGCAAGCAGCATTATAAAGATGCCTGTAGCATAGATGAGTGGTGGCAGCTGAGCTTACTAGACAGTGACAGGGAGTGTTTGGGGCCAGGCCATGCCTGGGTGGGTTGTAGGGCCTGGCCTGGCGCAGTCCATCTGTTGCATTGTCATTCATGCCCTTTGTGTGTGTTTTGGTGAGAGAAGGGGCGGGCAGGCGCTCAACAGCTAGCCAGAGTGTGTGGCTGGGCTGGCTTCCAACCTGCCTTCCATCCGTGACCTTTAAGGAGCAGAGCAGTGCAAGGAGCTCTTTCAGGCAGGGCCATCCCAACCTGCAGCTTATCCAGTGGCTGCTTGTAGGTTCCTTTGCCAATAATGCAGTGGGAGGAGCTTGAATGATATTGAATAATGCTTGAAGAGAGGAGCTTCAAAAAATAAATAAATCCATCATGCGCTACCTTGGACCTGTGCCCTATCCATTTAGTTACCCCTTGCCCTGTACTGCTGCTTCCAGTCCAGAAGCTGGTTAGATGTTAGGATATTTGAAAACACACACACACACACACACACACACACACACACACACACAGAGAGAGAGAGAGAGAGAGAGAGAGAGAGATGTCTTTGGCTGATTTCCGGAGAGGCGTAATTAACAGCAGCTTGATATGCAGGAACTGTTAGGTGACAGTTTTGCTCTCCATGCTGTGAAGAGCTTCACACTGTTGATTTCTGCACATGATCTGAAAGGCATAGGAACAGAATAGATCTCAAGTGTCCTGCAGCTTTCAGTCCAGCAAGGATCAGGCCAGGGGGATCCTATGAGGAGCCAGTGGGAGCCTATCAGGACCAGCCCACACATGAGGAAGGGGGAAGCAGCCGCCTCGGGAAGTAGAAGCCCCCACGGGCACCCAGCTGCCTCAGGTTGACACCGATTTCCAGCGAGATGTCGCTGGAACCTGCTACTACAGCTGCCCAACCTAGGTAAGGGATGCTTCAGCAGTGGTCAGAAGTGGTGCCATTTCCTGTTTCACCTCAAGTGACAAAAGAGGACATGGCTTCCGTGGATCCTGTTTGGCCTTATATAACAGCTGGTTCAGGCCTGTCTCCTTAGCATGAGCAACTTGCTTGCACAATGTAGTCTAGAGTCTCAACAAAGGATGACAATTCCATATGAAAGCGTATGAGCTCATCCACACCACAGACTTGAACTAGTATAGCAGTCAATCCCTCTTCCTTGAATTTTAATTCTGTGAGAGAATTAAGAGTATCTTAACAATTGCCAGCAACCTTTACTAACTACAGTTCCCAGGATTTTTGGCCGAGGGGGGGGGGAAATAGTATAAAATCAGTATAAATACGGGTGTGGGTGAGGCGTATGGTTGTCTCTCAAGAAGTCCCAGATTCAGTCTATATCATCTTCAGCCTGTGTATACTAAAAGGTTTAAAAGGCAGTTTTTTGTTTGTTTGGGGGTTGGGGCAAGTTTGTCTCTTCTGTCCCATGCAGCTCCTTTCCATGCCAACCGGAGGACAATTTTCTGTGGAGCAGGGATAAAAGCTAACCTGCTTTAACAGGTATTTGGAAATGGGCAAACAGGCTGAAGGGAGAAAGAAGGAGCTAGCAGAGATCTAAAAGACACCAATCCCAGGGGAGGTATTAGGCAGGTCTAAAGAAGCAGGATGAAGGGAAGCGGGGAGAGCTTAGAAGAAGGAGCCTGAGATGGGAAGGCAAGCTGGAGAAAAAGATGGGCCTAGAGGAGAGGTGCGCACAATCAGAAACTGCTCATTTGGAAGGAGATTCTCTTGCGGGTATGATGCATCCAGGCTATTTAGTCCCGGGGGGGGGGACTTGCAGGTGGTGCTGGACTACAGCTCCCATTGTTCCCGACTACTGGCTATGTTGGTTGGGGCTGATGGGAATTGGGGAGCAACAAAGTCTGCAGGGACTCAGGTTCCCCATCCCTCATTTAGTCTTCATAGCTAATGTTCAGCACTTTGACAAACTAGTGTCATAGTTTGATATATTTCTTGTGAAACAGCCCTTAGTAGGTGACAGGCAGCAGAATTCTGCACTGAGACAGAGTCCTCCGAGTCGTTTTAAAGGACAGCACCGCAGAAATTAGTTTGAAGTATAAACACAGAATGGATAGCAGTAGCCAGGCACACTGTGTTAAGGGAAGTGTGCAATTCCTGGCCCAGGAGCAAGCTGTTAAACTGGAAGCCTCCGTCACCGCCCCCCTCCCCCAATGTATCACAAGGACCACCAGCCACCATCATTTCTGTCTCGTCAGTATTCGGCTTAAGTTTGTGCATTTTGCAAACACCATGCTTGTTGGCATGGACATACTGTATCTGATGCCATATATTTCCTCCCCACTCTCCCCCCTTCTGCCCTTTGCCTAGGCACTGGTGTTGGGTGTGTGCCACTCCTCAATTCTGATTTATTGACTGCCCAGCTCACAGAGCGGAGTTTGTTATGAACAGGGAGTTAGGAAGCTGCAGACCCAGCAAGCAGGACGGGACATTCCTACATATCCCAGTGGGAACTGTAAATTCAGCACTACAAGTATCTGTGAGAGAAAATACACCCACCCCAAACATGCCATCAATCTTGCCTTTATGGGAAACAGAGCCCCTCCTGGAAGCACAGGAACCTCTCTTGTGACCATGCAGGTTAATAGGGGAAATTGTCTGTGTGTGAATTGTGTGCTGCATCCATGTGAAGAGAATGTCATTGCATCTCAGTGATGTGTGTCTATATATGTGCATAGAAGCCATAATTGCTGGTAAAGATAATTAGGGGGGGGGGACTTTTAAAAATGAAAAATAGCAGGGGTCAGCAAACTTTTTCAGCAGGGGGCCGGTCCACTGTCCCTCAGACCTTATGGGGGGCCGGACTATATTTTGAAAAAAAATATGAACAAATTCCTATGCCCCACAAATAACCCAGAGATGCATTTTAAATAAAAGGACACATTCTACTCATGTAAAAACATGCTGATTCCCGGACCGTCCGAGGGCCGGATTTAGGAGGTGATTGGGCCGCATCCGGCCCCCGGGCCTTAGTTTGGGGACCCCTGAAAAATAGCCTTTTTAAAAGATGTTTAGGACGTGTAGCAATTGTTCATTTCATTTCTCCTTGTGTGTAAAGTGCATTTATTTTAAGTTTCACTTTAATTTTGAAAATGACACAGGGCTGTTTCTTAACTCAATTGGCACAGTGGTCCTGTGGAGGGTGTTTAGTCCTGTTCCCTAGCGTGTTCTCCCAAATTTAAATTGCACCTCTTCTCTAAGTGCTCTGGTTGCCAACTGCCCAAGCCTGGGACTGCAGAGCTGTGAAGAAGGACTGACTCCTAGGAAGAGTGCTATGACCATGAGAGAAGAAGAGGGAAGTTGCTCCCACTTTCAGCCAGGAAAAAAAATTCTGCCCCAGATGTTAGTTGCCCCTGGGATCTTTGCAATGAATTGAGAAGGGTGCTCTGGCCCCAACAAAATGAACAAGTGCTTGCTGGGTAGTCTTTTGTATTTGTAATCATTCATAAGTTGCCTTAGAGATTGTTTGATCGAAAGATGGATGGATGAACACCACATCTTTATAGTAAATAAAGCTGCTATTACCGCCACAGCAGAAAAATATATAGGTTCTTGAATTTTTCTGCTGTGGCCTAGTAGCAGCTTCAGGTGGACATGTTTTAAACTAATATTTGGTTTTATTTTGTATCAGTATAATGGAAACAACCATAGTGACAAATAGGGAAACTAAAGAAGAATGAAGTCTTGCAGGGAGGGGAAAGGATGGTGATCAGTATTCAAAAATTCTGATCATTCCCTTAATTCTCCATCTGTGAGAACTTTGTACATAAAATATGCTTGAAGTCAACTAAGCATGAAGTTCAGTATAGGCTTGTGAAGGATCTAATTCAAATTTCTCTGACACATGTATTGGTTGGTATTGGTTTTTAGTAGTTTTCAACATTTCCAACCTCAACTAGGACTTGGCTTGATTATCATGTTTCACATGCTGGAGAATAGATATGAAAGTGTGAATGATGAAGATGATAAGCATTTATATAGCGTTTTAGAGTAAACAAAGCATTTCACGTACATTGTCTCAGTAAGTCATGCAACAAACTTGTAAGGTAGGCCAGTTTTATTATCATTATTTTATGGCTGGGGTATGCTGAGACTGAAAGAATAGTAGCATGCTTAAAGCCACTTCGTAAGTTCATAGCACACACATTGGAACCAGGGTCTTCCTTGTTTTCAACTCAATTTCTCTGACCCAACCTACATGTTATGGGGATGTGCACGAGTGCTGTAGGTGAGTACGGACCTGTGCCTCTCTGGAAATGGATAGTTGAAAAATTGTGTGTGATATGGCATCATTGTGCAAGCATTTCCATGTTTCCTGCATGCAGCAGCCTGTGAATTATAGGAGGGGCAAGAGATGCCAACATAATGATTTCACCTCTCAATATTTTTCAGCTACACATTAGTGGGGAGGTGCAGGTTGAAATGTCTGTAACTGTCTGCAACTGCAGAACCAAATAACTGGTTTGAAGAACCTGCTGATATAATTTGATATTCTCAAAAAAGATTAAGGGGCAAATCAACTTAATTTGCCCCCCCCCCAATTGCCGGAGCATGCTAGCCTGTGTGGGCCTGCAGTTCATTTGCAGTGGATGCAGGGACAAAAGGCATTTGCTTGTTTTTCTGAGAATAAGGCAAGCTCATTTCTGTGTGCATGTGTCACCCACTTGCGTTTATCCAGTCCAGAAACAGTGGTCAGTCTCTCTTTCCTTCATGTTTCCCATCCCCCCTTTGACAGGTCACAGTTCCGGCTTTTCCATTCTGCTAAATGACAAGAAAGAGCAGCTCTGTACTGGGAAAGGAAAGCGATTTTGTTTGCTCCTTCAGCTCCTCTAAAAGAAGGTTGCCAGGTTGCAACCCAGAGATTTCTCCTTTATCATCAAATCTGTTGCTGATCAGGGAAGATTCACTGACCACAGATTCTTCTGCCCATTTCCCTCCATTATAGCTAAAGCAAGCTGGCTTCCAGGTGTGCACCACACAGCAGGTGGGACGAGTGGACAGGATCTGCGGAGAAATAGCTGGGAGAAGCTACAGCTGTTGAGTGTCCCAATTCAGCAGTAGATCTAAAAGTGGGGGGAGGAAATGACCAGGCTTAACATAACACTCCAGTTTTAGGGAAGAGATGTTTTCCCCAGCAGCTACTATCTTTCTACTACAAAGAGATATCAGAAGATGAGTCAAGGGCCATGAGTCAACCAAGTCTAAAGTCCAAACGCTACAGAGTATAGCTTTAGAGTAACTTCTCCTTGACCTGGCGTGTTGATCTCTGTCTCTGTCAGCTCCCTCAACCTGACTTTTGAGAAAGCACCTTGGAGAACATGTAATAGTATGCTATCTGTACTATTTCAATGCAAAAAGAGGATTTCTGGACTGCAACCTGGCATCCTTTTCTTAAAATAGCTGCCACCCATCTCTTCCCCACATCTAATTTTTGGAAGAGGTTTTAAGGAAGGGGCCATTGCCTGTGGACTGGGCAAGACTGTCCCCTCTCCCACTCCCAGGCTGTAGATTGGGCAGAGAGGAGGCTTGCCAGGCCTGTGAGGGACAGATAAAGAGTTCGGCAAAGTGTTTCGTCTGCTCAGGCAATGGATCTGTTTGTTTGTTCAGCTGCTGCCTCCAGATAAGGGTTTGTTCTGCTAGATAAAAGCACCTTTGAGGTTTGGAGATCACAGCCCTTGGGAGAAAGACTAGTACGCCAGTTTGAGGGAGTCACGACACACCACGTTGGCAGACAGACAAACCAGCCTATGCACCCGAGAATTGTCTTCTTTCATGTGCATGCGAGATTGGGGGCAAAGGGCAGTTCAGTAATAGGGCAGCTAGAAGACTTTGAGTTGCAGTAACTAATACAGGAACATGGGGAAGCTAGGTGGTGAGGAGGGCAATGAAGTGTGGAGCACTTAAGAAGGAAGAGCCCCCACTGCAGTCATTTTTACCACTTCTGACCTACAATTAGAGATGGTTTTCACCATAGATAAATTATAGATGGTTATATCTGGTCTGTGACCGTAATAAATCCATTCATTCATTCATTCATTCATTCATTCATTCATTATAGATGGTTTTCACCAACTGACATTCAGACCCTGTGTTACACGAGACCCTTTCTATGTCCATCAAAGGCTCCTGATTTGAGATGCAATATTGTTAATATCCATCAAACAGCTTCCCTTTTCCAATTTGCCCTGCGTAATGGTAGGCAGCGTGGCCTTGTCACTAAGAAAGTGGGCTACTGGCTTAGAATTGTATGTCTGTATAAGACATACTCCAACTCTGCCTCAGAACAATTATTTTGCTCTCCAGAACTATACTCAGGCATAGTCGTATATTCCTGCCCCACCTCGCAAGGTATATTGCCTGAGTTTAATATTTTGCTTATAACCTAGGTTTATTTTACTTATGGATTGGAATTATGTGCAAACCATATACCCCTAACCATGGTTTGTTTGGCCACCTCACCCTAGTTGCTCACCAAACCAAAAAGGCACAAGGCAAAAGCAGCTGGGAAACATAACAAATTTTGGAGAAACAAGCCATGGTTTATTTGCCAGCCTGGGCTCCTTTGAAGGAAGCTGTGATATATTAATTTAATAAATATGAATAGTATTTGATTGTCTGTGGGATAACTCATGCATAGCTAGAGTTTGTTAAGCAACACATAGGTTAGCATTATGTACAAATCAGGCCATTATGAACCTGACAGGGAAAATGCCAAAGCCTTATTTAAAACTTCTGAGAACTGCGTCCCGTGATATATTTAAAAGATATGTCTGCACCTATGGATGGCAGCTGTATCATGTCTAAAGAACTGTCAAAATATACCTGGGCCAGAAAGATCAATACACAATTTGCAGAGTTACTATCAGAATTTCCCCTAGCATGCATTTAAGCACCTTTTCTCTTTGTTGAATAAACAGTGATGTATAAAACCATGTTGTGCTATCACTCTGAAGTGGAACAAGTAGAAACCCATGAGTAAGCTGGCCACAAGATCTTGGTCATTCTTTGCATTTTGATATCTGGAAGCATATAAGGAAATTATGCACTATGTTGCATTATTGAAATTGTGTTTTAGAGTTTTTTGCTTTTGTGTGAGCTGCCTTGGGAGAGGGGCCAGGGTTCTTGCTGTGAAAACTCTAAACATATTTCAAATAAATATTTGAATAAATTTCCTTCCAAGATGGATGCACGATTGCATTTAGCAGTGAGTGGTCCTGAGACTGTATCTTTGTTCTTTAAAATCTGGTGTGAAAAGCTGTCCTCAAGTAAGAATGCTTTCTCACTTTTCTGTTCTCTATATGTCTCATGTATAGAAACAGGCAGACATTTATACTTCTAAAATGCCATTCTATGTAAGTCCAATATTGTGGCAAAGTACTGCAAATTACTTTGGCCAACAAGTATCTAAGATTCATCACAGACTATTTTCACAATTCAAAGGCAAATATCTTTAGCCATTTTCCACCTGATGTCTTGTATGTTTTATAGGAAACAAAAGTACAGTACTGAAGTAATGCTGGAAGTGGTGCTTAGAGCATAGCTGCCAAGTTATCCCTTTTTTAAAGGGATTTTCCCTTATGCTGAATAGGCTTCCTCGCGAGAAAAGGGAAAACTTGGCAGCTATGGCTTAGAGATCAGTAGCCAATATTTTCCCTACAAAACTAAGGGTTTGCTTTAAAGCCACATGAAATAGTCCAAAGATTGCATGTGCCTACTTCCAGCCTCCATCTCTGTGAGGCACTAATTCAGTGTGAGCTCTAGTCCAGAGAGGTTATCCATGTGTGCCATTTTGGCTTTCAGATATGAAAATGTTTTCAGGTCCTCTTTACTTCAGAAGGGGCTAGGAGTGCTCAGTGTGCCAGAACACTCACTGCCTAGTATTACGAAACAGCCCTGAAGAGATGGGCAAGCTATGATCTGTAGGATTGTTCATGACGGAAACTTTTCAGTTTTGAGTGGTTGGTGGGGAATAGCAAACAATTGGTAGCAGGTTTATCCTTAGCAATGAGGAAAGATGCATATGGGTGATGGTTTGGCATGCGTGCGCAGTTCTTTGATACTTGGATTTTAGCTAAATTTCATCTGCCCAAAGTGAAGGTGCACTTGCGGCACTTTCTGCCACAGGTGTGCATTTGCTGCCTTTATATGTTGGGGGAAATGTGGAACGGGAGAAGACGAAATGCAGACATTTGAGAGGGAATTGTCAGTATAGTCTGGAGCTTGTGTGGGCGTGAGGAAGATAATACTTGTGATATCTCTTCCTTGTGCACCTCTTACTCATGAGCTAAGAGTTCTTCCAGGGTGTTGTAATGAAACTTTGCAACTTTGCCAAGACAGCTAGTCAGTTTAAGGAGAAACTGAGATAGGGCGTTAGGTTTGCAGTATACTAAAGGCCAAGCAGATAGGCACCTTGCAACAAAGAGACACAACTGCCAGTCCCTCTGGCTCTAATGCTGTGGTTCTCAAAAGGCTGTGGCAGGAGAGGATGGCAAGTGTGGCAGGAAGATTAAAGGACAATCAAAAAAACATTTAAACATTTCAGTGTAGTAGAATATAGTAGAGTATAAATTTTTAATTTGCAGAATGTGTAGCTGCATTGTTTTTTACTTTCTGGGTGTCCCATGATCATATTATAAAGTACAGTGGTACCTTGCAAGACGAATGCCCTGCAAGACGAATTTTTCGCAAGACAAATGTGTCTTGCGATCTGATGGTGACTCACAAGACGAATTCGTTTTGTGAAAAATTCATCTTGCGAATCGTGGTTTCCCATAGGATTAATGTGTTCCTATGGACAAAAAAAAATTCAATGCATTCCTATGGGAAACCGCGATTCGCAAGACAAATTTTTCGCTAAACGAATTGACTCGTGGAACGAATTAAATTTGTCTTGCGAGGCACCACTGTAGTTGTGTTCTGTGTTATAAATTGAGCACTGCTAGGAGTTCCCTCCCCCCAATGTATTTCTTATCAATTTTTAAAAAATGCTGTGGCACAGGCAAATTTTTGTGCTGAAAATGTGGCCCAGAGAAAACAGTTTGAGAACCACTGTTTGAATGGCTCCTTAAGCGCTAAGCAAAAACCTTCTCTATAACCAGGCCTTGGGCCTTTAACTACAGTATCTGTTGCCTTTTAGAAGTTGGTGGGATGTTTTTAATGGATTTCTCTTTCCTCCTGGTTTAAATGCAACTATGTGGGGTTTATCGCCTATTTGGTTGTCAGTTTCTTTGGGATGCCCTGCACAAGATAAAGCGACTGACAAATTTAATAATAATTATTTTTAAAATGCACAAAAAAAACAGCTAATATCTGACTGAAGACTCATGTGAAAAACATGTCTGGTTCCTAGAACCTGCTGCTTTCATTCACTTTCTGACTGAAGAAGCAATTAGTGATCATTTTCTAATCTTCTTTATCTGGACAAGGCTAACCACTTCCAGGAGTTTAAGGTGAAACTGAATCTCTCTCTCTCTCTCTGCCCCCCTAAGGTCAGCTTTTAAGGTCATTTTAGAAGGTGGCGCTGCAGTGCCACTCCTGGCGAAGTAGCAAACAGGTGATGATGACCAGGCAAGAGCTCTATGGCAGCATGGCATTCCCTGCCTAGATCAACTCGCCTTGCCCAGCTGAATGGGCAACTTTTAGGAGTCTCATAATAATAACAACTGGGGGGGGGGGCTCTTTCCCAACCTTATTTGGAATATCCTACAGCCACATAATTGATGGCACCATATATTGGTTAGAGCTGTGATTTTTGTCACTGCCATTTGTTGAAGTTTTTTTTAGCATATTTTTCTGATGTTATTCTTGTTAGCTCCTTCAAGAGCTATGCTGGGAAGCAGGGTTTTTGTTTTTTTAAAAAATCAACCTTCCCAAAATAAATACAGTGGTACCTCGGTTTATGAACACAATTGGTTCCAGAAGCGGACTTTCCCATTGAAAGTAATGGAAAGTGGATTAATCCATTCCAGATGGGTCCGCGGAGTACTCATCCTGAAGCGTACTTAACCCGAAGCATGGGTGTAATTGGTTCCAGAAGTCTGTTCATAAACTGAATTGTTCATAAACTGAAGCGAACCTTCCCATTGAAAGTAATGGAAAGTGAATTAATCCTTTCCAGATGGGTCTGCGGCGTTCGTAAACTGAAAATTCGTAAACCGAGGTGTTCGTAAACCGAGGTTCCACTGTAAACAATACATTCTCTCAATCCTATTTTTCTCCTCCTTTCAGAAATAGAAATAGAACTTCTGATTCCTCATTTCTTGTCCTGCTCCCAACATCATCACCATTATTATTATTATTATTATTATTATTATTATTATTATTAAACATTTATATACCATTCTTCATCCAAAGATGACCACAACATTAAAATACAAAATGAAAACACAAATTACATAATAACTTTAATCACTTGGGTTTTTCACAAATACCTTGAACAATATCTGTCACCTGTTACACACAGACCACATTTCTTATTTGCTCAGAGTAAAGGTTTTTCTTGTGTTTGCTGCCGGCTCCACCTCCTATTTATGGAACTGGCCCCGCCTCCCCAAGGTGCTGATAGGTTAACTGGGGTTTGGCGGGACTAGCACAGGGAGGCGGGCCACTCCAACCAGCTGGTGAGTCCCACGTAGCCAAAGGTGCTGCGCACGGTCTTGCAATGGGGGCCCACAAAGGAAGGTGTGAGTGCTCACTCTTGTGTGGATATCACAGTTTCTGAGACTACCATGCATTGCAGTGCAGGATTGAACACCTAGCCGCATTTTAAGGGGGGGGACACAATAGCAGTGCTTTCTTCTGCTGCCCCCACAGCAAGATCTCTTCTCCCATCTATTGTGGAGATGATATCTTGCCATTGTCGGTGAGTGAAAAGTCACTTGAGTGAATATTGAACAATGGCCAAAACGGTGCCTGTGACGGATTTTTTGTGCGATCCCAAGGGAAGGCTGTTCAATCTGTGTTATTGAGGCAACAAACTACGTTGCAATATGCGCAGTACATTTCGTTAGATGGAGATGACACCCCACCTAAGAAATTGTGATGTCTGAAGCTGACCTAAAGCAGCATGGGTATCTGAAGTGCGTTTTGCCTGTTTCCTCCTTCAAGTTCTCTGCTCTGCTGATGCAACATTTCTTTAAACTGGAAAGAAAAACAAAATCATGATTTATTAATTCTGAAGCAAACCCCCGGTGCCTCTCTTGCGCGTAGTGTTTAAGAATTTATCTTCTATCTGTCCCTGGGCTAAGCAAAGCCACGCTCCTCCGTCCGATTGCCGGTTGCCTGCTGCCGGCGTTGGGGGAGCAGTCCTAGCCGCCAGCACTAAAATGGCTGCCAAGTTTTAAAATGGCTGCCAGCAGTCGCAAGGCCGAAAGGGAACAGTGTGCCTCGGCCAACTTTGAAAGGGAAGGGAGAAGGGATGGGGGGGAAGAGAGAGAACCAACTCTGAAATATTTCCTTAGTGCTTCCCCAGCTGTTGCAGAGTATGAGGCACATTTCCTGGCTTCTTTTTGCTTTGCTTTGGCTCCGATAGAGGTAAACTTGCAGTGTTATTGACATAGGTAACCTGAGTTCTGCAGCTAGCCTTGCTGCGCCAAGTCTGGACAGGAAAGGGATGGGCTGGTTAACTCTTTGGAGGTCTTAGGCCTAGTTTGTGTGGTGAGCACAGGTGGTCTTACAGCACAGGGTTGAGAGGGGCTCAAAAATTAAGGACAGCAAAGCTATTCGAGGTCACATAAACACTTCCTCTTGTATTTTACCCGCCCAGATACTTCTCTTTTTCTGTCACTTGCTGAATTGTCAATAAACCAAGATAAACGTTTCTTTCAAGATGCCTAGAAATCTGTTAGGTAGGCCATGCCCACACCACTGTCTGTGGGTGCTTGGCAAGGAGAGATGCAAATCAGAGCTTCCATTTGGAGGGAAATAGGGCATATTCCTGACCCTCATGGTTAAAGAGAAAAAACAGGTTTTCTCCTAACCAAGAGGGATATTTTTTTCAATCAGCAGAGGAATGGGTTGGGAATGGGTTTTCTATTTTGGACACTGGGAAGAAATGAGTCTTTAGCCAACTAGGTCTAGGATTCCTAGATACCATTTAGCAGGGGAGTTTCTTTGAGAAATGTAGAAGAAAAAGAATTCAGGCATGGTCTGCTTCTGCCGCCATAGCAAGTTGAAGACAGGATGAGTTCCATCTGTGAAAATATTCCTTTCAAAGCAGGCATGACAGGCCCAGGAACTCTATGCTAGATGGCATCTGGAAACTAGGTACAGTAGTATTGAAAAAACTACAGGAATAAACCGATACACTTCAACTTTGGATTCATTCTGGTTTACATGGATTTGAATCCCCACCCCACTCAAACACTGGAGATGGGTTGAGGGAGTGGAAATAACTTTGGAATGCTTTGATAGTTGCTATGAAAGCCTGTTTAAAGCTCAAAGCGTTATCAGTGTTACGGGATCTTGATACTTGGACATACTTAAAATGTCGATCCCTAATCTGTGCATCATTTGTGCTGCATCTTCTTTCTTAGGTTCATATCTTTGCAAGACAATTTCAAAATTTCTCCATTGCTGCACACCTAGTAAATCATGTAACTCCTTTTCACTTCACATGCATGATAGTTCTATAATTCTTACAGTCGTCCTGTAAGAAAGGTCAGTATTATTATCCTCATATTGCAAAAAGGGGGGTGCTGAGTCAGAGAATCTGGCTTTCCTAAAGGAATAAACACATTACTCTTGCCCCAGTGCACTCCCACCACTGCTGCTGTAAGTAAAGCACACATGATGTTAGCCACAATCCATATGCATTCTATTGTTTCTCAAGAAATACCCTGGCTTGATAAGATTTCCTTCAAACCAGCTTTCATCTAACTTGAAAATGCAAGCTGCAGATAAGCTGAGATGTGTACAGTTCAGGCAGCCATTGTGCATGGGTAGCGGGCAGCTTCCTTGAACAGGATTTTCAGGGGGTTGCGGGTGAGGGGGAAACAAAATCAGGCAATGCACATTAGGTGAAGACGTTCCCACCCCCTCCCTGGTGTGTACTGTACAGCAATGTTCAAATGTGACTTAAACATTTGAGGGGGATGGGGAGCAACCTCACTGCATTTTAAGCCACTAATGTACACATACTTGGTGAGCTCAAGGTAGAAAGAGAGTCAAACCAGGCACTTGCTGAGTTATAGTGCAGACTTTTAGCCGCTGTAGATTCCAGCTCACCTGGCTGATTAAGAACCACTGATTCGAAGGGCTTTTCTTTTCTTGTCAAGTGCTCTCTCTAGAATTTGGCATTTCAATGTGCTCGTGCAATACCTCTAATGACCAGGGTGGACAAAGTCTTTTGCTTCCATCCCTGGGGTTCTTTGAGGCTTGAGAGGCATTAGCTGGTAAATGAAACCTTCAGGGAAAGTCGTTCTTAAGTGGTAGTGAGGCCTTGAGGAAAAGAGTGTGTGTGTGTGTGTGTGTGTGTGTGTGTGTGTGTGTGTGTGTGTGTGTGTGTCTAAAAGGACAAGCCAGTAAATAGCACAGCGCCTTGTGGGGACAGAACAACGGAAGCCCTTGAAGCTCTGCAAAGGGAGCAGAAGCTAAAGATCTGCATGCTCCAGAGGAAGTCCATCACATTCTCTTTGTGTATCCCCATGCCCCCTTCTGATATAATAAGGAGGTGGCTTCCATGTTTGCATGGATGTGATGGGGTGGTCCCACTTATTAAACAGACTCAGAGGAAACCCAACAGACAGTTTAGGGCTCACCCAGACTTTACAGCTCGGTCGGAGCAAACGTCAATTGCGCAACACTGCTCAGCCCCAGCTTTCCAGGCACAGGCCAAGCAGAAGTGTGGACAAGCCCTTAGCCCTCAACTCTTATATCCTGAACCTAAATAATCCCTGCCCTGAAACAAGCCAACTCTTAAGACCTAGTTGCACCTCATAACAGTGGGTCTTTAAATGTGATCCAGTCGCATGGGAAGTGAGGCTTGATGGGCTGCAATTAAAAGTGAAAAAAGGATTTGCAAATGAGGGTGCTGAAACTTTCCCGCTCCTGCTTATCACCCTGTAATTTGTCCCTCAAGGTGATTTTCTCCATGCCTAAGTCAGTTTTGATAGAGGAGCCCAGCTGGGGGGAATCACATCAGGTGACAAACTGCAGGGACAGTGGATAATTTGCAATCTGTTTGCTTTTTAATTTGGATTCTCCCTCTCTCTGTTCTGTATGAATGGGGCAGACCCATATTTAGTCTGCCACTATTGCATGTAGTTTTGACCTTCATGCATCATATTCCATCACTTAAGTGCTTCTAGGCAGAGGGGGGTCTTTCTAACATTCAGTCTGTTCTTCTGTTGACAGTTTAAACCAGGGTTTCCCAAACTTGGGTCTCCAGCTGTTCTTGAACTTCCATTCCCATCATCCCTGACCTGTCCTGCTGTCCCTGTCCCTGTCCCTGTCCTGCTACTTAGGGATGATACCTGTGTGAGGAATAAGCACAGAGCCATCCAGGATAGTATGTGTGTGTGTGTGTATTTTAAAAAATTAATAGCAGCCCTAGGTAAAAGGTAAAGGGAGGGACCCCTGACCATTAGGTCCAGTTGCGAATGACTCTGGGGTTGCGGTGCTCATCTTGCTTTACTGGCCAAGGGAGCCGGCATTTGTCCGCAGACAGCTTCTGGGTCATGTGGCCAGCATGACAAAGCCACTTCTGGCAAACCAGAGCAGCGCACAGAAACTCCGTTTACCTTCCTGCCAGAGTGGTACCTATTTATCTACTTGCACTTGATGTGCTTTCAAACTGCTAGGTTGGCAAGAGCAGGGACCGAACAACGGGAGCTCACCCACTCATGGGGATTCGAACCGCCGACCTTCTGATCGGCAAGCCCTAGGCTCAGTGGTTTAGACCACAGCACCACCTGCATCCCTTAATAGCAGCCATAGGGGGCACCAAATTGGATTGGGACTGCAGCACTGATATGGTATTTTCGTGTTTTTTCCCCAAGGGGCAAATAACAGCTTCAGGGAAGGAGAGGGAGAATTTAATTAGGAGAATAGAACTGGTGTTGAGGTGTGTGTGGAATTAAACACATGGCAGGAAATGCCATGTATGTTTCCGAGCACAATTCAGAGTGTTGGTGCTGACCTTTAAAGCCCTAAACGGCCTCGGCCCAGTATACCTGAAGGAGCCTCTCCACCCCCATCGCTCAGCCCAGGCATTGAGGTCCTCCTCTGAGGGTCTTCTTGCTGTGAGGTTACAGGGAACCATTCTTCTCAGTAGTGGCGCCCACCCTGACATCCTTCAGATGTGAATGAGATAAAGAATTACACAACTTTTAGAAGACATCTAAAAGTTGGTGTTTTATGTTTTAAGATATGCTATAAACCAGGGGTGGCCAACTCGCAAGAGACTGCGATCTACTCACAGGGGTTCAGGTCAAAGTTGTTGAGCTTTTTTTTAAGGAAGGAGGTAAAATGTTGAGCTTTTTTTTAGGGGAGCCACAGTTGTTCAGTTTCTTGGGGGGGGGGGGAGCCGATGATCTACCAGTGATCTACCGCAGACATCCAGTGATCTCCCTGTTGGACATGCCTGCTATAAGCCATCCAGAGTGGCTGGGGAAACCCAGATAGATAGGCAGGGTATAAATATTACTACTACCGGTACTACTAGGCTGTCCCTGCCTAGGCACAACCACCAACTGTGTTACCAAATTAACCTTCATCCTTCAGATTTTGTAGTGTGCCTGTAGACAAGGAAGAAGGAATGATCTCATAGGTTGTGTCAGGCCAGAGATGCCTGCAGAACAAGAAACAAGCTTGGCAGAATAGACCCTGGTATTAGGCAGGTGAGGTGGCCTGCCTCAGGAAGCAGGTTTGGCAGTGCTATTAACAGGCAAGCAAAATGTCAATTATTTAGTTTGTTATATTTTTAGAACCATGACAGGGGTGCAGGGGTGCCATTTGAAATTTTCTGCCTCAGTCACAAAAATACATCCAGCATTTCTGAAACCTAGTAACAAACAAATCCAGATGGCTCCTTTGAGTGAGCAGTGCCATACTCTTCAGCAGTGGGTGAAAATAATCTCGGGTAATCTGGTGGAGGAAGGAGCACGGGCTTCCTTCTTGGTAATCTTGTAGGGTTGGAGCATGGAAACAAGAACCCTCTACTTCGTCCTGTAGCATCATATCAAAGGGCCTCTCTGATTCTGGCAATCAGTTGTTTAAAAACAGCCAGGTCTCCTGGCCATTTCCGTGAAACATTATTTGTTGCTTAGCTTTTTTTTGAGCAGCTTTCCTATTGACCACAAAAAGGAGTGAAGTGGTGCAAGATGCCCACACAGCGGGCCTCAGCTATTGCCCGTCATCTTCTGTTCTCTGTTCCAACCATCTCCTGATGTCAGTTTTTGCTTCTGTGTTTCAGAATCCGGACAATCAGACAATTCAAACCAGCAAGGAGATGCGGACATCAAACCACTGCCCAATGGTGAGTGAACTCCTGCCCAGGAATCAGATTCCCTGACTATTTGTCTCCTCACACAGAAGCCTTTTATTTCTCCCCTCCCCTCAGATGCCCATTTCTGAGGCCAGGTTGGGGTGGGTGGCAGGTGCTGCTGCGAATCAGAGGTCTTCGCCATCTGGTCTGGAATCATTCCCTTCATATTTGAGAAATAAATGTCACAGATTGAGACCTAAAAGGGGTGCTGAGATTTGATTAACGGATATGGCCAGATCTGAGAGCAGGAGCCCTGGACTCAGATGAGAAGCACTGGAGAAATGGAATTCAGAGCTGACCTAGAAGGGAGATTGCAAACTAGATTCACTTTCTGTCCAACTATGCTATAGCAAGCCACCTCCAGCCTCTTGTTGCCAACCCCTGTTCTCCTTCCATTTTGTCCTCGTGACCCAATGTGCCTCTCTTCTTCTCTTTGCAGGGCATTTGACTTTCCAAGACTGTTTTGTGACATCGGGCGTCTGGAATGTTACGGAGCTGGTGAGAGTGTCACAGAGTAAGTCAGAGCAGCTGAAACTTCTGGGTTGCTGTGGTGTTCCTAAAATGATCAGGATTCAGAGAGACCTGCACATGTGACCTCTACAGCAGTAGCCTCCTCCTTCCCTCACTTTCTTAGCTTTCAGACTTGTTGCGCAGTGTACTATGAAATCTCTGATTATGACTGGGCTGCCTTTCCAAATGGCTCTGTGGTCTTGTTGCTAAGCTAAGCCCATGGAAGCTGGGTTTGATGAAGTGGAAGCTTGTGGTCAGATTTGAGAAATGGCTAAGATGGACATCCTCCATATCCATGCTCTTTTTAAGGAGTTATGAATGCAAGGCTCTTCCTCCTAATCACGGTCTTGCCCTCAGCAGCATCACAGTCTCATCCCTTCTCCTACTTAGCGCATTTACATTAGATGCACATTAAAGGGAAGGGGAAGCATCCCAATTACATGTTGAACGTGGTGTAAAAATAAGGACTCTTTCCCTTCTCAGGTTTCAACACCTGGAAAGGTTGACATTGTCGCAAAAAGCTTCTGTCTCACTTGCTCTGGGCTTCTTGTTCTGTGGGTCCAACATGGATTCTAAGAGTACTTCCCAACCGAAAGGTTTATTAGTCTGAGGGAACAGAATGCCAATCCTCACAAGGATAGCAGCTAGCCCAAATGGACAGAGCCAGCCCTACCCTTTAGCAGAGTAATGGTTTTATTTTTTTACCATCATTAAGATTGCCATTTCGACTTTCTATGTCAGGCACTAGAATGTGTCTGCAAATAGGCTAGCAGGATCAGTACAGGAGGCACAAAATGCGACGGCAGTGACTAATCCTAGCAAGGGATTCTTTGAGGTTCTTCTCATTCCTAGCAAAATAAAAAAAATTCCTTCAGTAGCACCTTAAAGACCAACTAAGTTTATATTTTGGTATGAGCTTTCGTGTGCATGCACACTTCTTCAGATAAGTGCTGCAGAGCACTTCTCTGCAGCACTTATCGTGTGCATGCACACTTCTTCAGATAAGTGCTGCAGAGCACTTAGTTGGTCTTTAAGGTGCTACTGAAGGAATTTTTTTATTTTGCTTCGACTCAGACCAACACGGCTACCTACCTGTAACTTCTCATTCCTATTATTGCTACCATTTCTAGGGAGGCTGATGTGTAGGACCATCGTACGACCTCCTTCGCAGCTTAAAGTCCTGTTGAGGTAGTTGATCCCAAATATTGCCAGGATTAATATGAGCATTTTGTGACTCTCCTGGTTATTATTATTTTAGGCTGTTTTCATTGGTTGCATTAGAAATTTTTTGTTTTGTTCATCGTTTTACAGATGAAATCGGAAAGTTTTAGAAAGCAGGCTTTCAAGTTCTCCCCTTAGCTAGAAGGGAAACAGACACTCGGTTCCCAGGTTACCTAACCAAGTGTTGACTTATTTAGCACCATATAGTGCCAACCCAGTAGTGCTCTCTTTGGGCAATAAATTTAGTAACCAGAACCTGCTTCCACTTTTATCTTTTCCCTTTCCTTGGGTGCCATTATCTTTCAATCTGCTGCTTTTCTCTTTGGCAGTTTCCTGCACTCAGTAGCTTCAGCTACTGATGCTACTACAGTCAGGGCTGTAATGTGCATATCTATCAGCAGTACTATTTTTCTAGAAAAGGAGGCACCAGAACTCACTATGAATGCCTCCCTTGTTCTCTTACAATGAGCGGGACTGAGTTCCAGCAGCCGGTACCGAGTTCCAGCAAGTTCTGGCTGAAAATAACAAAAAAAACCTCTCTAGCAAGCCATTTACTGATTTAACTGCTGAATCTCCTGTTTCCCAAAGCATGGGGAAAGCAACCAATGAAATCCATGCTGTCCGGCTTCCTTGCACTATGGCCCCTTGCTGACACCATGACAGTGTCAGGACTTTTACTGGATGCACATTGCAATAGTTGGTTTGCCTTTCAAGGGTGGAATCAATTCCAGAGTATAGATGTTGGCATCTTGAAGTTAGCAAACTGCCTGAGCAACACCTCAGCAGAGTGCCCTGGCCTAGTTTCCATGTAACAGTTCTCTTAAAGGAAATAGACTGTTTTTGTAATTCCTGATGCTGGAGTCAGCAAATGTCTCTGGTTGTCAAAAACTAATGACTGAGATAACAGCACTGAGAGATGGAACTTCTTCAAGCCCGGTGACATCTGCCTTCATTCTGCAGAGCACATGGTGGGAATGCTAGTAGCCAGGATTGTCTCTAACTGGCCTTGCCAATGTTAGACCATACCAAACCACATTTAATACCGTCATTCAAGAAGATGGCAGCTACTGATTTAGGAAGTCAGTTTGACATTTTGTTTCTCTCCAGTCTCTGAGTTTTTCTCTCATTCTTCAGCTCCTGTTGCCACAGCGTCTGGTCCAAATTTCTCACTGGCTGACCTCGAGAGTCCCAGTTACTACAACATCAATCAAGTGGCTCTTGGTAGACGGTCGATAACATCTCCACCTTCTAGCAGGTATGTCTCCTCACAACTGTTGCATAATGCAGAAGCAGTTGGAAGCAACTGATGCCTCTTTCCCAGTCTCCTCTCTCAGTCAGTCCCATTGTGAAGGATGCCTGGGCAGGCAGTAGGAGGGCTCTCTACTGTTGTAAACCAATGCTTTCCAAAACCACAGGCCACTGTGGAATAAAAGAAAACAGCTGCTTGCCCTTCCTGGTCTTGATGTCCACTAACCCCTCTGAACAAGAAAGCCCGAAGGCCTTCCTCAGCTGGTACCCTATTTCATCACTCAGTGTTGCTTATGGCCTGCCCTTCTGTGGTCTCTTCCCATTGCAGTTCCACCAAGCGGCCCAAGTCGATAGATGACAGCGAGATGGAGAGCCCTGTAGACGACGTGTTCTACCCTGGGACAGGGCGGTCCCCAGCAGCTGGCAGCAGCCAGTCCAGTGGGTGGCCCAACGATGTGGATGCAGGTAGGGGGCACCAACTTTGCACCCCCAGTTCACATAGATCTTGATGGGAAACTAAAGCAGAAGAGACTGGGCTGCCCTCTGGCCTCCATGTACTTAACACTCTTCATGTACCATGTGGGCTGCACAAATTCCTTTCACAGAAGCAAGGACCTCCTGTTGTAAATTCCATTCCTCCAACACAGTGGTCACCTTTCTACATAATGCCTTAGGTTTGTGAGGCAGGATTTAAAAGGAACATAGGCTCTTCTGACACATTTTCCTTGAGGTATTGTAGGCTGCTGCAATTTCTGGTCCTGATACTCAGAGTTTTCCTCTGCATCCTCTGAGATATTTTGCAGAAAGTGCAGGTCAAGTGGTAGCTGTGTTAAGGATTTTAAGGAACTGTGTTTGGACAGCTACCTACAGATTCCACCGACTGGAAAGAACATTTCAGAGGAGCAGAGATATAGTTGCTTATGACAGGCATGGGGTGTAACTCTTCAATAGACAAATCCTCAATATAGGATTAGAGGGGAGCCCAGACCTAAAATAAGAGAAATGAGGTGAAATGGAGTGGGGATGAGACACAAGGATAGAATGACAAAAAGAGAACCCAGGACCAGCAAAGCTGTGGCCTGAGACCAAGGGGTGTGGATCCAAGCACAGTAGTTGGATGCTAAGGCAATGTAAGCCCTGAAACATGCCTAGGATTCTGGAGCATGGAAAGAAGGGACCAGTGGGGCATTATTCAGAACAGTAAAGCATTCTAGCATGCAGGCACAATAGAGCAAAGAGATAAATTGCACACATTGAACACAGAGATCTTCACATTTACATGATGTTTGCATAGAGCATAATACAATGTAGTATAGATCTGCAATACAGAGAATATGATTTCTAAATGTTCCCCGTGTCATGCATTGTTGGGGAGTAAAATGTTTAAGCAGGAAATCTACACTGATGCCAGAGAAGATGCTAGTTTGTAGATGCCAAGCGGAAGTTGTGAGTGACAGCATGTATTTGTTGGTTGTGTGCATGAGGAGGTCTCTGTGAATAAAGAGGAAGGGGATTAATAAGGAGGGAGGCAGCTTTGGTGCAGGTTTGTGAGAATGGAGAGGTTGCTACATGGAGTCTGTTGGGAAGAGGCTTTGCTGAGATGCAGCAGCCTCTGAGGTGAGGCACGGCAACTGTTTATACTGGGATTGCTTACTCAGTGCTGGGAATCAGCTGCCCTTAGGCTGGATCATAACAGCAATCTGTTTATCCAGGGATTCCTTGTTGCAGGCAGGCTTGGGATTCAGATACTTCTGGGATAGGATGCTGCTGCTGTTGAATTGTTATGTGGAAACAGAGCTCTCTATTTGGAGACCAAAAGCCAAGAAGCAGAATATAATTAAAAACCAAAATGCTTAAACGGATGTGATAGAATGGATGGAGAGGAAGGGGACTGGGGGGCGGGGATGAGATCAACATCCATAGCTCAGCAGGGGAGCATAGTTCAGCTCATTTGAGACCCCTTTGTCAATTCCTAGTCTTTCTAACTAAGGGACTTCAGATGCCAGAGCTTGACATGGTCTGCACCTGAGACTTCAGAGAGCTAGATTCAGTTCATGCTAATCAGGAGGTGGTTGCAACGCTTTGTCTGTATCCTGTTTTCTTGACTGACACACAAACCCTTTGCTATCATTTTGAAATAGCAGTTTTCTGACATGACTCGTGCCATTCTCTAGTTAGGGCATTTGTGTGCTTGCTTGGTGATATTTTTCTCTGCATTCCCAATGAGATCATTTGCCCATTTTGAAATGTGGAAATAAAAAATGATTGACAAATTCAAACTTCTTTACAAAGTTGAAATTCGCTGTGGAAGTATCGCCAACGTTCATGACTGTCTGTGGTGCGAGTGACTAGTGTGAGCAGGTTATATACCCACTTTATTAGCTAACAAAATTCCTTCCCACGCCAATCATCTCTTCAAATTCCTGTCCACCAGTTGCAGGGATGATTGTGAATCTGTGATATCCTGGGGTGGGGGGAGAAGGAAATTGGTTTCAGAATAAAACACCTCTTACACTGGCCTTTTCCATTGGTCTTTCTTTCATCCTTTTTATATGTTAGCAATAAAAAATTATCTGACCCCGTTAGGCATCTACTTACCAGCATTCTTAGTTAATGACAAAGAGACATACAGTATATTCTTATGGGACTTGCTACCCACACCTTGCTAGCAAGTCAGATGTCTCAGGAGAAAGGGAACTTCCCAGCTGTGTATATTGGAGGAAATGCTCTTGCCAAGGGGTCATCAACCTTTTTCATCTGTGGGCCGGTCCACCGTGCCTCAGACCATGTGGTGGGCCGGACTATATTTTGAGCGGGGGGGGGGGGGGGGTGAACGAATTCCTATGCCCCACAAATAACCCAGAGATGCATTTTAAATAAAAGGACACATTCTACTCATGTTAAAACACGCTGATTCCCGGGCCGGATTGAGAAGGCGATTGGGCCGCATCCGGCCCACAGGCCTTAGGTCGCCTACCCTGTTCTTGCCTGAAATTTTTACAGGGTATACATTAGATAGCTATGAAGTAGTTTGTGGACATTGCACAATTGCTGCAGGAACTAAGCAACTGTGCATCTTTGGAGAACTAACTGAAATTACCATAGAGGCTTCCAAGAACAAGAAAGAACACTGCCTGGTACAATCTATCTACCCCCGCCCCACACACTCACACTTGTAGACATTGCAAAAAGCATAACTCGGATCCAAAATGGGCCAGCAAATGGTCTATGGAGGGCCCAGGAGAGGTAGGAGCTGTAGGTCCAATCCTGCCTAGTAATAGAAAGTGAGTGACAGGAGATGCACGACTTCTTTTGAGAAGGAGCCTTGAAGAAGATGGCCTTTGCTTGGAAACACAAAAACAACAACTGCAAAGACTTAGTGAAATGGGTTGCTAATTCTCAGTGTTTGGCTGCCAGATTTGGAGTCAAGAAGCAATTTACCCTCCAGTCCGGGTAGAAAGTGTATGGAGGGCTTTTTCCATTTCCCTTCCCAGGCAGCATGTGGCACATGTCTTCTTGAGCCAGTTGCTCTCCAAGCACCTTCTGCACTACACCTGCTCTCTGTTTGCAGCGCATTCGATAGGATAGGATTGTGCAGTGGAACTGTGGGGAGTGAATGTACTTTGCACCTGGGGGCTGCTCTAGATTAGGCTTTTAGTTATGCATTTGTAATCCTGTCACATCATCCTGTGCTGCGCTTAGATGATAATGATCCCAAAGGTGTCTCCTCCCCCTCAGAAGCCTCAAGGCTGTGGAACAGGTTGTATTCATATGCATTCCCCCCTCTTTCTTTCTCTCTCTCCTCTCCCCCCTCCTCCTTTGTCTTGTTGAGTTTTGTTCCCAGCCATCTCAACAAATCGCCAATTAAGCAGCGCAGCTGCAGGGCTTGTGTGAACAGCTGGAGAGACCATCCAGCCGTCTGACAGGGACAGGTGTTCACAGCTGGCTGGCAGCCCCCCCTCCCCATCCCTGTGCTCAGGTATCAGGTGTTAGGCAGCTGGCATGAGATAACAGGCTGGGGGCTTTTCTCTCCCAGGCCCCCTTGCCTGCTGCTGAAGTGCCAGATTGTGCTGGATTACAGAAGCAGCAGCAAACATGAAAACCATGGCCCATCTCCCTTAGCGGCAGTATAGCAGCTCCCACCATTCAAAGGGTGTGCCGCCAGTTTGCTTGTTGTACACACATTGGGATGGTTTTTTTTTTTTTGTAATTGACAGCCCTGTTTACTGGATGGCTGTATGCTTCTGGACAGCAAATTCAGGGTCAGCCCACAGCACTACAAGAATAGGCACACACTCCAAGGAAATTAATTAGTGAGTAATTAGTAGGAGATTTGAGGTGAAGTTCTAAGCGCTGACACCTCAACTATGACACTACATAGTACTCCACACCCAAATTTATTTCTCGGCTGCAGACACAACCGCTTGTGGTGGTTATTAAGGAGCCACTGGATCAATTGTGGTCTCAGGGCAGAACCATCAAAGACCAAGCAACAGCCTCTCTTTTTTGGTCTGGGCAATATCCTTTTGCAGTGGGACCTGCAACAAAATGTTGTAGCATATAGTGCTCCAGTTCAGAGTTCTAGCCAGGTAGCCATACTGTTTTCCAGGATACTGCATTTCCACATAAATACTTCTGGTATGTGCCTCCTGCCCCAAACAGTCCTGCAGTCTTGTGTTCAGTCGTCATTGGACTTTCCACCCTCCTCTGTTTTCAATGGGTTGTTTGTTTGTTTGTTTGTTTGTATGTTGTTTCTACTGCCACAATCTTTGGGATTTCCAGGAGCGTGCTAAACTCTGGAGCTCTTGTGGCTGATGCTGTTTTGACTACATAAGGATACACATTCAGAAAACTGGTTCATTATTAGCATACAGCAATCGTTCTCAACCCCAATCCCACAGACAACTGGAAAATTGCTGGGAGTCTCTGCAGAACAGTTAACATACATTTTGCTTAAGAAATAATGCACATGCAGAACTTGCATTTTACTAAACTTCCCTGCCCCCATTGACATTGTTATCAGAAACTGCCAGCAGCATATTATGGAATAAACTGGCCCAGGCCAGGCGTCTAAGAAATCCCCTTTAACTAGTAATTGTTTACTGGGGGAAACAGTATTCTGCACCAGTGTTCTAGTGTGAAAATGATGAGCCCTAGGTCAAATCAGCCTCAGTCTCTGTTGTCCGAAAAAGACAAAACAAGTGATGGGCCACATACAGATACTGACCATTTCACCACCTTTCCACAGGGCACTGGTGGTCTGCATACCACCATTTGAGAAACTCTGGTATGTAGGATGTAATTCTGCTGAAGCAGTTCCAAAAAGAGAGAAAGCATGAAGCAGCACTATTCTTTAACTTATTTGTCTGACTGAAAAATGACATAATTCCCACAGCTTGGGTTGGGAATCAGAGACATAATAATAGTTACTAAGAAAAATGAGCAGGGAGTATTGTGGCACCTTAAGGGCTAGCCAACATATTATGGCAAGCTTTCATGGACTACAGTTCACTTCATCAGATGCATCTGTTGAAGTGGACTGTGGTCCGTGAAATCTAATAGCACAATAAATTTGTTAGCTTTCCTAGTCCTCTAGGAAAGGTAACACAAGCTAACATGCCAACCTGTTGGACAAGGAATTTGATTCACCGGAAGGCTTGTGCTGGTGACAGTGGTATATATTGAAGTAAGACATACTCAAGCTAAAAATAAGACAGTGAGAGGATTCTATTCACTGAACAGCAGCCCTTGAGAGGACAGGTAATATGTGGAACCTTAGGAGCAGGAGCTGCCCAAACTGCTCAGCATTTTTGCTATTGAAATGGCACATCTCACCCTTTAAATCCAGACATTTGTGAACCCCAAGTATTTATCTATTTTTAATTGCCTTCTACTCACATGGCTTTCTTAAAACAAGTTTTTAAACAAACAAACAAACAAACAAACAATAGATACTAGGGGTTGTCTTTGTCTATTTACATTCTAGTTGCTGAGGTCTTTTCTGAATAGTGTCACCTGCTCATTTGTTTCTTTGTATGCTTGTTTCTGTTGCGCTTCTGTCAGTGGCAAACACATTTTTATAGCGGTACCCAGGTATTTAAACAGAGCTACTTAGATGGAGATGTGCATGCGTGTTTGTGGCTGCCACAAGTTCTTACTGGATTTTACCAGATGAGCTTTAACTCCTCAGCACTTGTGTGTCCCTGGAGAATATAGAGCCTTTCTTCTCCAACAGTGTCCTACCATTTCAACAATCTCTTCCTATTTTGCTGCTGTTCCAGTAGCACCTTAGAGATCAACTAAGTTTGTCATTGGTATGAGCTTTCATGTGCATGCATCTGAAGAAGTGTGCATGCACACAAAAGCTCATACCAATGACAAACTTAGTTGGTCTCTAAGGTGCTACTGGAAGGAATTTTTTAATTTTGCTATGTGGAATGGCAGAGTGGGGATCCTTGAGCTTCCGTGGCCTCTTTTTTATCTGTTTCTAAGGGCCTGCACAGCCACACACATATCTCCCGAGAGGGAGAAAGCCTGTGAGTCTTGGGGTTGAGGACATCAAGGATGGTATTTTGCTCTCTGGCCTCCCACCTGTAGCATACTGTTTCTCACTAAGAGTGGTGCAAAGGAGGGCCGCTTGAGTCTGCACATTCCTTGAAAAAAACGGCCGATTTAGAAGCAGTGTGCCTATCAATCAGACTATGCAATTGGTTCTGTGTTGTTTTGGAAGGGGGAAATGGTTTGAGAGCTCCTGAAAAATACATCAGGGTAAGATCACAACATGTGCAACCAGTGAGGAAACAGCAGGAGTCATTTCTGAAAATTGATCCATTTGGAAAAGATAGATCCCTTGTGAGTTACTAAAACATCCTTGTATTTCTGGGTTTGCAGGCAATTCTCAAACAAATTCTAATAACACCCAAGTGGCAGGACTGTGGGCCTTACTCTCACAGAACTGCAGGGCGAGATTGAGGCTTCAATTACCTCTGAGCATACCTTCAGAGGTGGAGGGGCAATTGTCATGCAAATGAGCATTCTGGCAAACATAGATTTCGTTCCCATTATAAATCTAACTTTAAACCTGCATGGAAATACCCTGAAACAAGGTCTTTCAAAGCACTAATAAACACTCTTCACAGATTAGTTCACATCGCTCAGATTACAGAGTGACGCAAGCGAGGTCCACCACCGTCTCAGCTGTGTCTGTAGGACAAGGGCTAGTTTTGCAGCAATGGGAGGCCAAAGAAGGAAACCAACCCTTTTCGAGAGGAAGAAAAACGTGGTGATCTAGTGGGATCAGCAAGCAAGCAATCTATTTGCTCCCTGGGCTGTCATTCCAGGCTCTCAACAGATAGTTAAAGTTTAGCTCTTAGTACATGTTAAGTGCTGTAGAAATAATATATGATGACTATGTCTTTGCATATACCACTTCTGCAACACATATTGGAATCTGACTGTTTCAGCGGAGTTGTTATACAGCGAGGAGGTAGCTTTTCTGCAGGATAGATGTACCGTACATGCCAACTGCTTCTTAGACCTGCAGGCAGAGACACAAGAAATTCAAAGCAGCCATTGCCCACACACTCTTTCCCATAGACCTGCAACAGCTGAATCCTGGCAAAGGGGGCCTATTCAGACTGTGAGCTGGTCAACAAGAGTGAACGAAAGAGCACGGCTAAATACTAATCCATCTTTCCATCTGTTAAACCATGCACTTTCTCCCTGATTCCTTGCCAGGACCGGCTTCTTTAAAGAAGTCAGGGAAGCTGGATTTCTGCAGTGCCCTGTCCTCCCACACCACCTCCCGAGAATGGCTTTCACCCATCACCCGCTGCCTGTCCTAGCAGGAGTCAGACCAGGTGAGAACAAAGCCATTTTCTTAGGGGGGGGAATGGGTGGATTGTGGGCAAGGGTGGGGAGGCAAGGGACAGAGCTGTCTCCCTGAAAGGGGCATGTCAGAGTTCTCAGCCATGTCGGTTCTGGCAATGGTCTCCTGCTTTCTCTCTCTCTCTTTCTCTCTTTCTTTCATTTTCCTTGCTTCCTTTTTCTGCTGCCGAGGCAGCTTAACACGAGGATTGTATAATGCATCATGGATCGACTTGGGCAACATCGAGTCAAAGATGACCATCTAGTAGTGGACTAGATGTTCTGGTTTGACATATGGCAGTTTTGTATGCTTCTATGAGAACCCTATGGAAAAAGAGTGTCCAGAATTAATTGGGTTTAGATTTAAATATCTGGAAAAACACATGTAGAATATCCATTGGGGAATTAAATATGAAATTCTAACAGACACCAAAGTAGCACATCAAGATACACTCAGGTTTGTATGTTGCATTCCCCCCCCCCGCAAATTAGCTTTCTACCCCCAGATTAAAACAACAACCGCCGTGGAGTTGTAAGCACCACTGAAGGGAAGGTGACTTAGGCAAGTTTCGGTACCTTTCTTAGAAATCTATATTTTCAAAGCAAAAATTACTTGCAGTGTATTCTAAGTGCCTGCTTAGAGACTGATTTGCCGCACTAATTTCACGTCCAAAATTTATTTATTTACTTACTTACTTTAGTTATTTATATACCACCCTTCAGTGAAACTTTCCCAGGCTGCTTTTACAATTAAAAATAGAAATAGAGTAACGCAACAAAAATTATAAAATGTATGCAGTAAAAACGACAGCAATAACATGCAAAGCAGCAGATGGCAGAGTAGCATAAAGACTGTTCATTGCTAGCATGTGAATGGTCATATATGTAGGAATAAACTTTTTTGAATTGTCAAGATCGGAAACGACCAATTCAGTAGCAGCTTGTACGTTTTATGCATTTTAGAAGGGTGTTGTGATTTGTGTTTGAATGGTGGGTTTATGTAATGTTTAGTTGTGCCGTAGTGTATGTTGCACAGGACTGTAGTGTGTGTATGTGTGTAGAGAGAGGAAGGTATATCGGAATAGGGTGACTGCACCTCTTAGTGTGAAGTGGTCAGGTCAGGCAAGGAACAGAGTAAGCAGATTTAAGTAGACTGCC